>NC_090446.1:607194279-607497310 GCF_031143425.1 Pleurodeles waltl
TGCATCCTCAGACGACAGCAATTCTTCAACCTGTACAAGAAGAAGAAGGAATCTCCCTTGGAGTGAAGGAGTCACTCCCCTGCAACCGCAGACACCTACAGCAAGCGACGACCGGCTGCGTGGATCTCCCCTCATCTCGAGATGCATGGATCCTGCATCAAGGGTGGTGGTCCGGAGTAGTCCTCTTAGTCCTCTCTGCCAGCTGTCCAACTTTGGTGGAGGTAAGCCTTTGATTTCCTACGCAGGGCAGTACCCCCGTGCACTGCATCTCTTGCAGCTGCCAAGGCTTGTATTTATCTTCTCCAAGGGATTTTCAGGTGGCATGTAACTCCAGCCCCCAGCACTCCATCCTGCAAAGCACAGCCTCCTACGTGGTTCTTCGGCTGTGTGGGATCCTCCATTTTTAGTGCTGCGTGGGCTTCTTCTGCGACTCCTTTGTCTCCATCCTGTGGAACCCCTGTAGGTGCTGCCTCTGCTCCTGGGGACTGTCTGTGATGCTGATGGTCTCCTGTGACTCCCCATCCTGGGTTGAGTCCTCCTAGGCCTTGCTGGTCCTCGGCAGCACTACTTTTCCACTAAACACGAGTTTGCCTTTGCCAAGACTTTTTGGTGGAATTCCTGCACCAACACCTCTCTGCAATCTTCACTCCAGCGTGGGACATAATCTGCATCCATCTGGGACTCTTCTCCGGCTCCAGGGTTGCAGTGTTGACCTGTTCTTCATCATTGTCGACCAACTCCTGAAAGTACAGCTGGGTGGGTAGTAGTTCCTACTCCTCCTGGATTCCACTGTGACTCTTGGACCTGGTTCCCTCTCTCCACAGGTCTTATTTCTTCAGGAATCCACCACTGGTTTTCTTACAGTCTTGTCTGGGTGTCTTCTTTTTCTTCTTTTGCTACTTTGGGTGGTTTGGGGAAAATCCAGTGATTTACTCCTGAATTCCTTGTTGCTCGGGGGTACTGTGTTACTTGCCTTTGTGGTTTTCTGATACTCAAAGGTCCCCTCTACATAGTTTACTTACCTAGGTTGGGCTCCTGTGCTTGCATTCCATTTTTTTATTATAAGGTTTATGCTCCCCCTAGGGTCACTATCGGTTATTGCTATTTGCACTGTTTTCTAACCTTTTTATTGCCTATTTCTGATAGCTAGTGTATATATTCTGTGTATTAGTTACCTCCTATTGGAGGATTGCCCTCCTAGTAATTTGTGGTATTGTGTTCCAAAAATAAAGTACCTTTATGTTTGTACAACTGAGTGTTTCTTTCATGTGTGTTAGTGCTTTCTGACTAAAGTGTATTGCATGAGCTTTGCATGTCTCTTAGATAAGCCTTGGCTGCTCATCCACAGCTACCTCTAGAGAGCCTGGCTTCTAGACACTGCCTACACTTCACTAAGAGGGGATACCTGGACCTGGTATAAGGTGTAAGTACCTTAGGTACCCACCACACACTAGGCCAGCTTCCTACATCCAGTAACTTACTCCTTTCTTCCTAATCGCTGGGGGGCACTGTGGTACTTACCTTTGGGGTTTCCTAGTTTCTCCATCTCCCTTCTACACATCCCACTTACCTAGGTGGGGGTCCTGGATTCGCATTCCATTTTTTTAGTATATGATTTGGCTCTCCCCAGGGTCACTATTGTCTATTGCTATTTGCTTTGCACTGTTTTCTATTGCTATTTATTCCTATTTCTGATTATTAGTGTACATATCTAGTGTGTTGCTTACCTCCTATTGGAGGGTTGCCTCTCTAGTACTTTTTGGTAATTGTGTCACTAAAATAAAGTACCTTTATTTTTGTAACACTTAGGCCCTGAGACTGCCAGGGCTGTTCTGGAGGAAGCCAAGAGGCTGGCGGTGCTTCCCAGGGCATTACGACCGTCGCACCACCGGGGCCGGCAGTTTCCCGCCACAATGGCCCCCGGCGGTTGTAATCAGCCAGGGCAGCGAAGCTTGCAGCGCTGCCCGGGGGATTATGAGTCCCCCTACCGCCAGCCTTTTCCTGGCGGTTTGAAGCTATGCAGACAGTGAAAAGCGCAACGGGTGCAACTGCACCCGTCGCACGGGTGCAACACCGCCGGCTCCATTTGGAGCCGGCTCCTGTGTTGCGGCCGAGATCCCTGCTGGGCCGGCGGGCGGAAACCAGGTTTCTGCCCGCCAGCCCAGCGGGGATCTCCAAATGGCCGCGGCGCCAAGGTCGTAATGAGGGCCTGAGTGTTTTCTTTCATGTGTGTAAGTGCTGTGTGACTACAGTAGTATTGCATGAGCTTTGCATGTCTCCTATATAAGTCTTGGCTGCTCATCCACAGTTACGCCTAGAGAGCCTGGCTTCTAGACACTGCCTATCCTACACTAATAGGGATACCTGGACCTGCTATAAGGTGTAAGTACCTTAGGGACCCACCACACACCAGGCCAGCTTCCTACAGTGGTGGTGCGCCAGTGGGATAAGCATTTGCAATTGCCTTACCACTGTGTCACTTGGTACTTTCCACAGCAAAGACCACCTACTGACTAGGGGTACACACTGTACTTAATGTCAGTGAATTAGGCCCATATTAATACTTTTTTTGTGCCGCATTTGTGACATCTTGTGATTCAAAAGCGGCACAAACTTACAAAATATAATTGTATTTTGTAAGTTTGCGCCGCTTTTGCGTCAAATAATGACGCAAATGCAGCTAAAAAAAAGTATAAATATGGGCCTAAGTCTCTTATGTTTTGGTAAGCTAGGGGTCTGGCATAGCTCTTGCTACAAACTTCAGTAAGGAGACTACGTTAAAGTAGTTAGGGACCCTACACCACTCTAGCTAGCTGACATATCTTCAGCAGGTCACACCTCTCAGGCCATGGATTCTCCCTATGAGAACCTTGAACTTCCAAGAACTTAGGGAGATGTGTGCTGAGAGAAAGCTGAAGACAGGGAGACACCCCAATAAGAGTCTGCTTCTGGGCCTGCTCCTCCAGGATGACCAGGAACATGGTGGTAGCCAGGAGGAGGATGAAATAGAGTCTGACCCTCAAGTGCTAGAAAAAGAAGACTCAGCTACTGAGGTGGGTCAGAAAGTACCCAGGGAGGATCAGAGAACCTCTAGGCACACCCACAGTCCTGGTAGGAGCACTGTTAGCAGTGCAAAGGGGAGGCACACCAGTAGGTCTACCTTTGACCCTAGTGGGCTAGTTTAGAGGGTGTCCAAGAATAGGAACAGATCCTTCTCTGCTCACTCTCACACCTCCTCAGTATATAAGGGGACCAACTGTTCAACTCCAGGGAAAGATTCCCTAGACAGGGAACTAAGGCAACTGAGGATGCAGGAGGCCAATCTGAGGCTGCAGGAGCAACAGCTAGCCCTAGACAGGGAGGCCTTGGCAGTGGAGAGAAAGAGGCAGGGTTGAGAATGGCATGCCCCACGGTGGCAGTAACATTAGTTTCAGGGAGCCCAGGGTCAGGGAGGACTCTTTTGACTCCAGAAACCTCAACAAGGTTATTCCCCCTTACAAGGTGGGGGGTGACATGTACAAGTGGTTCACTGCTCTGGAGAGGGCCTGAAAGGTAGAGAGGGGCCCCCAGAGACAGTGGCCTACTATCTTGTGGCTCTCCTTCTCTGACAAGAGCAGGGACAGGCTCCTGACTGTCAGAGAAGATGCTGACAACTACACAGTTTTAAAATCAGCACTCCTGGATGGATATGGTCTCACTACCGAACAATATAGAATCAACTTCCGGGAGACCAGGATAGAGCCCTCCCAAGAATGGGTAAACTTTGTGGACTGTTCTGTTAAAACTTTAGAAGGCTGGTTACAAGGCAGCAAAGTCAGTGACTATCAGGGCTTATACAATCTTATCTTGAGAGAGCATATTTTAAACAACTGTGTGTCTGATTTGTTGCACCAATACTTGGTTGACTCTGGCCTGATCTCTCCCCAAGAATTGGGAAAGAAGGCAGTCAAACTAATGAGAACTAGGGTGAGCCGGAAAACTCATATAGGGGGTGAAAACAAGAAAACAGAAGCAGGTAAGTCTCATGACAAGGTTGGGGACAAAGACAAAAGTAAGGAGTCTTCATCAGGCCCACAAAACTCTTCTGGGATGGGCCTAAAACATCTTCCTCCTCTTCCAGCTTTAAAAAGCCTTGGTGCTATGTTTGCAAAAACAAAGGCCATAGGCCAGGAGACAGCTCCTGTCCTAAGAAAAGCACCAAGCCAACCACCACTACAAACCCCACTTCTACTTCTAGTGCCCCGAACAATAGCCCTAGTGGTGGGACTACTAACAGTAGTCAGTCCAAGGGTGTAGCTGGGCTCACTTTAGGAAATGTAGTGGGGGTTGGTTTAGTAAGGGAGACAACAGAGGCAACTAGTCTCTGATGGGGGCATTAACCTTGTCTACTAGGGAATGATTTGGAGACTTCAGCTTAGGCTGGAGTGGAGTTAGAGGCCCATGCAGCAATGCTGGGCATCTCAGGCCATATCTTTGCCCTGACTAGAGGACAGGCCAGGAGGCAAAAATATCAAGAAAACTTGGAGCCTGGAAAAAAGGCCCAAGAGCTTCCAAACTTTAAGTGTAGGAAGGGCAGAAAGGTGCCCCCTACCCAAACCTCCAGTGAGGATCTGCCCCCGAGGAGGAGGAGTCTACTCCCTTGGCAGAACCTACACCAGAGGAGCTCGAGGCTGACACAGCTAGGGTCTTGCGTAGAGGGCGACCTGGCAGGGAGGAATTCAGTATGGCACAAAACACTTGTCCCACACTGTAAGGCTTGAGGCAGCAAGATGTCCTTCAAGAGGCAGGGGATGTCAGTGGCACCCGCAAAGTGTACTGGGAAGACAACCTCTTGTATTGAGAGCCAAGGGAACCCAAGCCTGGTGCCACATGGAGATTGGTAGTACCTCTGCAATACAGATAATTTTTGTTGACCCTGGCACATAATATTCCCCTGGCAGGTTACTTGGGGCAAAGCAAGACTTGGGACAGACCTGTCCCTCACTTTCACTGGCCCCACATGTCAGAAGACACTAAAGAGTTTTGTCGCTCCTATGTCACCTGTCAAGCTAGTGGCAAGACAGGTGGTACCCCAAAGGCCCCCTTAATTCCACTTCCAGTGGTAAGGGTTCCCTTTGAGAGGGTTGGGGTGGATATTGTTGGCCCTCTAGACCCACCGACAGCCTCTGCGAACAGATTTATTCTGGTGGTGATGGCCCATACCACCAGGTACCCAGAAGCTTTTCCTCTAAGGACCACTACAGCTCCTGCAGTGGCAAAGGCCCTTCTGTGAGTTTTCTTAAGAGTGGGCTTTCCTTAGGAGTTGGTATCAGACAGAGGTACCAACTTCATATCTTCGTAACTCAAAGTAATGTGGAAGGAGTGTGGGAAAACATATAAGCTCACTACCCCTTACCACCTCTAAACCAATGGTTTGGTAGAGAGATTTAACTTAACTCCCAAAGGCATGATCATGGGAGTCTCTGAAAAACCATGAAGGAGATGGAATTTCCTACTGCCATGCCTCTTTTTTGTATACATGGAGGTCCCTCAGAACGGAGTGGGTTGCAGCTCCTTTGAACCTCTGTTTGGATACCCTGTTAGGGGTCCTCTTGCTCTTGTGAGGGAGGGCTGAGAGCAACCCCTCAAGCCTCCTGAACAGGACTTAGTGGACTATGTATGTAGCCTCATATCAAGAATGGCTGAGTACATGAAAAAAGCCACTAAAAGCCTTCAGGCCAGCCAGAAACTGCAGAAGCTGCGGCATGACCAGAAGGCTGTTCTGACTGTTTACCAGCCAGGGCAGAAGGTGTGGGTACTGGAGCCTGCGGCTCCCAGGGCACTCCAGGACAAGTGGAATGGTCCCCACACAGTAGTGGAAAAGAAGGGTGAGGTCACCTACTTGGTAGACCTTGATACTCCCAGAAGCCCCCTCAGGGTGCTTCATGTGAACTGCCTGAATCCCTACTATGGCAGGGCAGATATGACCCTGTTTATGGCCGCTGATGAGGGATAGGAAGAAGAGAGTGACCCTCTTCCTGACCTCTTCTCCAACACTGCAGCTGATAGCTCAGTTGATGGGGTATTTCTTGCTGACTGCCTTTCTGAGTCACCAAAAGAAGACTGCATTGATCTCCTAGGAGAGTTCTCAGAACTGTTCTAACACCTGGACAAACCACATGGTGTGAACACACCACTGATACAGGAGACAGTTTGCCCATAAAAAAGTAAAATCTGTAGGCAACCTGACCATGTTAGAAACTGCATCAAAGCAGAAGTACAAAAGATACTGGACCTAGAAGTTATTGAGCACTTAGAGAGCCCCTCGGCTAGCCTGGTGGTCCTGGTCCCAAAACCTCACTCCCAGAAAGGGAAAATGGAAATGAGGTTTTCTGTTGACTATAGAGGGCTCAACACTGTCACAAAGACAGATGGTCATCCTATCCCTAGGGCAGATGAGCTAATATATATACTGGCATCTGCCAAGTATCTGAGCACATTTGATCTGTCTGCTGGATATTGGCAGATCAAATTATCAAATTATGCCAAACCCAAGACAGCATTTTCAATAATTGGAGAGCATTATTACTTTACATTGATGCCCTTTGATCGGAAAAATGCACCTGCCACATTTCAGAGGCTAGTGAACAGTCTTCCAAGGATTGGAAGCCTATAGTGCAGCTTATCTGGAAGATATAACTGTCTTTAGCTCCACATGGGAGGATCACCTGGTCCATCAGCGAAATGTTTTGGAGGCTTTGCAGAAAGCAGGCCTCACTATCAAGGCCTGTAAGCGCCAGATAGGACAGGGGAAGGTTGTATATCTGTGCTATTTTGATTTGACTCCCCCCGACTACTCAAACTCAGGTGAGAGCCTTTTTAGGCCTCACTGGGTAATTAGAGGCGGTTCATTAAGAATGATGGTTCCTTTGTAGTCCCTCTTAATGACCTCACCTCTAGGAGAATGCCCAAGAAAGTTTGATGGACTGCTAGCTGTCAAAAGCCTTTTGAGGATCTTAAACAGGTCATGTGCTCTGCACCTATTTTAAGAAGCCCTGACTACTCCAAGTTCACAGTCTTCATAGTCATAGTAGTCTACATAGTTCAGACAGATGTCTCTGAGGTAGGGGTTGGGGCAGTGTTATCACAACTTATCACTGAGGGCCAGGACCAACCTGTAATTTTTATAAGCAAAAGGTTGACCCCAGGTAAAAGCGTTGGTTAGCCATAGAAAGAAAGGCCTTTGCTGTGGTCTGGGCCTGGAAGTTGAGGCCATACTTTTTTGACATGCACTTCCTTCTTCAGACAGACGAAAGCTGAAAATTCCAAACTGTTAAGGTCCTCCACATCCCTAGAGGTAATGGACTATACAGTTGAACATAGATCTGGGAGTAACCACTCCAATGCAGATGGACTCTCCAGCTAGTTCCACTTAGACAATGAAGACTCAACTGGACAAGGTTAGCCTTATTGTCCTTCATTTGGGGGGCAGAGGGGGTTCGTGTAGGAAATTACATTCTTTCTTGGCATGGTTACCCCCATTTTCTGCCTGTTGTCAGTGTGTTTGACTGTGTTTACTGGGATCCTGCTAACCAGGACCCAAGTGATTATGTTCTCCCTCTTTAAACTTGGTTACTTAAACCACATACACCCCACATTTGGCATACTGGTGCCCCCATGTAAGCCCCTAGTATATGGTACCCAGGTACCCAGGGCATTGGGGAGTCAGGGGATCCCCATGGGCTACAGCATGTATTATGCCACCCATGGGGAGCCCATGCAAAATGTATCTTCAGCCCTGCCATTGCAGCCTGTGTGAAAGGGCGCTTGCACCCTTTTCACTACAGGTCACTGCATAAGGTCACTGTAAGTCACCCCTAAGTTAGGCCCTCCTATCCCAGAGGGCAGGGTGCAAGTACCTGTGTGTGTGGACCCTGTGCATGAGCATAGGTGCCCCATGAACTCCAGTTCCATTTTCATGGACTTCGTGAGTGCAGGATGCCATTTTACGCATGTACTGGACATATGTCACTACCTATGTCCAGCTACATAATGGTAACTCCGAACCTAGGCATGTTTGGTATCAAACATTTCAGAATCATACCCCAATACTGTTGCCAGTACTGGTTGAATGATTCCATGCACTCTGGAGGATCCTTAGAGGACCCCCAGCATTGCTCCTACCAGCCTTCTGGGGGTTTCTAGACAGCCCACGCTGCTACCACCATCAGACAGGTTTCTGCCCTCCTGCTGCTTGTTCAGCTCAAGCCCAGGAAGGCAGAACAAAGGATTTCCTTTGGGAGGTGGGGGGGGGTAACACCCTCTCACTTTGTAAATAGGTGTTACATGGCTTGGGAGGGGTAGCCTCCCCAAGCCACTGGTATGCTTTGAAGGGCACATTTGGTATCCTCCATGCATAAACCAGTCTACACCGGTTTAGGGACCCCCAGTCCCTGCTCTGGCATGAAACTGGACAATGGAAAGGGGAGTGTTCATCACCACCCCAGGGGTGGTGCCCAGAGCTGCTCCAGAGGGTCCCTCGAGTCTGCCATCTTGAATCCAAGGTGGGCAGAGGCTTCTGGCAGCATCTGAGTGGCCAGGTCAGGCAGATGACATCTGAGCCCCCTCCTGATAGGTGGTCACCTTGCTAGGTGACTAATCCTCCTTTCAGGGCTATTTAGGGTCTTCCTCTGGGGTGGGTCCTCGGATTTGGCTTGCAAGATTCCAGCAGGACTCTTCTGCAACCTCTACTCTGACTTCTAGCCACCAGAAACCAACAATCTGCATCCACGACGTAGACTCTGCTTGCAACATTGTTTCCACAACTCCTTCTAGCTTCTGCAAAAGTCCCCTGGCTGGGCATCCTCTGAGGGCAGCAAGCCTTCAGTCTGCATGAGAAGGAAGAAGGAATCTCCCTTGGAGTGAAGGAGTCACCCCCCTGCATCTGCAGGCACCAACTGCAGGCACCAACTGCAATGACGACTGGCTGCGTGGATCGCCTCTCATCCTGAGCTGCATGGATCTTGCCTCATGAGTGGTGGTCCAGAGCAGTCCTCTTGGTACTCTCTGCCAGCTGTCCAACTTTGGTGGAGGTAAGCCCTTGCCTTCCCACCCAGAACTGTACCCCCATACACCGCATCTCTTGCAGCTACCAAGGCTTGTTGACATCTCCTTCACAGGATCTTCAGGCTCTGTATAGACCCATTCCCCATCACTCCTTTTAATGCACAGCTCTCTGCATGCTTCTCCTGCGGAGTGGACCCTTCTCCAGTTGTGCTGTGTGGGTTCCTCTGCAACTCCTGGTTCCTTGTCCATTGGGTCTCCTGTGGGGGCAACCTTTTGTTTTGTGGACTCTCTGACTTGCTGAGGGTCTCCTCAGGACTCCCCCAGTGGGTTGAGTCCTCTTGGGCCTTGCTGGTCCCCAGCAGTTCCACTTTTGCCTCACTCCGACTTCTGCTTTGCCAAGGCTAGCTGGTGGCTTTTCCATGCCACTGACCGACTGCAATCTTCCTTCCATCTTGCTTGGGATGACGACTGCATCCTTCAGGAACTATTCTCCATCTCTAGGGCTGCATTGCTGACCATCTTCGTCCTACCGTCGACCAACTCCTGGAACCAGAGTTAGATGGGTAGTAGTTCCTGCCACCACCGGACACTCCTGCGACTTCTGGACTTGGTCCCCTTCTTCCACAGGTCTTCCTCTTCAGGAATCCACTGCTGGTTTCTTGCATTTGTGTTATGTCTTGGTGTTGCATTTTCTTTCTTTTAGGCCTTTTGGGTGGTTTGGGGAAAATCCAGTAACTTACTCCTTTCTTCCTGGTCGGTGGGGGTCCTGCATTCGCATTCCATTTTTTTAGTATATGGATTGCGCTCCCCCTATGGTCACTTTTGTCAATTGATATTTGCACTGTTTTCTATTGCTATTTATGCCTATTTCTGACTACTAGTGTACATATCTAGTGTGTTACTTACCTCCTATTGGAGGGTTGCCTCTCTAGTACTCTTTAGTAATTGTGTCACTAATATAAAGTACCTTTATTTTTGTAACACTGAGTGTTTTCTTTCATGTGTGCAAATGCTGTGCGACTACAGTGGTATTGCATGATCTTTGCATGTCTCATAGATAAGCATTGGCTGCTCATCCACAGCTACCCCTAGAGAACCTGGCTTCTAGGCACTGCCTACACTACACTAATAGGGGATGCTTGGACCTGGTATAAGGCGATAATCCCATAGGTGCTCACCACACACCAGGCCAGCTTCCTCACAAAGCAACTAAATTTGGAGGAGAGCATAATCACTGGGGTCCTGATTAGTAGGATCCCAGTGAAAACTGTCTAAGCACACTGACACCAGGCAAAAAGTGGGGGTGCAAACCCAACAGAAATGAATAGAAAGGTTGAGGATTTTAGCGATGTATTGCTGCTACCACAAACCTGCATGCACAAAGACCCACAGTACCAAAAACCTCTAGGAGGGAGGGGTCTTCCATAAGCAGGTGAATGCTCCCCACTGCAGGAGCGAGAACTGATGCCCACTCTCTCTCCCTCCTCCTGCCTTCCCACCTCCCAGCCCCACCCTGAGTGCATACAACAGCAAAAAATAGTGTGTTGTCATATGTGTAATTGGGTTAAAAGGCCTTATTTGCATACTGTGATTTTGCTGAGTACTGATAAGTGTGTGTGAATGATTCCAGTGAGAATCACTGTTCAGGAATTCTTTACTCCTCTGGTGGCATAATCATGGTGCTGTGGCCTGCAGCAATGATGACCACTCTAGAACAGATCTGGCCTGTATTGTCTCTTGAAACGTCAGGGCAGGAAACGGGACAGGGACGCTTAGGTTAGTTTTGTCAGAGCTGTATTGGAAGCACACTTGCTTTATTGATAACTGCGCCCCTAAGAAGCAGCACCTTTAGGGCGTGTAGGAATCAGTTGGCATGCTGCAGGACTGCCATGGTTTAAAGTGAAAAAAGCACGATATTCAGCCTTGGAAAATGTGAATTACCAGAAAGGGGTGCCAGGTCAAATTTAGGATGAACTACCAATAAAAATATACTACTTGCTTCTGCAGACGGGCCGAAACAAATAGTTTTAATAACACTGAAAATACCAGCAATAAGCAGGAATTTCTATGCTTTTATTGGTCAGTTTTCATACTTGCAGTACTCATGTAGGAAAAAATTCCTTCCCATTCAGAAAATTAGACAGCTGTTGAATTTGTGTGTCCACACTACTGTATAGGATACTATAGGGGGAGAGTAATTAATCAACACTTACTGAGTGGTCGAATACTTCAATAGAGCCTACACTTATATTTGTTATGATGGGTGAAAGAGTTGGTCACGTGTGTTACAGGATGCTAATCTCTCTCCATGCAGGGACAGCTTGGCTCTTCTCCAGGTGCGTGCCATCCTGACAGACCTAGGACTGCAGAGTACCTGTGATGACAGCATCATTGTGAAGGAGGTCTGCCAGACCATCTCACAGAGGGCGGCCAGGCTGTGCGGTGCTGGGATTGCAGCCGTGGTGGAGAAAATACGACGCAACCGTTGCCTTGATCACCTCTCGGTCACCATAGGAGTGGACGGGACACTCTATAAATTGCACCCCCAGTAAGTACATTTTCAGTGATGCCAATGGTAAGAGAGAAATGCCCACTCTCTATGTGTTTCATACTCATTTCCTCGGAGGAGACGTGGAGTTGGTTGTCATAATACTTCAGTACTTAGGCCCGTATTTATACTTTTTTTAGCGCTGCATTTGCGCTGCTTTTTTACGCAAAACAGCGCAAACCTACAAAATACAATGGTATTTTGCAAGTTTGCGCAGTTTTTGCGTCAAAAAACGACGCAAATGCGGCGCAAAAAAAGTATAAATACGACCCTTAGTTACTCCATAAAAATGCTACACAATTAGTTCTCCTAAATGGAGTAGGTCACACAACAAAGCTCCGCAACTGGAGTATCCGATGCCTGCAAATAAACTAGGACCATGACACAGCCCTCAACTAACAAATGGGCCATAAATACTTTCAACCAAGGTATGGACCATAGTGTACACCTCACCCCAAACAAAGTAAGCACCATGACAGAGCCCTCTACCAAAGTGTAGCATAAAGCACATCTCCACTCATGATAGAGTTTATAACAGAGCTCACTCAAAGTTTAGTCTATGACAGAGTCCCTTCCAGGCAAAGTAGGGGTATGTATCAGTACCCCCAAACAAAGAAGGAACCATAACAGAATACCCCCACCCAAAGAAGGCACCACAAAAGGTCTCGAACAAAGTATTGTCCACAACAGAACCAAAAGACCAAAGTATAGAACATAACAGCCCCGAAAACCAACATAAGGGCTTTGACAACGCAGAGTCCAGCAACTTTGTACCAAAAATGTTTCAAAAAGAGTGCTTCTACCCCAAAGCAAGCATGGATCATCCACAACAAACACCTAAACAATGATGAAACACTGGAGCAAAATATGGTACATATTACAACCCCTACCCTCTTCACCTGCCAGCCTGTTGAAAAAAAAAGGACCATGCTCAGGGTCTAAATCATTAAAATATTAGTAATGACAGCATAACTCAATGAAAAAAAACACTGTAACAAAATCGTCGTCTAAAATATGGGCCGTGTCAGATCATCATCCTAGTGGTTATGAAGTGAGACATTGCAAGGCCTCTTCTTCCCGTCATCAAATCTCCACCAATAGGATGGTCCTTTACAGTATGTGGTGCTCTAATTCTTTGCCACCCTCGCAAGCATGACTTGCTACACAGCCAGCTATATCGAAAGCCCAAATCAAGACTAATCTTGTTCCTAATAGGACAGCTGTAGGCCCTCACAGCCTTAACTTTGACGAGCCGCTTACTGTTACAAAAATGCTATGAATAGGACTTCGAAGAGTTAACAAGCTCTGGGCAAATGGACAAATAAAACACATTCAGGCCCAGATTTATACTGTTTGCTGCAAAACTGTGCAAATGCAGTTTTGTGGCAAAAAGTATAGCACTGTCTTGTGCCATTCCACAGTGACAGCCAGGTGCCATATAAAAGGAATGGTACAAGCCGGCGCTAAACCTGGGCTAGCGTCTTAAAAAAAGACGATATCCGGGTGGGGGGTGGCGGTAGGGAAGGAGGGGGTTGTGCATCTAAAAACGACGCTAGCCTGGTTAGAGGCAAAAAAAAATGCCTCTAACCAGACTAGCACCATTTCCTGGCGCACAAAAAACATGACTCCTGTCTTAGGAAAGACAGAAGTCATGCCCACCACCCCAACTGCCAGCACAGGGGACAAGCGTCCCTTGGGCATGGCCATTGCACCCTGTGCCATGTAGGGGGCCCCAACTTAGGGGTCCCATTGGCACTTACATTGGTTTTTTTTAATACTTACCTATACTTACCCTACTCACCTGGGATGGGGTCCCCCATCCTTTGGTGTCTTTCTGGTGTGGGCTAGGGTGTTCCTGGGGCTTTGGGAGGGCACCTGTGGACCCATTCCATGGTGTTTAACCATGAAAATGGGTCCCCAGGTCCCCTAAGGCCTGGTCTGACCCAGGTGTTAAATAATGGCTTGCTTTGCACCATTATCTAGCCCCTCCTCCCACCCTTGCATCATTTTAGTATGGGGGATTACATATGGGGCTATGGGGATAGCACCATTTTTTAGATGGGAACGCCTGCCTACTTTGCATCTCATTGTTGCAAGGTAGGTGCACGCATCCAAAAAATATTGCAGACTCCTATATTTTGACGCTAGACACGTCTAACGCCAAAATATAAACAGGAAGTTAGGTTTGTGCCAAATTTGCGTCAAAAAATTAGGCAAATTCATCGCAATTGAAGTATAAATATGGGCCTCAGACCCTTGTACCTCTTTCGATTTGCCACAAAAAAAACACCGACCAACACTAGGACTGGCTCTAATAGCAGAAGCATTGGCTTCAGTACTACTGTTAAAACAGTATAAGGCTGCCATCCTGGCAGAGAAAATGAATTGTCTGGGAGATCCAATCGAGGAAGCAAAAAATCAGGCTTACACACTTTATTCAATTTAGAGTCCTAATTTCTTGATCCCTCTCACTGGTTGCCAAGGGGAGGTTTATCACATGATCTTTCTGACAACTTAATTTGTTTTCATTTAGAATAGTGAAACTATACAAAGTGAGATCTCTCAACTGATAAATGTACACAAACGCTAAATATGTTGCTTGCATCGTGCATTCATCTGAGACTTCCCCTGGTGAAATTCTCACCTCTTTCTCTATAGTTAAGTCTCCTGTGACGGTAGTATAACATTGCTGGGTTAAGTTGAAGTTATTCACTGTTTCTTAGCTCCAGCTCCTGCTTAGCTTCTTCAGACCTTAAAAGCTAAACAGGAGCACAGAATTATGTCCCATTAACGTTAATTCTGTGTCCACCTTCCGCTCATAAATAAATATTTGGGCCCAATTTTAAGAAGATCTAGCGCCTCCTTGCGCTACATTAGTGCCATTTTTTTTTAATGCTAATGGCCCAACGGCTCCAAAATCGCTGCCCCCGATTTACAAAGTGGTGCAATGCATACATTGTGCCTCTTTGTAACCCCTTGCGCCACATTATGCTTGCGCCAGGAATAATGCATGGAAGGGCCATTCCCCCGTTAGGGGGACCAAAAAATGCCACAAAGAAATCTAAAAGATTTCTTTGTGGCATTTTTTGTGGCATTTTTATTGCCTGCACAGAGCAGGCGTTAAAAGGAGGCACACCAATATTTAAAATGAGCCTCAATGTGCTTTGAAGGATTAGCATCAAACATTTTTAAGCTAATCCTGCAAAGCACCAAACTAGGGTCAAAACGTTTGACGCTAGTTGCCTAACTACCGCCGTGGTGCACTGTATATTAAATACGGCGCAGACATGGTGGCAGTAGGGGGGGTTCTAAGGGGCACAAGAAAAGTGGCGCTGCAGTGGATGCAGCACCACTTTTCTTAAATCCGCTGCTTGATGTTTCAGTTGTCCTACGTAGCTCTGTAAGTATGCTCACTTTATGTTCAGTGTCACCAAGCGCACTAGAATTGTGCCCACCTGGACCTTCTCATTGGTTATTGTTTCCACTAAACTGAAACTTTGTCCTTGAAAACGAATTCCTTAAAAAAGTAACACAATCAGTTAGTTTCATTGTATGCTAACAAAATCAACCCACAGTAAGGTGAAGGGTGGATGAGTTCCAAAACATTAAAGTCAGTTTTCTCATGCCTCAGTGCATTTTGTCGGGAACCCGTTGGTGAGGGTGCTTATAGTATCACATTCAAAAATATACATCTTTGAACGAAGACAAAACAGGACATATCTTCAAAACAGTGTTCCACTGCTACCGACCAGAAATGTTATGCAGTTATCAAATACACATATCAATAAGAGAGGTCGGGAAGGCAGGATAACAATTACATTTGAATACCATAACTTGGGCTATTCTCCTATTTAATTCGTGTTGTATTACCATTTAAACAGCTCTTGATAAAAGTTTGGAACAGACACCAGTGGCCAGTTAAAAAACTTTTTGCAATGCCTTTCAGCGTCAATCACCTGCTCCCTCTGCGGGCAGACCAAAATATGGTGCTGAAACTTCCCAGACTGGCATTATTTAAATGGTAATGATGGGTTCATCGGTCTGGTGCCAGAGTTGGACCTCAATTGGTTTGAAAGATCACCTTCCTTACTGGAAGTGATGTCCACCCTGCCAGGCTCCTCCAGATCCCTGGGGCCTGGGCACTTCGTGTAACAAATATTGATGCCTAGCGACTGCAGTGCTACAGCAAATAAACTATTTACGATCTAATACCATATTGACAAGTCGATTGAATATGGGTTTGCAAACCAATTTCAATTTCAAATACTACAAAACCACTCATCTTTTCCTTTCCATTGAGATTGGCTGTGTAGAGTCAATATTTGACAGTTTATCTTTTTGACTCTCCTTAGCAGGACCAATGAGGCCATTTCAGGCCCTGTCTACAATGCAGTCACCTTGGTTTTGCTAGGCAACCCCTAGAAGGATCCAATGAGCTGTTATTTCAGTGGGGTGGGGGAGGAATATGACTGGTGTGTGGATTTTCCAATATAAAATATAAAATGTTTTGATTCGTTGTCAATTGGAGTTCAAGTTTAACTTTCTTTTTTAGGTACACACTCAGGGTTACAATCTGTGTCCTGTTGCATTGGTGTGGGTACATCTGTAAGAGTGCGTCTATCTTGGTGCATGTATGACCTTCAGCTGATCATGTGTGTCTGTGTACCTGTACATGTGTTTACCTGTTTGTACACCTGTGGGTACTTGTATGCCTACCCATAGGTCTTTGCACACTGTATCCTTGTATACGAGTGTCAGTATAATTGTCTGACTTTGCTTGTGATTGCAACCATGTGAGTGGCATGGGTAATGAGGAGAAGTCCTTTTTGAAGACTAATATTTCAGAACTAGGGTCCTTATGTACTTGGATCCCTATTAAGAAATGGTAAATTGCATCAAATAATGATTTGCAATTTGTGATTTCTTCTATGGAATCTACTGGAATGGATACTGTAGTAGTGGGTGCAATTTGCACACTGCCTTCTACCAAATGCATTGGTATTTTATGAACCAACCTATGTGTTAATAGGTTGGTTCACAAAATACTGATTCGAAGTGGGCTGCAATTTGACCAACCTCATTAATATGCATGAGGTAGGTCGCAAATTGAGACCCTCTACAATTGGTTAGAGTCAAAGGCATGTTGGCCAGATGACCAAGTTTGTGATTGGTTTTATGATTCATATCTTTTTTTTTAATATTAAGAACAGCCAGCCAACAGATAGTAAGCGTAGTAATGCTTATAACAAGGGTAAATAAACGTACAAGAAACAAATGACAACACCCCCTGGTCACCCCCAGGTGCTCACAAGCCCCTGCCTTGTGACAGGATATTAACTGTTGTGCATAGGATCCACCTCAGCACTGGTATCGAACGATGTAGGTGGGAAAGGGTTGAGAAAACATAGTAATCTCAGGTATTTAGGGCATGTCAATTCTCAAAATTCTTTGAACAGTAGAGTTATGTATCGTTTCCATAGTTCTCTGTAGGAGTCCTTTTGGGAAGTCAATACTAGGGAAGTCTTTTTCCATACCCGGAATATGCCATCGTCGATAGAGCCAGCCCAGGTGTGTAGGGATTGTGGCAGTACCCCAGTGTGCAAGAATGGTTTGGTGTGCCGCCCTAGTTAGGCCGTATCCATTCCAATCAATTCCATGTGTCGACCTCTGTGGGATTTGAGCAGGAAGGTGAGCGTGTTGGGCAGTCCCACGATCATATACGCATGCAATCTAGGCAGTTGTGTGTCAAAGTGCATGTCTCTGTCGGTAAGGACCAGTACCCAGAATTGTCCTATTTTGGGGCAATTCCATAAGATGTGAAGTAATGTTGCGGGTGACCCGCATTGTCAACAACAAGCTGTACTAACTATAGGGTGGCATTTCTGTAAGCGAGGAGGCATATGTTGCCAGTAGGTAATGATCTTAGGGGCTGTCTCAATACTAGAGGAGTTGCCTGATTGTGGTGAGCTCTATGATGTACTTCATCCCATTCCTTGGGTGTTAGGTGTCTGCCCAGCTCGCAGTTCTCCCAGCGTCTGTGCCCTGGGGTTTTAGGCAGTGGGAGGCATGGAGTAAAATGCTACAGAGTTCTGTAATCATATGCTTATCTGTGGTTTTTGTAATTAGACACTTCTAAAAGATTGTTAGGGGTCTTTGGGCTCCGGCTCACATACTATGGTGAGAAAGCCAGTGTTTGACCTGTAAGTAGTGGAGCCTCTCCATCTCTGGAAGGCAAAATCCCCTTGTAACTGATCAAAGGGGAGAATGCCGTCTACTCTAAAAAGGTAGCCTATAGATTGACTTCCACTCAATTGCCATGATTGGAACATGGTAGGATCAAGTTCCAGAGTGAGATCCGTCTTACCTATTATGAGCTTCAGAGGAGAAAGAAATGAGGACAAGCCTTTGCTCACTGCTACACTATCCCATGCTTTCAGCACTGTCTTGGTGCCCCGGGGAGAGTACAAGCCCCAAGCACGTTGCGACCTCTTCAGGAACAGTACCTTCCACAATTGTGTGCCTGTGACCGCATGGTCCATGAAAAGCCAGTGTTTCTCGGATTCGTTCCTGGACCACTCTACTAGGTAGCGAAGTTGAACTGTGTGGTAGTAAGCTAAGAGGTTTGGAACACCCAATCCCCCCTCCACTGGAGGCTGATAGCTTTGCTCGTGATTCATTCGTAGGCGGCTGTCTGTCTACATGAAGCAGTGTATTGCCTGTTGTAGGGCTTTGATCATTCCAACAGGAGGTTGGATCAGAAGGGTCTGAAAAAGAATGAGAATGTGTGGGAGAGCGGTCATTTTGAGCACCGCAACCCGTTTAACCTCAAGAGATGATACAATCGCCATTGAGCAAGGTCATGGGTGACCTGTCAAAGCAGGGTTCGATAAATTAGTGTTGTGGAGTCAGCCACTGTTGGTGCCAATTGGATCCCCAGTTAAGAGATTGAGGTCGATGACCACTGTATTGGGAAGCAACGGGAAAGTTGCGCTTCTATGGGGGAGGGGACTGAAAGGTTGAGGGCCGAACATTTGTGGATGTTGATCTAGAGGCCAGCAGCTCCCCCGAACAGTTCTGCCTCCTTCAGAAATGCCAAAAGGGCAGTAAGAGGTCCATCTAAGGCTACAAAACATAATTGACATAAAGGCTGATGGCATGGTACTCCCCGGCGAATCAGATGCCTATGATATTTGGGAGGTCATGCACTGTTTGGGCAAAGGGCTCCATGTATAGCGCAAACAACAAGGGTGATTTCGGACACCCCTGTCGTGTCTCTCTATGAATTTGGAAGGAGGACTAGGTGTGGCCGTTCACTCTGACTGTCACTCCTGGGTGGCCAATTGCTCAGTATCCGGGCGCAAACCGCGATCCAAAACCAAAGTGGGCAGGTGTTGCCACCAGATAGGGCCACTGGATGCAGTCAAACGCCTTTTCGGCATCTATGGCCAATAGCTGAATTTCACATTTGGAGCGCCTAGCATTGTCAATTATATGAAGGATTCTCTTGGTATTATCACTGCATAGCTGATGTGGAACAAATCCTGCTTGGCCTGGAGCTATCAGGCTGGGCATAAATGGGTTCCGGTGTGCTGCCAAGATGCTAGTAAAGAGCTTGACTTCGACATTGAGGAGGGAGATGGGTCGGTAGGACATGCACTGTTGCTTGTCTTTCCTGGGCTTAGGGATAACGACTATGGATGCCTCCATCATGGATGCGGAGATGGTAGAAGGACCAGTGACTGAGTTGTGATTGAGTTGTATAGCCAGGTTTACAGTGGGGCCAGTGGGTTGCAGAACATCTTATAGAACAGTGCTGGGAAGCCATCTGGTCCTCAGGGGTTTCTGGCGGGCTAAGGCCGATATCACTTCCTCTATGCTGATTGGGCAGTGTAGCTCATCTGCTTGTACTGTTGTGAGCCCTGACGTAAGTGCACTGTAAAGGTAGCTGCCAATGTTATCTGTAGGGAGGGACTAAGCTGAGTATAAGTCCTTATAGAAGTTCTGGAATTGGGAGACAATGAGATCATTACTCTCGACCTCTGAGCCATCAGCTTTCACCCCCGCCTTGACTCTCGTGGCTTGTCGCTGAGCACAGAGCCTATTGGCCAGATGCCACCCATATCTATACCCCCCCCCACAAGAAAGGAGTGATTGAGGCAGAGAAGGGAATACTCCATTTTGTCAAGGTCTAAATCCATGAGTTGTTTCCTAGCTACCTCTGCCCGTGCATCGGTATATGCTCTCTAGTTCTCTGACCTGCTGCAGCTGTTCCCTCTTTTCCTGGTGTAATTTACTCTCCACCACAGGAATCACAAGGAATTCTCCCCTGATAACTACCTTTAAGGAGTTTCACAAGAGGGAGATAGAGGTGTCTGCTGTGTTTACTGTTAGATAGTTGTGAATGGCCTGCTCAATTTGCTTGGTCACTTCAGGTCTATGTAAAAGGGTCTCTCGTAGGCGCCAGGGCCGGTGCATATGAGTCCTTGGTGGGAGTGCTAAGTCAACAGTCACCGTTGCATGATCAGATAGGGAGCGCAACTCTATTTCGATAGCAGTGACCAAGCCCTGTGAGTCTTTAGTCCCCAGGAAGTGGTCCAGGTGGACATCTGTTTTGTGTGCACCAGACCAAAAGGTGTAGTCTCTGGACTGCGGATGATATGTACTCCAGTCTTGCAGCCCCATTTCCTGTAACCATTAAGTGCCTTCACAAGATATCGCTCCAGTTTCCCCGTGTTGGGGTGCAGAGCGATCCATGTCATTGTAGAATACAAGATTAAGATCACCCCCCAGCAACACCAGCTTATCCCAGGAGGTCATGGTTTCTGCTATCGTTCTGCGGATGAAGTGCTCTTGGCCCTCGTCCAGGGCATAGATGGAGCCTAGGACAAAGGTGTAATTCCCGACTTTCACTTGGTAGACTAACAGCAGACCTCTAATTTTGGCAAGGTTATCCTCCACTTTCCCCCTAAAGGGTCTATTAATCAAGATGGCCACCACTACTGTCTTGCTGGCTGCAGAGGAGTGGAATTACTGTGGGTAGACCTGGGACTTGAGACTGTGCCAGTCTCTCAATATCAATTGTGTCTCCGGAAGGAGGCAGATATCTGCCTTTGTTTGCTCTAGGCACAATAGAATGCCCATCTCTTTACTGGATTATTGAGACCCTTCACATTAAGTGAAATAATCCATAGTTTATTGTGTGTGGGAGTGTGGTGTGTGATTGTTCTGGCATTCACTACACCTGTGGCCTCCATGGGTGTCCTGTGTGTGCTGAGTGTAATGCAAAGGCTTGCGGAGAGGCCACTTGAGAATAATACCCCTTGAAACAATGTGAGTACCCCCCTTATACCTTTACAACTAACTAAAACAGTAACAATGTCCCTGGTTGGGTATGAGCTTGATCATGAGCCATCATCATTCTGGGTCAGTCTTCAAACCATTTTGCCTGACACCCTCTGCGGAGTGTCCCAGAACCATTCAAAGTACACAAAGGGCCCACTCCCGCCTCAGGTCATCTCCATTTTATTGGATTCACAGGATTACGTCTCCAGGGCTGCTTATCATTCCTGCATGATGGTTTCAGGATCTGGAAGCAGACCCATGTATGAAGGCAAATTCTTATGCCACCTGGAACACTTGGAGACCTTGCAGTCCACGGGGCTGGGCTGGTCAGCCGCTTTGGAGTCTTTCTCAATGTAGGAAGCTGGCCTGATGAGTGTTGGGTAACTGAGGTACTTACACCTTATACCAGGTATC
Source organism: Pleurodeles waltl (assembly GCF_031143425.1). Lineage (NCBI taxonomy): Eukaryota > Metazoa > Chordata > Amphibia > Caudata > Salamandridae > Pleurodeles > Pleurodeles waltl. The sequence continues at coordinate 607,215,629 of NC_090446.1, forward strand.
TCCTATTAGCGTAGTGTAAGCAGTGTCTAGAAGCCAGGCTCTCTAGAGGTAGCTGTGAATGAGCAGCCAAGACTTATTTAGGAGACATGCAAAGCTCATGCAATACCACTGTAGTCACACAGCCCTCACACACATGAAAGAAAACACTCGGGCCCATATTTATACTTCTTTAGCGCCGCATTTGCATCATTTTTTTTAAGGCAAAAGCGGTGCAAAAGTACAAAATACAATTGTATTTTGTAAGTTTGCGCCGCTTTTGCATCAAAAAGCGGCGCAAATGCTGCGCTAAAAGAAGTATAAATATGGGCCTCAGTGTTACAAAAATAAAGGTACTTTGTTTTAGTGACACAATTACCAAAAAGTACTAGCGAGGCAACCCTCCAATAGGAGGTAAGTAACACACTAGATATTTACACTAGTAATCAGCAGTAGGCATAGAAAGTGATAGAAAACAGTGCAAATACAAATAGACAACAGTGACCCTAGAGGGAGCCCAAAGCATATACTAAACAAATTTAATGCAAACACAGGATCCCCCCCCTAGGTAAGGGAGCTTGGGGTACTACAGTGCCCCATAGCGACCAGGAAGAAAGGAGTAGTTACTGGCTTTTCCCAAAACCACCCAAAAGGAAGAAAATGAAGAAAATGCAACACCCAGACAAGACTGCAAGAAACTAGCAGTGGATTCCTGAAGAGGAAGACCTGTGGAAGAAGAGGACCAAGTCCAGAAGTCACAGAAGAGTCCAGGGGAGCAGGAGCTACTACCCATCCAGTTGTGGATACAGGAGTTTGTCGAGGGTAAGAGGAAGACGGTCAGGAATTCAGGCTTGGAGCAGGTGAAGAGTTCCCGGAGCATGCAGTCAACGTCCCACGCCGGATGGATGATTGCAGTCGGTCAGTGGGGTGGAAGAGCCACCAACAAGTCTCAGCAAAAGCAAGCAAAAGTAATGCAAAAGTGGAGCTGCCGGGGACCAGCAAGGTCCAGGAGAACTCAGCCCACAGGAAAGTCCTAGGGGGACCCTCAGCAAGGCAGAGAAAAGAAGCAGCCACCACAGGAGACCCACTGGACGAGGAACCACGAGTAGCAGAGGAGGCCACGCAGCACAACTGGAGAAGGGTCCCACGCTGCAGTAGAAGCACGCAGAGGATTGTGTGTCCCAGGAAGGAGTGCTGGGGCTACACAGAGCCTGAAGATCCCTTACAGTAGTTGCCAAAAAGCCTTGGTAGCTGCAAGAGTCGCAGTGCACGGGGTTACTGTACTGCGTGGAAAGACAAGGGCTTACCTCCACCAAAATTGAACAGCTGGCAGAGAGGACCAAAAGGACTACTCGGGACCACCACCCATGACGCAGGATCCACACAGCTCAGGACGAGAGGAGATCCACGCAGCCGGTCGTCGTTGCTGTTGGTGTCTGCGGATGAACGGGAGTGACTCCTTCACTCCAAGGGAGATTCCTTCTTCCTTCTCATGCAGACTGAAGTCTTGCTGCTCTCAGAGGATGCACAGCTGGGGAAATGTTGCAGAAGCTGGAATGAGCCGTGGAAACAATGTTGCAAGCAGAGTTGTCGTGGTGGATGCAGATTGTCGGTTCCTGGAGGGTCCAGTCGCGGCTCCAGTGGCTAGAAGTCGAAGTAGAGGTTGCAGAGGAGTCCTGCTGGAATCTTGCATGCCGAATCTGAGGGCCCACCCCAGAGGAAGACCCTAAATAGCCCTGATAGGGGGATTGGTCACCTAGCTAGGAGACCACCTATCAGGAGGGGGCTCTGACATCACCTGCCTGACCTGGCCACTCAGATGCTTCCAGAGGTCCCTGCCAACCTTGGACTCAAGATGGCAGAATCAAGGAACCCTCTGGAGGAGCTCTGGGCCCCACCCCTGGGTGGTGATGGACAGGGGAGGGTTCACTCTCCTCTCCATTGTTGAGTTTCGCGCCAGAGCAGGTACTGGGGGTCCCTGAACCGGTGTAGACTGGTTTATGCATGAGGGCACCAAGGGCCTTATTTATACTTTTTGGTGCAAAACTGCACTAACGGAGTTTTGCACCAAAAAGGTTTGCACCGGCTTGCACCATTTTTTAGCACCAGCTGGGCACCATATTTATGGAATGGTGGAAGCCGGTGCAAAGGGTAGGCTAGCTTAAAAGAAAATGACATTAGGCAGGTTTGAGTCAAAATAAATGATTCTGACCAGATTAGCATCATTTTTTGACGCCAAGGGGCATATTTATACTCTGTTTGCACTGAATTAGCGTCATTTTTTCTTTTACTCTCATTCAGTGCAAAACTAACTCCATATTTATACTTTGGTGCTAGACCCGTCTAGCGCCAAATTTATGGAGTTAAAGTCATTTTTTGGAAGTGGAAACCTACCTTGCCTTAATGAGATGCAAGGTAGGCGTTCCCGTGCAAAAAATGACTCTATGGCCCTAACGCCATATTTATACTCCCATGCAAAAATGGTGCAAGGGAGGGAGGAGGGGTCAAAAAATGGGGCAAAGCTTGCTTTGCCCCATTTTTTAAGACCTGGGTCAGGGCAGACGTTAGGGGACCTGTGGGCCTATTTCCATGGTGGAACACCATGGAATAAGCCCAGAGGTGCCCTCCCTAGGCCCCAAGGGCACCCCCACCCACACTAGAGGGACTGCGAGGATGGGAGACCCCATCCCAGGTAAGTACAAGTAAGTGCATTTTATTTTTGAAAGTGCCATAGGGGGCCCTGAAATGGGCCCCCATACATGGCACAGGGTGCAATGGCCATGCCCAGGGGACCCCTGTCTTCCGTGCTGGCCACTGGGGTGGTGGGCATGACTCGAGTCATGTGGCATGGTAGGTTTAGCACCATAAAATGACACTAATCTGGTTAGAGTCTTTTTTTTTTTACTCTAACCTGCCTAAAGCCATTATTTGGTGCTAAACCCTCTTCTTCTATACTGCCAGCCCCACCAGACTAAAGTCATTTTTTTAAACTCTAGCCTACCCATTGCACAGGCTTGCACCATTCCATAATTATGGTGCCCGGCTGGTGCACAGAAATGGTGCAAGCCGGTGCTAAACTTTTTGGTGCAAAACTGAGTTAGTGCAGTTTTGCAGCAAAAAGTATAAATAAGGGCCAATATTTGCGCCACTTTTTGACGTTAATGCGGTGCAAAAAAAGTACAAATCAGGGCCTTGGTGCTAGATAGGTCTAGCACCAAAGTGTAAATATGGAGTTAGATTTGCACCGAATTAGAGTAAAAAATAAATCTCTAATTTGGTGCAAACAGAGTATAAATATGCCGCAGAGTATAAATATGCCCCTAAATATGGCATTAAGGCCATAGAGTCATTTCTTGCACGGGAACGCCTACCTTGCATCTCATTAAGGCAAGGTAGGTCTCCACTTTCAAAAAATGACTTTAACTCCATAAATTTGGTGCTAGAGGGGTCTAGCACCAAAGTATAAATATGGAGTTAGTTTTGCACCGAATTAGAGTTAAAAAAAATGACACTAATTCAGTGCAAACAGAGTATAAATAGGCCCCCAAATGTGCCCTTCAAAGCATACCAGTGGCCTAGGGAGGCTACCCTCCCCCAAGACATGTCACACCTATTTCTAAACGGAGAGGGTGTTACCCCCTCTCCCAAAGAAAATCCTTTGTTCTGCCTTCCTGGGCTTGAGCTGAACAAGGAGCAGGAGGGCAGAAACCTGTCCGAGGGGTGGCAGCAGCTTGGGTTGCCCGGAAAACCCCAGAAGGCTGGTAGGGACAATGCTGGGGGTCCTCTAAGTGCATGGAATCATACTTCCAATACTGGCAACAGTATTGGGGTATGATTCCAACATGTTTGGTACCAAACATGCCGAGGTTTAGAGATACCATTATGTAGCTGGACATAGGCAGTGACCTATGTCCAGGACACACATAAAATGGTGTCCCTACACTCTCGAAGTCCAGGAAAATAGAACTGGAGTTCGTGTGGGCACCTCTGCTAGTGGAGATACTTGCACCCTGTCCTCTCGGCTAGGAGGGCCTTCCAAAGGGGTGACTTACTGTGACCTGGTGCAGTGACCTGTAGTGAAAAGGTGCATGTACCTTTTCCTGCAGGCTGTAATGGCAAGCCTGCAATCACATTTAACATGGGCTCCCTATGGGTGGCATAATACATGCTGCAGCCCATGGGGATCCCCTGGTACCCCAATTCCTTGGGCACCTGGGTACCATATATTAGGTACTTACAAGGGGGTACAAGTATGCCAAATATGGGGTGCGTGTTGCTCAGGCCCTGAACTGTTAATGATATATTTATTTATACATCAGAAAAGGAATACTAGTCTGTTTTTATGGTCTAGCATCCACTAGTGGACCAGTCTCCAATAGGTTGTGCAACATACAGGTGCTGCCTTGGAATATATCCAAGGACATTGTTTTCCTTTTGAACCTGGTACTCATTCACCCGGGATGGCCCTGCATGAAGCATGCCCCACAAAAGCTTCTATTAGCTATACCCCAAAAAATAATTACCCTGCCACCAGGCAGTTGACAGCTGACATGCCTTAAAGAACTATTTGCCAAGGGCTGGGAGCGATGGAGTTGCTATTCTGCAAGCCTTTGGATTTAGAGTCACTAATATATGAAAAACATTACTTAGCAAACATGCAGGAGAAAATTGAAAAAAAAAAAAGGAGAACGGGTACCAACAATATTGAGAATTTGTCCCTACATCAATCAACCATACCATCATAATTGTTTTGGGCCACATATTGTGTGGTGAATAGTAACACTGTTTTCACAATCATGTCTAGTCTTGGCATCACCAGCACATTCCCTCCTACTTTCATGATTCATTCTCTGTATTATTTTGCTAGGTGACCTCTGTGAACACTGTTCCAATGAGCGCCATCTAGTGGTTTGTCCTTGGTCTTCTCATTTTCTCACTTTATCTGATCTCCACTGGAGACATCATCTCATCTGGTTTCTCTGGTCACCTCTTGGCAGACAACAGCCAAATGTTCTTTTTTTAAGTCCTCACTTAAATCTTGCTGCACCAGTCGCCTCGCTGGCATTAAGCACTGATTGTTTTTTATAATGCCCGATGGCCAAACCACCACAAATCAAAATCGTCTGCTTTCCTTCATCCTCCATTCCTGAAACAACTTATTCCTAAATGTCATTTGCCTTTTTTCCTGGCCATGCTACTTATCATTGCATTTGTCATCGGCAGCCTGATTTGCTGGACTACTTGCATACTCCTGGGTCTCGCCAGATATTCCTTCTAAATATTCGAAAAATTACCCAGTTTTGACATTTATGCCTTATTCCAGTGTCCTTGATGCTCCACGGACTTCACCTCCTGAGATCAAGTAAAATGTCAGAAAGTCAGGAAAGGTTTAATGCTGCTAAATAGGTTTGTCCACTGGGTATCACAGAGTGGAGAATTTTCACCCCTTGTATCTGTGTAAGACTTGGCCACGTAGACCATGTGTGGAATGAAAGGAGTATGAGTGTGGCTTTCTGGTACCCGCCTCCTGTGTGTGACTGCATCACTGTACAACAGACCATGGGTCAGATTTCAGAAAAGTGGTGCTGCACCCAGTGCAGCGCCACTTTCCTTGCGCCCCTTAGCGCCCCTACAACCACCATGTGTGCGCCATATTTAAAATACGCCACACCATGGCGCAGGGTAGGGGCAATAGTGTCAGAATTTTTGACACTATTGATGTACCCTTCAGGGTTAGTGCCAAAATTTTGTCTCTAACGCTGAACAGTGTACAGGGGCCCATTATAAATAATGTTGGGATCCCTTTTAACGCCGGCTTCAAGCAATCTTTTAGATTACATTGCGCCATTTTTTCGGCCCCCCCTAATGTGGGCACGCCCCCCTTGCATACATTATGGCGCAGGCATAATGTGGCACATGGCGTTACAAAGTGGGGCGATGCATGCATTGCGCCACTTTGTAAATATGGCAATTTTGGCCTCATTGGGCCACTATGGCATAAAATTGACACTAATGTGGCGCAAGGAGGCGCTAATTCCTCTTAGATCTGGGCCCAAGCGTGCAGTGAAAATACTAACATCAACAGAGCTCTCCTGCAGCATTCCACTTTGGAACAAAGAAAACGCCAGTATACCAGACTAATGTATATTTGTGTGTTGTGGCAGCACTCTGAGAACTCCTTCTGAATATGCACTCCTATTTATCGTGCGCTGTGTACTTTTGGATCTCTGTATTCTCCCCTAGTTTACATTATTTGATTCAAGTATATTTTTTGCTCATGGGTAGTTTGACGTTATTGAGACTCGCTGTATGCTAGCCCATGGTAAGCTCTAACATATGGCATAGATGCGTTCATGACATTGCAGCATGCCTGTGAGAGCACAGGATGAGCGAAAGCAGCATTCATTCCCTTCAAAGAAGCTATGAGGCGTGTGACCTGAAGCAGGCCAGCTTCAAGGAACTGCTTCAGTGATTAGTGCTAGAGTCTACCAAGAGAATGATGGCCAAAACTAGGCCTGGGGGGAATTTTATTTACGCTGGAGTACTCGGTATTTTCAGTAATTTTGTGTTATGCTTTTGAGGCAATGTTATAGAGCATTACAAACATTGCCAACCGTTAGTGTTTGCTTCAGAGTTATAGCTGCTTTATTTATTGCTTTGATTATTTACTCTTCATTTAAAGGCATGACAGCATTCTGCAACCTGCAGAAAACAGATACAAAAATTGGTGTTCGTTTTGCAATTCAATTGACTATTAATTTAGACCTGCCTTGTTTTCCCTATCATCACTCAACCCTAACAACAAGTCTGAATACAGGTGAACAGGCCGTTCCCCTTTCTCTGTATTTTTGTCCATTCAGTGACCTTATTATGTTTGTGTAGTCTCTCTATACCCACATCTGGCTCTCACCTAGAAGAGCAGCCTCGTGGGTCACTGACCATCTCTTATCCTGTTGCAGCTTCTCTCAGGTTGTTGAAGAGACAGTGAGGACTCTGGCCCCCTGCTGTGATGTCACCTTCATGCAGTCCGAAGATGGGTCCGGTAAAGGAGCAGCTCTGATCACTGCCGTGGCCTGCCGCATGTCGCGAGAGTGCCAGGCCTGAGTCCATATGACGCGTTCAGGGTTCAATGAAGCCAGGCTGATGCTGACCAAGTCTCACTCTGAGGTCTCGAAGGCCAGAACAGAATGATGTTGCAGCACCCAGCACTTACCAGTCCTGGAATTCAGCTCTCCGTCTGAGCTTTTTGGATTCATTTACATATTTGGAGCACTTTGATTCCTTTTTTTGTTTTTAGAAAAAAAGAGGTCTGGATCTCTTCCAGGTCAGCGGATGCTTTCACTGTATACACATAAGGAACAAAGTTGTTTTATTTTCTCAATGGTTTAATATGATGTGTTGTAGGAATGTATAAAGTACATTTTGTGAATATTGCCTTCTCTTGGCAAAACAAGAATGCTGTTTTAATGCATTAGAGCCTGCTGCAGAGGCCTATTCAAATTGTTAATGGCCTTCTACCTGAGTTATAAGCCTGAACCATAGATGAGGCTCTAGAACGAGCAAGAGGGCTTTTAACAACTGGTATAGCCCAAGGCATAGGTGCTCTAATGCTGTTAGAACACTTGACCCACTGAAAATGAAATGGTTTAATTTAAAAGTGAGAAACAGGAAGACAGACATTATAATGTTGGAGCAACGGCTCTACCAGCCATCGTTGGACCTCTCTTGGGCCACTGTATTTAATGAAGCTCCCAGTATTTTAATTAGGCACATATTGTGTAACCAGTTGATCATAGCAACACAGGTCATACAGTGTAGGTCTTGGTGGAGCTGTAGAGCTGGTGGTACCTAAAGGCTCCAAAAACTGTAACTGGATATATATATATATATATATTACATGTACTATTTATTTGACTGTTTCTGAAAACAATATACTGCAGAAAGTTGTGGGCTCTGTGCAAGTATGCCAACCCTGGGAGCTTGGTGCATTTATACACAACATTTGTGTAGCTCTCTGTATCTCTACACCTGTGTGCATGTGGAAGCAATTCTTTGCAGCACTGTGCAGCTTTATGAGGTATATGCTGGCCAACGTACCCTTGTGTGGTTCTGCCAGTGCTTCTTTGTGACACTGACGTGCACAGTCCTTTAGACAGGGTTGGTACAGTGACCCTTAGACACCTATATACAGTTGTACAGTGATCCGTACTGTAAACCATATACAGGGTATGCTCCATGGCCATATCAGCGACCTCTTGGACAAGGGGGAGCCAAAGAACAAATCAATCAATAGTTCTGTGCAGAGCCGGTGCAGTCACACAGTGGCCTTGGGGAGGTGGTGTGGAGCTATGTAAGCTGTGATCCTAAAGGTGTAGAATGAAGTGATGCAGGTTCTGGCCTTAAACAGAGTGTGTCCCGTGCAACATATACATGGTGTTCACCAAGACGCATACTGGGACTCTCAAGCAGGATCTGTACCTCCATCATTAGTAATCTGTCTGTAGTGACCCCTGGGTGGCCAATTTGTAGTGACCTCTGACCAACCTCTACACAGTGTCTACTGGGGTCTGCCTGCAGCGACCTCTGGAAAGAATGTGTGGAGTGGGGTGTGTGTGTGCAATTACCCCTTAGTGACGCAACCTGGGTTCAGCCTGTGGGGCATATTTAAGAAAAGTGGCACTGCACACAGTGCAGCACCACTTTTCTTGTGCCCCTTAGCGCCCCCCCAACACCCCCATGTGTGCGCTGTATGTAAAATATGGCGGTAGTTAGGGGACTAACGTCATCATTTTTTACGCTAGTCTGGAGCTTTGCAGGATTAGCATCAAAAATGTTGACGGTAATCCTGCAAAAGTCATTGAAGCCCATTGTAATTAATGGTGTGCCTCCTTTTAACATCAGAATCAAACAGGAGAGGTAGAAGTATCAGGTTACCACTCAGCTTCCCAACCCACAATCTTTTAATATCAATAGGAGTGTAACCACTTGTCCCAGTTTTCACCAAGGAGTCCCTCTAGTTTCTTTTGGGAGACCGTCACCAGCTATTTTCTACCACAAGTATAGTATTACTCCAGTGTACTCATAGCTAATAGCATCATCATAGGGTCTCCTCCTTACTCCGGTGTACTCATAGCTAATAGCATCATCAGGGGGTCTCCTCTTTCCCCTAACCAAGGGGATAGTTTCCACATAAGTCCAGGAAACTACAGTATTAGGGATCCATGAACAAAAATACTAAAAAGTGCAGTAAAAGTGACCTAAAAATGCCTCTATCACTCAGTTACAAACCAACTTTACTATGGCTGGGATAGGGTATGTTTCAAAACAAATATAATGTGATAGGAACAAATTATTTGTCCTTCACATATATCAGGTCAGGTAGACATGTTTCAGCCCACTCTTTCCCAAAAGGGTCATTGGCTTTCTTCAGGACCAAAGAATCTATGGTCCCCAAAGTGCCCAGATATGGGTTTTATCTTCCTGGACTTCTCTATATACTGTGATGACTTCGCAAGCGCCACACTTGTGGTGCCCAACTGATCCTTTTTCAGAGAATCACCTACTCCTGCTTTTTTACAGAGTCACATCTCTTGATGTTTTACATCATTGTGTTAACATCCGTGAATTCACTTGCGCAGCAGCTTGTATGGCCAGGTAGTTATACTTGTAGTAGAAAATAGCTGCTGAGGGTCTCCTAAAAGAAACTGGAGGGACTCCTTGGTGAATACTGGGACAAGTGGTTACACTCCTGTTGATATTAAAAAAGTGCCTCCTTATAACCCCTGCTCTGAGCAGGCATTAAAAGTGCTGAAAAAAAAGACGCAAAGAAATCTGTTAGATTTCTTTGTGGCATTTTTTTTGGTCCCTTTAAAGGGGGAACGCCCCTTTTGCATACATTATGCCTAGCGCAGGCATAATGTAGCGCTGAGGGTTACAGAATGGCGCAAAGTATGCACTGCACCACATTGTAAATATAACGCAGTGTTTTTGGCCTTCCAATGCCACATTAGCGTAAAACAATTATGCTAATGTGTCATTAGAGTGGTGCTAGGGGCTCTTAAATATGCCCCTGTGTGTTGTACTCCTGCGAATTCTGGTATTTCGGCTCTGTACAGGGGCACATTTCCTATCTCACAGTTTTTATGATCCCTTCTCCTATCCCCAATACTATATTGATGCAGTGAGTGGAAAAAAATATTGTCAGAGAACAAACTGAAGATGCGTTATTGGTATTTTTTACTCTTTGAATGCTGTGCAGCTTTGAATTCTATTCCAAGAAAGTACTCCAGACAGAAGCACATCTTGAAATGCCTCATGTTTTATTTTGTAACTGTATAGCATTACTGAGAAATATAATGCACTGTGAGCTTTCTGAAAGCTGCTTCACGTCAGCCCATTGCCTTTAGATCTCTGCTCTGTACACCACAGCTAAGTTCAATTCCCTCAGAGAGAATAATGCCTTAAAGATGGTGTGAAACATTCAGCTTCTGAAAACATGGAGAGTCGCTAACAAGGAATCCATTTTAAGTGGTGAGGTGGTTGGTGGGGGACTGGTGTGGGCTATTAAGGCAGAGTTTGTCAATCTCGAGAGAAGAGGTAGGATATTACATGCATCTCTTTTAATTCCTTAAAACTATAGGTCTAGGACATGAAATCAAATTTAGAGAAAAACAAAAAAAACTGAAACCATATGACAGGTGTGAAACTTATATTGTGAATAATAAGTAGATGGAGCCAAGCCAGGATGGAAACAACAAAATACAGAACAGTGGTTGAGCTTGGACTAAGAGGGTTATTGTTGCTGAATGGACCTCGACTGAGGTGGGCAGAAGAATAAAGATATCAGAGGGCACATATTTACCCTTTCTGTAGCTTCCCCTACAATAGCTGTCTTACAGGAACAACTGTTATAAATATTGAGGGCAAAGCGGGGAGGAGGTCGTGAGTGGCAAGCTTCACATCACACCAAAAAGACATTAACAAAATAAAAGACACAATTTTTCCAATTCATATATAGAGAGAGAATTTATTTACAGCATTGTCAGCTGCGAGGACCGTTCCCCCTCCGCACGGTATTCTGACTATATACACAGACACATAAATATATATATATATATGTACATAAGGCCAAGTTGTATGACTTGAATGCACTTGAATACAAAATAAAAAAAAACTCTTTACACAACACTTCAGTTTATTTCATTTTTTAAAAATAATTGGTTCTTTCCCTCGACAAAAAAACATAAAACACGCCAACACAGACGAAGAATGTGCCGAGGGCTGGCCATTGCATATACAGGTGGACTAGTGCTGGCTCTGTCCGGATATGTGTCTGTGGGACCATCACTTGTTGATATAACTCTGTTGCAGCACTCTGTGGGTGTAAGGCTGTGCCGCCTCAACACCTGGGCTCAGCATAACTTTTCTTTACAGACCTCCCTCAGGGACGGCTCTCTGGTCTGAAGTGTGCTACAGCTAATGCCCCTGGACTCCAGGCCTCATGAAAACTCACCCAGCGACAGGGATGGTGCTCTGTGCATCACAAGACCGCCCCACGCCTTGATTATGAGATTGCTGTGACTCTGCACCCCTATTATGCGTATCATAAAACTAGTCATTTCCAGTACAAGCATTTCAGAATGCCCACATGAGATAAGCAGATAGGACCCATCAATAATTTACATGAGTAGTTCAAGGTTGTAGTATTCATGAGGAAGGCTTGCATGCACTAAAGCTAGGGCCAATGAAATTATGCGATTTTGCGGCTGTAGCATAATCATAGATTTTATACAGATGTCACATAACCAACCATCTGCTGCATAATCTGCAGATTTCAACAAAAATATTTTGTTTCTAGCTCAAACAGATCAAAAGTTACTCTCTTGGTGGAGTGGCAAAGCTGTAACAAAAAAGAAGATTGCAGATTTCTTGAACACTTATCAAAGGTTTCTGAGAAGCAACCAAATGTACTAATGTATTTAGAAAGATGCCATTTTAAATGCATAACTGAAGATTATAGCAGAGTATGAAATGTAAAACACATTAATGTGAGGGAATAAATCTAGGTAACTACGAGTTACACTTTTTGTCTATATTTCTTGGATAATAAAAGCCTGTGAAGCATTATCCCAAAGTCACTTAGATGTTTTGGCCCGCAGCCTATTATTAATTTCACATACTTGACAATGTACTACTTTTCCTTCAGGAGTGCCACTCCTGTCCAGTGCTACATACACTGTCTGTATCACTTGCAATGTTTTACACTTCCTTTATTTATTGTGATCTAAAGAAAGCAGCAGTTGTATATTTCTCAAAGGAAATACCCTCCAGTCCTACTGCACTGTCTTAACTTCTCTGTAATATTCAATATTTGCACAATGATTGTCAGCAAATGTTGTAACTTTGAGGGCTGTATTATGATTTTATGGCGAAGGCGCTCAGCATGAAGTATAGTAAGACATATTCCGCAGTGGCACTGTAAAGGGCCTACTCCTGGAGACAGCAGAAGGGTGATCAGGCAGCCTCTCGTTGGCAGAGGTGACAGAAACTCTCAGGGTCCTTTAACTCCTGTTCTTAATTTGCTCCAAGGTACAAGCAAATGTTATGTTCAGCGCTTATTATTGCACATTTTTGGGTTAATTAAATATATTTTTAGACAGTCTTGTGATTGCTGCTTGATTTTTCTTTGACTTGAGTTACAGTAATGGTTCCGACCCGGTTTAGGAGGGAAAGAGGTAGCGAAAGGCATAATGTCCCCTGGGTCAGTGTTCTCTGGACAGCAGATAAAGAACACTTTTGGGCAAAAGGGTGCCCATTTCACGTACTGGTGGAGAGTACATGAGATTAGAAAACTAGTCTGATTCAGATATATGTCATATTACATTGTGGACTGCTTGTGGTATGTTGTTTCTTTGTATACAGAATTTGCCTGCTTCATAACAATAAATTATTTTACATACTGTTTCATACCAGAATGTTGCTGTTTCCAAATACTGTGAAGTTAAGGTGTTATTATGACCCAGTGTAATGGTAAATACACTAGAACTGGAGCAACAACGGCAAATTAACCCAGTTTTGAAATAGGCAAGAGAATTTGGCTGGATTTAGAAACTGAACACCAATAGAAAAATGCAGTGAGTTATTTATGTAAGGTCGATTTTTGGCAGCCTATATTTTGTCAACAATTGTTTGTGAAAGTCCCTTTTAAAATATTTTTCACAGGGAACCCTTAGACGGACGGTCCACTGGAATTGGAGGGGTTGGGTGGGGGCGGGGGATGGGGGCAGAGTTTGTAGTAGTTTGCTCCAATGCAAAGAACACGTAGTGGCCATATTTATCACAGCACTTTCGTCAAAAAGCCTCAATTATTTGCGTACATGCACTTCCACCAATGTGGCATAAATATATTTATAGCTTTATAATGTATCAGGAGACACTGCTGCAGTAATCATATTCATTTATTACAGCAAAGTATTAGTGAAACCAGTTTTCTAGCTCACACATGAATATAGATGTGTGACACCCGATCACTCAAAAAGTAAACATATTCAGGAGGAATTATATTATATTGCGTATCATTTCCTCTCAATATGTGTTATTTGAGTGATATTGTAGTCACTCATGAATAAAATCATGTAGCCAAATGTAAAATGGGTTTCATTAATAGACGGGGAATTTAAATGAAGTGATTGCCAGCCTCGCAAATAGGACTTGGTGAGGAATGGAAAGTAATTTAATGATTCTAATTATTGCTCGGATACGATGGGGAGTCAGATTTGAGAAGATGGATTTACAAATGAATTTAGATGGCGTTAGGGGTATTTTTAGGATGCAAGCACTCAGTGCCAGAGTCGAAAGAATCAGAGCCTGAAATGAGTCAATATCCTTAGGATTTTAGAGAGAATGTGAAACACATGCGGGGAGGTCACTTATTAAGACAAAATAAAATGAGTTAATTAAGCGCAGGCGCAAGGATGGTGCAATAATTAGCACAATGGCAAAAATAAAATACACATTTATGTCGATAGCCCTCCCTCGCCCCCGATCCCCACAAAAAGTGTGCAATATGCTGCTCCCAGTTACAATATGGCATCCTCTGCTGCCCCCTGCTGGTGGCGCTGTGCAGAAAGAAGGACTGAAGCTTGAGCTTCTGCTGCAGGATCTGACCTGGAGTCGAGATTTCTTGGGAGAGCCTAATTCTTGCTCCTTTTTCAGTAGCTCCTCTGTTGGCTGGCATTGCTGGGAAAGGATAACCCGTGGTGATTGTTTTCTCTAGTAAACAGGACTCTTCCTGCAATAATTATACAAAGGGTAAAAGCCAGTGCTAAAGTGGCCCCTCCTTCTAGTCTGAGGACGGCCCACCCTTTGATTTTAAGAATTGACGGACTAACAATGCTGCAAGGCCCCACTTCCGCCTTTCCAATAGCCCCACCTCTTTCTGTGGGGGGCAGAAGGTTTTTAGGTCTCTCCTACCAGGCAGCTTTTAGTTGCCTAGTTCTAAAAGATCTCTTGTTGATCATACCAAAACCTTACAGAGGGCTTATATCCCCCCGTTGGTTACCAATTGCTGGCTTACTCATTACTCTCATTTGCTGTCTTCTTATAGTGTGACTTCCTCTTTTTCTTTTGTTCCTCCCTCGGAGCATAGCCATGCTACCATCCATTTAATTGGCTGACTTCTATCCTTTCACTACTCACCTGTATGGAGCTATTTTTTTCGTTTTCTTTAAGCACTCCATGAGAGTGCATGAGTTTAGGATCTCTCATGTGCTGCTTCTCCTCACACAAAGTCCCACACCCATCTCATTCAGCACTCAGGGTTGTTCGCTCCCCCCACTTGCTCTCTCCGTGTCCTGTTTTTTGCTTCATAAATACCACATTCCAAACACTTCATGTTGTTCCCTACTCCCCACAGACCTCATTACATTGCTATAATTGTTCTTCATACTCCGATATTCTTTGCTCCCTCTTGCCCACTTGCCACTGCTTCCTTTGATAGTCCTGCATCCCACGCGATCATGAAAAAAAAAAAAAAATATATATATATATATATATATATATATACATATACACACACATACACACAGGTGTGCGTGTATTTATTTAGTGTAGGCCCAGCCCGCCTGGAGCTGCCTTCTGCTGCCAGGTTACTCTGCTTTTGAAAAAGTGATTTTGCAGAAGTATTTCTGTTTTTTAATTTTACCAGTACAAGTGGTGTCAACATCTTGGAATGGTAAATAAATGCTCGTCGCATCATCACATATTTTATTTTTAATGATGCTACAGAGCATTGCCAAAATCTCTGACAAAGTCAAGAGGTCACAAAGGAGAGACCGATCAGCTTTGCCAATGCTTGTTAGTGTTCTTTCCAACCCTGGACGCAAGGCTTACTCACCTTCCTGCTTATCAGACGTGGTATCACCGAAAATGTTTGCGAACTCACCTAAACAGCTCACACCAACACATTTTGTGAACTTACAAGTACACATCGTGACAAAAGGGCCAGTGAACTCCTCAGGCTGTTTCCATCCACAGCATCTCTGAACTGATAACGACAGCTAGCACCAATAATGTCTGTGAGCTCACTAGGACACCTTTTAACGACAGGACCCATTAGCTCACCATAATATCTCACAGCGTAACACCTAGCAGATCACACTAATAGCATCCGTGACCTCACCAGTACAGCTCACACCATCATCTATGACTTCAGAAGGAAAGCATAGATAACAGTCTATATGAACTAACCAGGACAGATGACACTAAAACAATCACGTATAGTGCAACGCTGCTAACAGTCATAAAAACACAAACTATAGCTGTAATGGGATCTCTGTGTTTTGTGCTCGATTTGCAGCTGTGCGGGGAAAATGTGACACTGAAGAAGGAACTATTTTAGTACTCATGCATGTTAGCAACACATTTGCATACGTTTTGCACTCCGTGTAAACTCTAGTTTTAACAATTAGTGCTTAACTCTAAGTGGGCATAGCGGCAATGCTGTGATCAAAACACTTGTGTGTGATATTCTGTCTGTGCCAGCTGCAAAGGAACCCTCACCAGTATCTGTACAACCTGAAAGACAACTCACAAGAGTGTCTGTTCAGTCACAAGTCCATTTCTCACCACCAGCGTCTCTAAAATTACCCGGGCAGATCACAACAGCAGCGTCCAGGAACTCAGCAATTTACCAACACAACTCAGCCCAACAGTGTCCATTGATTCACATCATCTGTGAACTCACAAGGACATGGCACACCAATCGTAACTGCTTATCCTAACAGCGTCCAAGAATTCACAAAGGTAGCTTACACCAAAAGTGTCGAAAAATCACCAGAACAGCACACATCCAATTTTCAGTTAATTCAAGAGTAGAGCTCGCATCGACCCCATCCCTAAAATCACCTCAACATCTAGCAGCAATAGCATCTCGACTCACCAGAACAGCACACATTAACAGTGTATGCAAACTCAGCAGGGCAGCTACCTCAGAGGTTTCCAAATTATCTACAAGCCCAGGCGGACAGCTCACACACAGGGCATATTAAAGAGCCCCAAGAGCCACCTTAGCGCCACCATAGCGTCATTTTGATTACGCTAAAGTGGTGCAAAAGTGACCTTTTCCCCGTGCCATATTTACAAAGTGGTGCAATGCATGCATTGTGCCACTTTGTAAACCTTTGCGCCACATTATGCTTGTGCCAGGCATAATATATGCAAGGAGGGCAAATCTGGCACTAGGAGGCCCGCATAAAATGGCACAGTGAAATTTAACAGATTTCACTGCACCATATTTGGCGTAATTTTTAACGCCTGCTGGGAGCAGGTGTTAAAATGACGCTTCCATAGAAACCGATGGGCCTCCCTGCACTTTGCTACACTGGCGTCAACATTTTGGATGCTAGTGCAGCAAAGTGCCACAATAGCGTAAATAATTCTGACATTATTGTGCTAACAACCCCCATGGTGCGCCGTATTTTAAATACCATGGTGTCGTTAGGTGCCAGTGGGGAGGTGCAGAAAAAGTGGCGTATCAGCTTTGATGCGCCCCTTTTTCTAGACAATGGGCCAAAGTGTTGGTGATCTTACTAGGTTAGCTCACATTTACAGTATCTGCAAGCTCAAGGAGAAATCTCACAATAACGTGCTGTTACCCAACAGGTAAGGTCACACAGTTCAGTTAGTTCACATGAACAGATCTTACTGAGAGTATCTGCAAACTGTAAACCGGTCAGCAAGGCTGACAGCCACAGTACTCACAAGCTCACCAAGACACCAACAGTAGTTATTAACTCACAAGCACATTGCACATTAGCAGTACCTGTGAACATCCTAACACAGCTTGCATCAATGTTTCCAGCACCTTGACAGCTGTGTGGGCAGACGTACTAAGGGGCATATTTATACACTGCTTGCGCCATTTTTGCATCCAAAATGCACACTAAAACGGCGCATAGCTAACTCCATATTTATATTTTGATACTAGACCTGTCTAGGGTTAACATATAGGGGTTAGCGTCATAATGTGGATGCAGCAAACTAACTTGCGCAAATTAGATGCAAGGTAGGCGTTCCCATCCATAATATCACGCTAACCGCCTACCGCAATATTTATACTCCAGCACAAAAATGAGAGTAGGCGGATAAAAATAATAGCGCTAAGCCTGCTTAGCACCATTATTTAACGCCTGGGTCAGACTAGGCGTTAGGGTACCTGTAGACCCATTTCCATGGCTAAACACCATGGAATGGGCCCACAGATGCCTACCCCAAGCCCCAGGAACACCCCCACCCATACCAGAGGGACACCATAAGATGGGGGACCCCATCCTGGGTAAGTATAGGTAAGTATAATTTTTTTTTTCTGTGCAACTGGGGGCCCGTTACATGGGCCCCCTGCCCGGCACTGGGTATTATGGCCTTGCCCAGGAGAAACTGGTCGCCTGGGCTGGCCATTGGGGTGGTGGGCATGACTCCTGTCTTTACTAAGACAGGAGTCATGTTTGGGTGTTAATGTGTCAGAAAATTATGCTAGGCTGGTTAGCGGCATATTTATTGCCGCTAACCAGCCTAGCGTCATTTTTGGCCCACTAACACCTTTTCCCTACCGCCACCCCCCCCCCCCAGCTAGCGTCTTTTCTGTAGACGCTAGCCTGTCCTTTGCGCCACCGTGCGGCATTCCATAAATATGGCACCTGGCTGGCGCTTGCAGGTGCTATGAATTTTGATGCAAAATTGCATTAGCGCAGTTTTGCATCAAAATCCATAAATATGGGCCTAAGACCTTGCTCCAGCAAAGCCTGCCAACACAGCAGGATGACTCACTCCAAGTGGCAACTTTCCAGCGCTAAAGAGGTCTAGAACCAAAATTTGACATTCCTGTGACCCCAAAACAGCTTTCTGTCATGATGGGCTGATCTCTGATAATGTCTTCACAGGGGGAACTTCAAGGAAGGAAAGCAAAAACAAACAAAAAAAGGCTAGGTTTTGAGGCAAAGTTAGATCACATAAAAATCGCTTGACCTGGCTATGAGTCAAAACTTTATGGCAAATGAAGCAAGCGCAAGTTAGGGGCCAACTGTTATATCATGTGAAATTCCTATAGGTAGCATATGTACACACATCTTACCTGGCTGGCTCCAGTACACCAAGAAATTTCTACTGGAGGATTTCCCCATCTCAATCTAATCTCCCACAATGCACAGAGCTTCATCCCATGTCATTAATTTGCTACAAACTCTATACTTGGTTATGGGCATATTTGTGGCACAATTTGTCAGAGCTGGGTAGTGGTTTTCATCGACCTATGGGGAAGCTGGGTATGACATTTTGTAGATACTTGCAAGGTAGTAGTGGAACAAGTGCATATCTGGGATGCAGTTTTGCCAGATGTTTTGTCGTGGGGTCTTTTAACCGTAGGGATGTTTCTTTTTCATCTGTTGGGAATCGTTCAGAATGTTAGCTACCGACCTTCTCATGGCCTTTAAGATCACAGCAACCACCACCTTCTTTAGTGACATGGACATGAAATGGACATTAGTGCTTAATAAATAAATATTTAATTGAAGGGCGTGGATGGGGGTCTCGTTAAAACAGAGAAAATAGGCCTATATCCGTGTGCTGAGGAGTGGAGCAGTAGGGGCTTTTCAAATTAGTCTTGGTGTATTCCCAACAAGTTCCACCTTCTGGGTTTGGACGTGGTGTCTATGGCATGAAATAAAGCTGTAAGGAGCATCTAAGAGTTGTGTCATCATGTTCGTCCCAAGCATCTCTTCTTGGTGGGTTTGGGAATACCGGCTGTGCACTGTGGTCTGTGTGCACCACTGTGTGCAGTACCATTTGCACCCTCACCTCTTTCACATTCTAGGTTCCTTTGAGTTCTGAAACCTTGTAGAAAAGTATGTAGAAGTAGCAGTTCACAGTCCTCTATTTCTCATCTACCTCATCTGAAAACTCTGGCTTCAGGCCATGACTCGCAATCGATGTTGTAGAGTGTTCTATGCTTTCTGTTGTACTAGGGATCTGAAGATCGAGGAAGCTGGAGTGCTACGAGGGTCAATGACGCTGAGTCTTCTGGTACTTTTGAGCCCAGGATTGAAGCTCACCTGGACCTAAAAGGAGTGCATCATATTTACCACGAAAACTTGCTCCAATCTCCCAGCTGGTGTGAGGGACAGGTGGTCCCCGCGTGGTCCCTTTATATCCATGTTCATTGGCCACATGACTCACAAGGCTCAGTTTGCAGTCTGAAGCCGCCTTCAGCACTCAGCCTCTGACACCATGAAGAGGACAGGCTCCTGCTTGCCGATGTCTGCTACGGCGTTTGCCAACTGGTTGAGGTTCCCATTGGGGAAGTGCCTGGCCTCCCACAGGTTTAAGATCATGGCTGTTGGACTGGGTTTCGATGCAAAAAAGCTCATATGGCTGTCAGGGAAAAAAAAGATGCAATTAGGAAGAGGTAGACAATACGAGTAAAGAATAATTCTCTATAAGGACTTCCTGTAGGCTTAGGCCTTTTTAGGTTTGACGTATAGTGATGCATGCACGATTCATGGCAAACTTACTGTGGTCTATTCTTTTAATACATACGTACATACATGCCAAAGAGGGCTTCAGGCCAGCCCACTTCACCCACTGGCTTTTTCAAGTGTCATTTTCATTGCAGCCCAAAGGCTAGAATACATCCAGTAGGGCAACGTATTAGCAGCCCCGGCTTGTGGTTTATAAAGTGGGTGGGGCAGTGCAGTGGGGAGGGCATGGGGGAATTAATAAAATAAAAAATAAAAAATACACTTACCTTCCCGAGTGGCTGCCATCACGCTGCTCTTCTCCTGCAGGCTCCAGGCGCAGGCTCCCAGCCTGCCCTGCGCCAATCCTGACGCTGCTCAGTGCAGCGGCAGGACTGGCTGGGAGCGCCCAGCCAGGGAGCTTCCAGGCAGACTGGGAGCCTGTGCAGGCTCTCTCCAGCCCGGCAACACAGTTGCCCGGCTGGAGACAGCCTATTGCACATCTGTGTTTGGCCGGCCCATGATGGCTGGGCAAACACACATGCGCTCTGAGGGGAGTGCACAGTGCACTCCCCTCGTCAAGGTCACCCCACAAGGCCCCGCCCCTTTCCTTGTGAATGGGTTTGCAGGGGTTGCTGCTGGCGGGAGCGACGCTCCTACGCCCATACGGAGGAGCCGCCATTGTATATCAGCCCCCCCCACAACTGGCTCTTTCGATGTTGACATCCCCACTTTGGATGGGCCTGCAGGGCCGTCATTGGCTATTTGGCATATCAGACATTCTGAGCGAAGGCATTTTGTTATTTTGCATGTGAATCTGGATTTCAAAGAAGCCTACTTAACTCAGGTCTCTGCTGCTCTCGCTTTTTAACACATTGGCTGTGCTGTTACTTTTCACTGACATTAGATATTGTGCTACAGTATAAATGCAGCCAATGGCATGACAATTAGGAGCATTGAGAGCACAGGTCTCGTTGTGCGCATGTGCACATCTTCAGTGTTTCACACTATATGCACTTCGTTCAGCCGTATATATCCTGGCAATGCGCAATTCCTGGAGTTTCCATTGCGCATTCTGTATGGAGAAACGCAACCTATGAATTATGAATTACTATGGGGAGCGACTGACCCCTAATTAACAATATATAATCTACGTATGCTCTTAGAAAAGTCTTGTCTGCAGAGTAAGCAGTCTCTTCTGCGCATGCTCTTAAAGCAGCAACTCCTCTGGCCTGCTCATGTCTTCATTGTGTTTCCTCATGCTGGAGGTGTCCCTGCCTCGAAAGCAGTGGTCTCCAAACTTAATAATGCTGCACCCCCGTTGAAAAATAAAAATCACTGCCCCGCCCCCCAGACTTTTTCACAATTACTTTATAATGGTAGCAATGTTTAAATATGTCTAGACCTATTTAAACATTGCAGTTAAGTATTGTTACCTTTTTAAAAATGCAATAACATGCTTCTGTTTAAAACAAAGGTCTGTTTTCTGTATGATGCTTCTATTGGCCAGAGTCTGGCAACCCCCCCCCCCCCCCCCCCCTCATCACTTGAGGCTCCCCTAGTGGGGCCCGACCCCAATTTGAAGACCTCTGCTCCAAAGTCCCAGTTCACCAGCGGGTCAGGCACTGATTAGGATGGTCCCTGTCATTCAGTCATGAATTATCGTTCATTCTGCCAGCTAAGGACCCAAGAGTGGGCAGCTCCTCTCACTGCCCGGGGAGCCGAGAGAAAGGTACGGACAGGCGTTTGTGTTGCGTAATTTCGGAAATTATGAAAGCACTTTACTGATGGAAAGTACACTAGAGACGGCTAAGTGCACTCCCGTTCCTAGCTAGCAACTCATATTATATCTGTTTCATAATATTCTCTCGCACCTGTTTTCTTAGATATCTATTTTCCTTCACAGGGTCACAGTTACTGCCTTCGGACGTTTTGTTTGCATGCGATGTATTAGTTCCGTGTTGATTTGTTCCTCGCTGTTTATGTATTCTTGTGTGAATGTCAGGCAGACCGCTGTGCAGTTGCAAGCATGGCCATGCTGCTTGCAGGCATATATAAAAAGAGAGTGATAAAGAAATGTACCCTGCCTGACTGATCGTAGAAAGTTACAGGGACGGGACACACCCACCGAACACAAGCACCAGTCGTCAATGAGCTGCGGTGGATCCTATATTGTGATGTCACACCCCGATACTGGGTACAAGGGTGCGCAGCCCTGTGGCCTAGAGTGCCCAGTTGTGTCGCTCCCTGGTGAAATGGAGTAGAGCTTTTAATTTGTCAATTGTAATAGTTATTTTCCTTTTATTTTTATTTACCAGTTTTTCTGTATCACAGACCACATCATGCAATTCATGGTACATTACTCCACACTGCGAGGTTATCATTAGATGGCATTCATACTTACCAACGTGGACTTCACAACATGTCAATAACATACAAGTAATTCAGGCTAATCGACCTATGACACTGCACATTCTAAATGTTCTGGCTGGCTGGGGCTCAGGGATGAGTGGGAGAGCTGAAGGAGGGTCTAATGCAGTATTCTTAAGAACATGTAAGTCGGTTCTGACAGTAGGAACTGTATCTTGTTGTCAGAGGAGGGCCTTCTCTTTATCAAGTGAATATGAATCAGTGGTTGGAGGCAGTCCTGATCCTCGTGTAGCAGGGTTAAGGGATGAGGAGTCTAAACACGGCCCCTCTTCGCCTCTACACTTCATACCACTGAACACTCACTTCACCTGTTCTGGTGGTGCTTCCGTGATGGGGTAGCAGTGCTTCATTATCCAGAGCATTTACAAGCATTGAACAATAGCTGAGAACTCATTCAGGCACAGTGCGGCGTGAAATATTTGTTTTTATAGATCAAGCATATGAAACGTTAAGCTTAGCTCTTATGACAAAGAGAAAATATTAATCTGTGTATATAGGACCTGATAAACGAAAGTGCCTTGTTCGTGCTATTTTTGTGTTGAAATGTTTTTAGCATCACATTGGATATTGTAAGTGTGCACTGCTTTGCAAAAATCAGTGATCTTGTGTGGCAATAAGGCATTTTTATAATTGCTACACATAAACGAAACATTAACATTGAATTCTGAAATGTGTGTAATACATGAACAGTGATATTTGATGTTGCAAACAGCATCTACTGCAGCAAAAACAAATGCATCCTTGCCTCCTGACAAGGTTCCAAAATCCCGAAACAACAAAATGCGATCTGGCTTCCTCAGATTAATTGGTGACATTGGATCAGTGACATATATTCTGATTTGACAACCCAGAACAATTTTGTGGGAGTTCACACTGTTTTATATTTTAGCACTACAGTCCCACCAAACCTCACATTATAGACTAATCCTTATTTCTTGTCCCTTTAATAACCAGATCTTTTTTTGATGGCATTTGACTAAACCTAATTTAAGAAATCAATACATGTACTATACCAGTCCTAATATACAGGGCCCAATGCGTCACGGCTGACCACACTCAATCACCTAGTACGATATATGTTAGATGAATTCTTCACCCATTGCTCAACACACTGTTAAGAAAGCTAACTTTGCCAATGCTTGTTACCATCTTGTGACAATAAGAAACAGGTACTTATGTGCCATATTAGTTCTCTTGGGCAGGTATTGGTCTCAGATGCAAAACCTTTAGAAAAGAATACGAAGCAGTATTCAAGCACTTTGAGTACTCCACCACCTAATGAAAAATATGTTTACGGCATGCATTTCTATCTAAAAACGACCTATAGCACCAGAAGTTAATTCATAATTGTAGGAAGCTGGCCTGGTGTGTGGTGGACACCTATGTTGTTGTCACCTTATACCAGGTCCAGGTATCCCCTATTAGTGAGGTGTAGTGAGTGTCTAGAAGGAAGGCTCTCTAGAGGTAGCTGTGGATGAGCAGCCAAGGCTTATCTAGGAGACATGCAAAGCTCATGCAATAACACTTATAGTCACACAGCACTTACACACACACGAAAGAACCACACAGTGTTACAAAAATAAAGGTACTTTAGTTTAGTGACACAAATACAAAAATACTATACAGCCAACACTCTACTAGCAGGTGAGTACCTACACCATTATAAACACCTTAGATGTCTGGAATGAGCATAGAAACTAAAAGAAAACAGTGCAATAACAATAGACAAGAGTGACCCTAGGGGGAGCCCAAACCATATACTACAAAAATGGAATGCGAATGATGGACCCCCACCCAGATAATTGGAATCTGTAGAGGGGAGCTGGAGGAACTAGGAACCCCAAGAGGTAAGTACCAGAGTGCCCCCGACAACCAGGAGAGAAGAGGTAAGTACCTGTTTTTTCCCAAACCCACATAGAAATTTTGTGAAAGGACTGTGCAAGACCCAAGCAAGACTGCAAGAAACTGAAGATGGATTCAGACAGAAGAGGACCTGCAAATGAAGGGTACCAAGTCCAGTTCCAGTTGGAATGTCTGTTTGGGGCAGGAACCACTACCCACCCTCCTGGAGATGCAGGACCAGGTCGACGGTGAAGACCAGGACTCGGCTATGCAGCACAGGAGCAGAGGAAGAGTTCCAGGAGTGATGCAGTCGATGTCCCAAGTTGGAAGAAGAGTTGCAGTCTGTCAGTGGTGTGGAAAAACCACCAACAAGCCTTGGCAAAGACAAGAGTCACAGAAGAGGAGTTGCAGAGCTGCTGGGGACCAGGAAGGTCAGAGGGGACTCAACCCACACAGCAGAGTCTCTGGCATCCCCTAGCAGTCAGGAGAGCAAGAAGTCGTGGATGCAGCTCACAGGCACCAGGCACAGGAGTTGCAGTGAGGCCCACTCAGCATACCTAAAAAGGAGTTCTACGTCACTGGAGCAGCAGGAAGTAGACCACGCATTGCAGGGAGGAGTTCTGGAGGCTGAGGCTACACGGAGCCTGAAGATCCCTCGGAAGAAGAGCCAACAAGCCTTGGTAGCTGCAAGAGTCGCTGTGGACAGGGGTACTGTCCTGCACGGAGAGGCAAAGGCTCACCACCTCCAAAGTTGGACAGCTGGTAGAGGGGAGCAAGGGGACCACTCAAGACCACCACCTGTGTTGCAGGATCTACGCAGAGTTGAACGAGAGAGGACTTACTCAGACGGTTGTAGATGCAGTTGGTGTCTGCGGATGCAGGGGATTGACTCTTTCCCTCCAAGGGAGATTCCTTCTTGCTTCCTGGTGCAGACTGAAAACTTGCCGTCCTCAGAGGATGCACAGCTGGGGAAATGTTGCAGTTGCTGGAAGGAGCCAAAGAAATAATGTTGCAAAGTGAAGTTGTCGCTGGAGCTGCAGATTGTAGGTTCCTGTGAAGTCCAGTTGCGGTTCCAGTGGTCAGAAGTCGAAGTAAATGTTGCAGAGGAGTTGAATCTGAGGACCCATCCAAGAGGGAGACCCTAAATAGCCCTGAAAGGGGAATTGGTCACCTAGCAAGGTGACCACCTATCAGGAGGGGGCTCTGACGTCACATGCCTGACCTGGCCACTCAGATGCTCCCAGAGGCCTCTGCCCACCTTGGATTCAAGATGGCAGAACCAAGTGGCCACCTGGAGTAGCTCTGGGCACCACCCTTGGATTTGTGATGGACAAGGGAGTGGTAACTCCCCTTTGCATTGTCCAGTTTTGCACCAGAGCAGGGACTGGAGGTCACCAAATGTGCCCTTCAAAGAAGCATACCAGTGGCTTGGGGAGGCTGCTCCTCCCATGTCATGTAACACCTATTTCCAAAGGGAGAGGGTGTTGCCTTCCTCCCCCAAAGGAAATCCTTTGTTCTGCTTTCCTGAACTTGAGCTGTTCAAGCAGCAGGAGGGCAGGAACCCGTTTGTACGACGGCAGCAACACGGACTGCCCTGGAAAACCCGGCAAAGTTATAGGAGCAAAGCTGGGGGTCCTCTAAGGAGCCCCAAGAGTGCATGGAATCATACAACCAATATTGGCAACAGTATTGGGTTATGATTCTAACATGTTTTATACCAAACATGCCCAGGTTCGGAGTTGCCATTATGTAGCTGGACAAAGGTAGTGACCTATGTCCAGTACACGGCTAAAATGGCTTCCCCGCACCCACGAAGTCCAGGAAAATGGAGCTGGAGTTTTTGTGGGGGCCCCTCTGCTGATGCAGGGGTGCCCTTACACACAGGTACTTGCACCCGGCCCTCTGGGGTAGGAGGGCCTGCCGTAGTGTTGACTTAAAGTGAACTGGTGCAGTGACCTGTAGTAAAAAGAATACATGCTTCAGCCCATGGGGAACCATTTTTGCCCCAATGCACTGGGTACCTAGGTACCATATACTAGGGACTTTTTATGGGGGCACCAATATACCAATTGTGGGGTGTAAAATGTTAGGAACAACCAAATCCAGAGGGAGAGACCACAGTTACTGGGATCCTGGTTAGCATGATCCCAGTAAACACAGTCAAAACACACTGACATCAGGGAAACAGTTGGTGGTAACCATGCCAAGAAGAATCTACTTTCCTGCAATAATGAATGCAGAGCATAAATTATATATGGAGTCCCATGTGTCTGCTTTACATATTTTCATAAGGGGCGTGTTTTCTTGGAATGTGTCTGTCTCAGCCTCGTCTATGTAGAATTACTCTAGGTGATCCAGTAGAGAACGTTTTTCCTTTTAACGCCAATTTGAAAACAAGACTCAGTCAACCTGCAACTACTACTTGGAGTTTATCCTGTGATTTTGGCACTGGAATGGTGTTATGCTAAGAAATCGCCCTCCAGCCTGGCAAATCACAATAAGAAGAAGGAAGAATACAAGCTGGCAAAAACTTGCGTTGACAAACAGCAAGTGTACATTATGAAGTGTTACATAAAAAAGGGAATATTTTGATAAACACAAACACACACACAGATATATGATTCACTTAAAAAACAAAGGACACAGGGACAATATAGTTAGGCTCAGATTTAACCATACCAAACCATAGTTATAGTTATAGTTATAGTTACCTCAAGTAACTATAACTTGTGCCCTAAGGTAACTATAACTTGCGCCCCCTCGCCATGCACTGCCAATTACCCCACAAATTACGGCAATCATGCTATCTTTCATAATATCATTGAAAATATCAATGTAATATTTGCTGTAAAACTGTTGATGAAAAAACTATGCATCTGGAACCGTGTGGGAGCCCTTAAGGACTCCCCGCGGTCCCTCCTTATATATATATATATATTAATTTTTTTTTAAATGCCCTTTACAGGCCACCTGGTACTGCAGGGGAAGCCTTAAGGCTTACCTCGCAGTGCCAATGGTTCAGCAAGCACGGAGCTGCTGTGACAGTAGCTCAGTGCTTGCTGAAGACATTTCATCTCTGTTCCCTGCACACGTGCAGGGGACATATAGGGGACAGAGATTAAAGGTCTGCTGTTTGACAGTGGGACCTGCTTTAAAGGTCTTGCTGTCAAACACCAGAGTGTTTTCTGTGGCTTGGCTGCAGGGCTGCAGCCAAGCCACAGCAAACAGCTATGTCCCGCAAAACATAGTATGAGCCGGCCCTGGGGGGTGGAGGTCCCGAGGACCATCTGTGGCTCCATGAAGGGGGCTGTACGCCCCCCCTCCAATGTGAAGATAGCCCGAAGGGGGGGAGTGGGGGGGTTCCCCAGGGCAGTAGGGGGGAGGGGGGCCTGTCCCCCCACAAATAAAATACAAGTACAGTGTTGCCCTGGGGTGGTGGCTCCCTGGGCAATCAGAGGGGGCCAGACGTCCACGCCCCGCATATTACATGAAAGCCCCAGGGAGGTGGTGATCTCTGGGGCAGCCACAGCCCCCCCCCCCGCATCCAAAAAAAATAAGCCACGGGCAAGTGGCAGTTTTGGGGGGATCGGGATGAGGCCAGGAGGACCACCCACAGGTTCTTAACAAAAGCCCCTGGGACTTGGCCCACCTTGGTGCATTACACTAAGGAAGTGTGGGGGACTGTGGTTAGTTTTTTTTTTATTTTATGAGCGGATTCGCGGATCTACAGCATCTCCGCTCGTAAAATAAAAAAAAATGCTTTTTAGCAGTTGGGGGGCGGGGGGGTGGTCTACTTGGGACCCGACAACCAGAGCAATAGGGTCAGGGAATTCGCACCCTGGCCCCTTTTGTTTGTTTTTTTACTCTTTAAATTGGGACCGGGCTGAAGCGTTATCAGCCAATCAGATCTCAGCACAAGATCGTTAGGAGTCACAAATCCTTTGCGTCTCTAGATATACAAATTAGTTTTTCGCTTAATTTCTCAAAATCTACTGAACAGAATTACACCAATACAAAAAAAGCTCTCTTTCTGGACCAGGACCCACCTTCCTGCCAAATTTGGTGTAATTCCCTGCAGTAGTTTTTGCGCTATTGCTGATTAAAATCCCTTTGGAAAAATGATTTGGGAAAACATGTTTTGGTACGCCCCCTTTTTTCTCTGCCCCTGGACGGATCATCCTGAAACTTTCCAGGCAACAGCTGACGAACTGGCAAATTTTCTTGGAATATTTTGGGAAGATTCGTCAAGTGGTGCCAAAGATATAGGCAAGTAAAAAAATTCATTTTATATAGAAATTAGGACCCTTATTTATGCTTTTTGCCCCAAAACTACTGTAATGCAGTTTTGTGGCATAAGGTTAAGCGCCAGTTTGCGTCATTTAACAACACCAGCCGGGCACCATATTTATTGAAAGGTGGAAGCTGGCGCTAAATTTGGGCTAGCTTCTTAGAAGAAGACGATAGCTGGGTGGGGGTGGCGGTAGGGAAGGAGGGGGAAGTACATCAGAAAATGACACTAGGCTGGTTAGAGGCAATAAAAATGCCGCTAACCAGACCAGTGCCATTTTCTGGCACACAACCACAAAAACATGACTCCTGTCGTCATGCTCACCATCGAAATGGCCAGCACAGGGTACAAATATCCCCTAGGCATGGCCATTGCGCCCTGTGCCATGCAGGGGGCCCCAAGTTAGGGCCCCTCGATGGCAAAACAAATAAATTAAAAAATACTTACCAATACTTACCCTACTTACCTGGGATGGGGTCCCCCATCCTCTGGTGTGGGTGTTCCTGGGGCTTGCGGAGGGCACCTGTGGACCTATTCCATGATGTTTAACCATGGAAATGGGTCCACAGGTCCCCTAACGCCTGTGCAAAGCAAGCTTTGCACCATATTTTGGCCCTTCTCCCACCCGTGCCTCATTTTAACACGGGGATAAATATGGGGCTATAGGAATAGCACTATTTTTTAGATGAGAACGCTTACCTTGCATCTCATTGACGCAAGATAGGTGCACTCAGCCAAAATATAGCGCAAACTCATATATATTGACGTTAGACGTGTCTAACGTCAAAATATAAATATAGAGTTAGGTTTGTGCCAAATCTGCGTAAAAAAAAAAATATTCAAATTTGGCACAACTGAAGCATAACTATGGGCCTAGGTCCTAACTATATATACCTAGTGGCGACTGCCACTAGGTAACATATACTTTTTGGCATGGTTACTCCCACTTTTTGCCTGCTATCAGTATGCTTAGACTGTTTTCACTGAAATCCTTCTAAGCAGGGCCCAATGATTGTGCTCTCTCCCTCTAAATTTGGTTGCCTAGGACTTTGCATATCCCATAACTGGCATACTGGTGCCCCCTTAAAAGTTCCTAGTATATGGTACTTAGGTACCCAGGGCATTGGGGCACCAGGGATTCTCCATGGGCTGCAGCATGTAATATGCCACCCATGGGAGCCCTTGCAAAATGTGTCTGCAGGCCTACCACTGCAGCCAGAGCGAAAACGTGCATGCACCCTTTCACAACAGGTCACTGCACCAGGTCACTGTTAGTTAACCCTATGGTAGACCCTCCTAGCCCAGAGGGAAGGGTGCAGGACCCTGTGTGTGAGGGCACCCCTGCATGAGCAGAGGTGCTCCTATGGACTCAATCTCCATTACACTAGACTTTGTAAGTGTGTGGAAGCCATTTTGCCCCGTGTACTGGACATAGGTTACTACCTATGTCCAGCTGCATAATGGTAACTCCGAACCAGGGCATGTTTGGTATCAAACATGTCGGAATCATACCCCAATACTGTTGCCAGTATTGGTTGTGTGATTCCATGCACTCTGGGGTCTCCGTAGAAGACCCTCAGTATTGCTCCTACCAGTTTTCTGTGTTTTTTCTGGGCAGCCCGCACTGCTGCCACCCCTCAGACAGGTTTCTGCCCTCTTGCTGCTTGACCAGCTCAGGCAGAGGAAGGCAGAACAATGGATTTCCTGTGGGAGAGGGAGGCAACACTGTCTCCCTTGGAAATAGATGTTACAAGGCTTGGGATAGGTTGCCTCCCCAAGCCACCGGTTTCCTTTGAAGGGCACATTTGGTGCCCTCCTTGCATAAACCGGTTTGCAGCAGCCCAGGGACCCCTGGTCCCTGCTCTGGTGCGAAGCTGGACAAAGGAAAAGGGAGTGACCACAACCCTGTCCATCACCACCCCAGGGGTGGTGCTCAGAGCTCCTCCTGGTGGCCACTTGATTCTGCCATCTTGAAAGCAAGATGTGCCAAGGCCCATGGAGGCATCTGAGTGGCCAGGTCAGGCAGGTGATGTCACAGACCCCTCCTTTTAGGTGGTCACCTTACTAGGTGACCAAACCCCCTTTTAAGGCTATTTAGGAACTCCCTTGAGGGTGTATCCTCAGTTTTGAGATGAAAGATTCTACCAAGACTCCTCTGCATCTTTTACTTCATGTTCTGGCTCTTGAACCACAACTGGACTCTTAGTAACCTACAATCTGCAGCTTCAGCAACGACTCTGCTTTGCAACATTGTTTGTCCGGCTCCTTCAAGCAACTGCAACATTTAACAAGCTGTCCATCCTCTGAGGTCAGCGAGGCTTCAGCCTGGATCAAGAAGTAAGAAGGAATCTTCCTTGGAGTAAAGGAGTCACTCTCCTGCATCTGTAGGCACCAACTGCACGACGTCAAGCTGCGTGGATCTGCTCTCCTCTGGGATTGCATGGATCCTGCAATACAGGCGGTGGTCTGGAGTGGTCCACTTGGTCCTCTCTGCCTGCTGTTCGACTTGGGAGATGGTAAGCCCTTGCCTCTCCTTGCATGACAGTACCCCTGTGCACCTCGACTCTTGCAGTTACCAAGGCTTGTTTACTCCAGCTCCAAGGGATCTTCAGGCTCGGAGTAGCCCCAGCACCTCTTCCTGCCAAGCACAGTCTCCTCTCTTCTGCTCCAGCGACGTGGGACTTCTCTTCAGGTGTGCTGATTGGGCCGCACTGCAACTTACTGTGCCTGCTGCCAGTGGGTTGCCTGTGGGGGCTGAGCCTGCTTCTGTTGCCTCTCTCGACTGCTGAGTGTCACCTATGACTCACCTTCCTGGGTCGAGTCCCCTGGCCCTTGCTGGTCCTCTTCAGCCTTGCAACTCTTCCTTTGCACCATTTGAATTTGTCAAGGCTTGTTGGTAGTCCTCCTGCACCCCTGATCATCTGCGACCTGATAACCCACATGGGACACCACCTGCATCACTCCAAGGGCTCCTCTTCAGCTCCTAGGCTCTACAGCTGGTCTTCATCTTCCCTCGTCGACGTGCTCCTACATCCACAGAAGGGTGGGTAGTATCTCCTGCCCCCACTAGACGCTTCAAAGTGGACTGTCTCCTGTCCCCTTACTTTGCATGTCCTCTGCTACCAGAATCCACCTTTAGTTTCTTCCGGTCTGGTCCTGTTCTCATACAATCCTTTTTCTAAGACCTCTTGTTAGCTCTTGGGACAACCTGGTACTTACCTCTGCTCTCCTGGTCGTTGGGGGTCACTCTGGTACTCACCTCTTGGGGTCCCTAGTTCCTCCAGCTCCCCTCTAAGGATTCCACATCCTTGGGTGGGGGACTGTATCTCACATTTCACTTTCTTAGTATATGGTTTGGCCCTTCCCTAGGGCCCTTTCTATTTAATCTAAGTTTTCCCATTGCTTCTTGCATTTTATGCTAATTGTGATTGCTATTGTGTATATCATTAGGGTGTACTTACCTCCAGTCGGAGGGCACTGCCTATAAGTATTCTAGTGTTGTATTACTATAATAAAGTACCTTTATTTTTGGAACACTGTGTGGTTCTTTAATGTGTGATAAGTGTGAGAAAGGCCTCTTTTTGACATGGTTAGCCCCCAATTTTTGCCTGATGTATTATCTAGCCTAAAAATTGTAGTGCCCAGATCCCCTGTTAACCAGGCTCCCTGGGTCATAGCTCTTTCCCTAAAACTGTTGTGATGCATTGGCACAACTAGCTACACCTTTAGCTACCACTATAAGTCCGTAGTAAAAGGTACTTAGGTACCCATTGCATGGGGTACTAAGGGTAGGCTCCCGAGGGCAGCAGCACTGATTGTGCCACCCTCTAGGGCCATGTATCCAGATGCTCCCTGCACTGCCATTGCAGGCTGGGGGTCCTGGTGCAAGCCTAAAACAGAGACTCGACATGGCACACTGCCTGTGTGCCCTACCCACCATACACTGCATACACTATGGATAAGGCTCCCCTCTGGCAGGCCTTCCAGCCCTAAGGCAGGGTGCACCATATTATAGGTGAGGGCACAGCTGCATGAGTAATATATGCCCCGACTGTGTCCTTGCCAAGCCTGGGACATAGTGAGTGAACAGCCATTTTAATACATGTGCTACAGAATGATCAATACAGGTTTCCCAGATACATGATGGCCACTCTGAACCCTGGGTTGTTTGGTATCAAACAATTCAGAATGATAAATCCAAACTGGTACCAGTATTGGATGCATCCCTAAATGTACCCAGGGGTCACCCTAGAGGTGCCCCCTGAATAAACCTTGGCATGGTTGCTGACTGGTATTATGAAGCCTGCCACCTCCAGACACCCAAACTACAAACCTTGGGGGGGAGATCCATCCCTCTCGTATGTAGAACAATGCCCTTCCTGGTTTGAGGTGCTAACCACCCCCCACCACCCAGAAATGTGCATTGCCCAGGTGGCAAGCTTTAAAGGGCTTACTGCCTTTGAAACCCGACCCATAGTCCTGCTGCTAGCAGCAGATGGTGACCCCCTTTGCAAACCATCACTTTTGGCGGGAGCAAATGAGGGCAACTCCACAAAGTGTAGGAGGAGTGGCCCCGCCTGGCATGGACATCCCCTAAGGTTTTGCCTGAGAGGTAGGAAATCCATGTCATTTTCCTCCATCTTGGATAGAAGGAAAATAGCCAATCAGGGATAGGGAAGTGACCCCTCCCACAGAAAGTGGTCACTTTAGTGGGTGTAGCCACCCTAAGTTAGATGGCCCATTGGTCACTACCAGGTTCCCCCTAAAACGCTGACTAAATATAGTATTTATTGGGCATCCCCTAGACCAGGACATCAGATTTGACAGACAAAAGAAGACCAGCACCAAGAAGATCCAAGGTACGAGAATTGTGGACCTGCTGCAGCAAAGAAAAGGTGTCAAACTCTGCCTGCTGCACCCAGGATTCGACAATTCCCGCTGAGGAGCTGCTGGGCAACTTGAAAAACTCTAAAGAACCCCAGAGGACCTCCAGGCTTTGTAAATCGCCACAGAATTCCCTCCGGAGTGGAGGCACCACTGTACAACAGCAATAAACCAGCAAGCGAGGGTCTCTTCACTGACCAGCCGCTAACTCCCGAACCAGAAGCCGCAGCTGGACCAAACGACACACTGACGAACATGAGGAAAACCCTGCTAGTGTGCCACGTTTGGTGGCAAAGCGCCCTGCAATGGTCAAATGGTACCATTAAACTGGGTATTGGTCAGCTAACGTTGGACACCTAGAAAACCAGCCCACCCAGGGCTAAAAAAGGACCAGGAGGAAGCCCCAGTCAAGGGACTTCAGAAACACCCCAGACCTCCCGTCAGAGTGCCCCTGTTGTCCTGCAAACAACCCTTGAACCAACTTGCCTCCTGCTTCTGAGGGCATCCTTACGCACAGCTCCCGGCTCGCCAATTCGCTGCGTACCTGGCCGCCCTGTGCCCTGCACGAAGAACTGCTGTGCCCTAAGGGTCCGCTACATCTTGAGACCTCGACACTTCTATGGAACCCCAAAGAACCATTTTAAACTTACCTGTGCAGTGCTTTTCCAATTGGTCCCCCACAGTGGCCCTGCACCAGCTCCAGAGATCTTTCACCGCTGCTCCTGCCGGAACTGGGAGCCGCTTGAACTTCTCCATCTGACACAGTGTGCCCACTGACGACATCAACCAACCTGCAAAAGAAGAACTTGGTAAACCAAATGTACGTTTCTATATGTATTTTTAAAAGTGATCTTCCATTGATTCCTATGGGGTATCATTTCGCACAAAAAGACTATTGTTATTAAGCTTCAAAAATTCATATCTCAAGAAGTACTTAATCAATTTTGATATTCTTGGTCTTAAAAATTACACAAAAAGCTGACGTATTTTTATAAATTGGTCTTGAGTTATTCCTTTGAGTGTATGAGTTGCAAGATTGATGCTGGGAGTACAACAAATGCTTTGCACTTCTCGAAGATTGGCCTAACTGCTCAACCAAGCTACCTTTAACTTTAGAGCATTAGGTGATCTAGTTTTTACCCCTGTAAACCAACATTGGGTTGCCTGGACCTCCTGCACAGTGTGCCTAGCTTTGCACACTACATAGAGGGCCAGCCTCCTACCATAAGTTGCTGCGTGACTACATTGGTATTGTATAAGCTTTGCATGTCTCCTGGTTAAGTCTTGGCTGTTCATCCACAGCTACCTCTCGAGAGCCCTGGCTTTCTAGACACAGCCTACACTTCACTAATAGGGGATACCTGGACCTGTTATAGGGTGACAACACCATAGGTGTCTACCACACACCAGGCCAGCTTCCTAATATAAATATATATATATTCATATATATATATACATATATATATATATATAGAAGTGGTTGAAATGGATGAGGGAGAGAAAAAGAGAGTCTGAAGGAACGAGGGAAAAGAGAGAGAGGGGATGAATGAGAATACAAATCAATAAAGAAAAAAGAGTGAGAACATCAAATATACAGAAAGAGGGAGAGAAGCAGAGAGACACGCATCTAAGAAAGAGAGAAATAATGACACAGAGAGAGGAAAAAAGAGAAAGAGTGTGG
This sequence comes from Pleurodeles waltl, assembly GCF_031143425.1. Taxonomy (NCBI): domain Eukaryota; kingdom Metazoa; phylum Chordata; class Amphibia; order Caudata; family Salamandridae; genus Pleurodeles; species Pleurodeles waltl. Next base: position 607,250,736 of record NC_090446.1, read on the forward strand.
GCGGCGATGAAGGGGCAGCAAGACAGATGGACAGAGGGAGAGAGGTTGAGACAGGAAAGAGACAGAGCGAGAGAAAGACAAATAGAGAGTGAAAGAGTCAGAAAATGAGTGAGACAGTGAGAGAGAGATAGGTAATAGATGAACTCCAAAAAGGGTCTGGCGTATGCTGATTTCAGAGCCAGAGAATATATATTGACTGCTTGCTGACTGCGTCTCTCACTCCACTTACAAACCATACCATCAGTGTTGGCTTAATAATACATAATGAAAAGACGTTCCTGATGAAAAAGTTCTATAGAGCTTTCAGAAAATGCTGCCAGAGTTCTACAAAAACCCCACAAAAGAATGGCAAATCGCAACATAAATACTTGAGTTCTGTTATGCCATGTACAACCTACGTTTTGCCTTTTTTTGCTCATAATACATTCCAGTCACTGCCCAGACAAAATACGTAATTGGCCATGGATTAGCACAATTACGTATTGTGCACTGGGAAGCAAGGAATTGGAGAAACAGAGGCTCTGCTGCAGAAATGGTAAATCAAACGAAATCCATTTCGAAAAAAGCATTCATTTCAGGGTCTTTAAGGAGGAAATCCATGATGTGGGGTTATGATAAATTGAACAATTAGAGTAACTCTCAAAGTTACAGATGGCAAAACTCAACAAATATTGTTCTACTCCTCCTCCTCATTCTTGTACACCCCAAATAGAAAATGTCTTCCCTTCGAAGGAGCAACTTATCCTGATGGAGGAGCATCAGCTCTGGTTCAGAATTTTCACACAAACAGGTGACATACTTTGCCTCCCATAATTTAGGATTAGTGATTTAGAATACCAAGTTTAGGGAAACAAGGGTTAGATGACAAACCTTCCATCACCTTCTGAGGTTTGGCAAGGCACTCTGTCCAGTCGACAATGGTGAGCTGGTGCTCGACCATTAAATGTCTATCATCTGTATTTTAGTATGCCTGCCTCACTGTGTGGTTGCTAGAATACAATTTCTGCTTCTCAGTTCCTGAACCTCTGAAATATTTTGTGTAGGAAGCTGGCCTGGTGTGTGGTGGACACATAGGGTGTTGGCACCTTATACCTGGTCCAGGCAGCCCCTATTAGTGAATGAAGACAGTATCTAGGAAGCCAGGCCCCCCTAGAGTTAGCTGTGGGCGAGCAGCCAAGACTTATCGAGGAATAGTGTAAAGCACTTGCAATACCACAGCAGCCACACAGCAACTTATCAAACCTGAAAGGAAGTTTAGTTTCTGAAAGAATTGTGGTGCATAGGGGTACTGTCCTGCAAGGAGAGGCAAGGGCTCACCATCTCCCAAAGTGGACAGATGGCAGGGAGGACTGAGAGGACCACTCCGGACCACCACTTGTTTTGCCGGATCCACACAGTTCCAGAGGCGAGCAGATCCATGCAGCCAGGCATCAATCCCTTAGGTGCCTGCAGATGCAGAGGAGTGCCTCTTTCACTCCAAGCAGTGCTTAATTTGTGCTTGTTGTTTCCGGTGCTGAGCACCGGCACTTATTTTTGAGGGCCGGGGCTTATTCTTCTGCCTCAAGCATTTTCTGTGAGCAAAAGACAGATATGGGAAAGACGGAAGAAAGGAAAAACCAAAAAGCGTACAAAGGGAGAAAGTAGAAAGCTGCAAGAGTGACCTGGAGGGGCAGGGAGTGGCTTTATACGGATGAAAGAGGCCCGAGGTGGCGTCTGGATTTCGCAACCTCAGTATTTCGTGTTCACACAATTAAATGCAGTAGCCGCCTGTTTAAGAGGAGTGCTTTGGGCACCGGCACCTTTCTATTTACAAATTAAACACTGACTCCAAGGGAGATTCCTTCTTGCTTCTTAGTGCAGCTGAAGTCTTACCAACCCCAAAGAATGCACAGCCGTGGAAACAGTTGCTGGAAGGAGCCAGAGAAACAATGTTGCAATGCGAGGTCATCTCAGGAGTTGCAGTCTTGTTGGTTCCTGAAGTGTCCAGTTGCAGTTCCAATGGCTAGGAGCAGAAGAGGTCAATGCAGAGGAGTCCTGGTGGAGTCTTGCATGCCGAATCTGGGGACCCACCCGCAAGGGAATCCCTAAATAGCCCTAAAAGGGGGCTTGGTCATTTTGCACAGTGACCACCTATCAGACGGGGTCACTAACGTCGCCTGCTCACCTGGCCACCCAGATGCTCCTGGGGCCTCTGCACATCTTGTTTTCAAGATGGCAGAATTGAGTGGTCACCTGTAGGAGGTCTGAGCACCACCCCTGGAGTGGTGATAGACAGGGAAATGGTCACTCCTCTTTCCTTTGTCCAGTTTAGTGACATTGCAGGGACCAGGGGTCCCTGGGTAGGTGCACACTGGTTTATGCAAGGAGGGCACCAAATGTGCCCTTCAAAGCACACCAGTGGCATGGGGAGGCTACCCCTCCTGAGCCATGTAACACCTATTTCCAAGGAAAAGGGTGTTTCCTCCCTCTCCCACAGGAAATCCTTTGTTCTGTCTTCCCCTGCCTGAACTGGTCAAGCAACAGGAGGGCAGAAACCTGTCTGAGGGGCTGCAACAGTGTGGGCTGCCCGCAAACCCTATAAGACTGGCAGGAGCAATACTGGAGGGTCCTCTAAGGAGCCCCCAGAGTGCATGGAATCATGCCCCATTACTGGCATCAGTATTGGGTATGATTCCGACATGTTTGATTACAAACATGCCTAGGTTCGGAGTTATCATTATGTAGCTGGACCATAGGTAGTGTCCCGTGGCCAATGCACTGGTAAAATGTCTTCCCCGCACTTAGGAAGTCCAGTATAGTGGAACTTGGGTTCATAGGGGTGCCGCTGTTTGTGCAGGGGTGCCCTCACACACAGGGACCTGCACCCTACCCTCTGGGATAGGATGACCTACAATAGTGGTGACTTATAGTGAATTGGTGCAGTGACCAGCAGTGAGAAGGTACGTGCACTGTTTCATGCAGGCTGCAATGGCAGGCCTGCAGATACAGTTTGCATGGGCTCCCATGGCTGGCATAATAGATGTCGAAGCCCATGGGGGACCTCTGCTGTACCAATGCCCTGGGTACCTAAGTACCATACACCTGGGACTTACAGGGGTACACCAGTATGCCAATTGTGGGATGTAAAGTGTACCAAAGCAACCAAATTTGGAGGAAAGAGCATAATCACTGGGGTCCTGGTTAGCAGGATCCCAGTGGAGACAGTCTAAACACACTGATAAACAGGCAAAAAGTGGGAGTAACCATGCCAAAAAGAGTGACCTTCCTACATTTTGTACAACTAAACCCAGAAGAAAAGTGCACAGACAACTCCCTAGAAAATACACTGAAAATCATGATTTCAAGCACTGGTTGGTGGCATCTTTTGTGGTGGTGATGCTTAGATCCATTGTGTCGCTACCTGTCACTCTTTGTGCATTGTGTGTCTGTGGTCTTCACGCATGTCACTATTGCAAAAGTTTATCCTTAATTTACCTGCCGCGGAGCCCAACTCTAAAAGATCTAAAAGAACTCTAAAGAGATGTGTGCTTGGTCTCTGAAGTGAGATGTAGTTCAATTGTCAACCTGCATCTGACCTCTAATGCCACACCACTCCCAGATTAGACATGAGAAGCACAATGTCTGGACTCAGCGACATTGATATGTAATGACGACTGTTAAGGTGACTCAAAATTCCTTCCTGGAATGGAAATGCTCAAGTTTTTTTTCTATAAAGGAATAGATGTTTATATTGTGAATCGTCGAAAAATTATTTTCCTGCAGCAGAACTCACCAGTACAGTCATTGATTGTCTAGTCAGAAAAGGACATAAACTGAGAAAATTAATTCGTTGCAATCATTTTCATTAGTTGTTTAGTTGCAAAACCTGAGTAAAAATAGTGATATAAACTGTCACTACATAAACATGCTTGTTCTCACACAAAATAGGCTGCTGGCCATAAAAATGCAGGATCGTCCTTCTATGGTTTATTAGAACCTACCCTTAAGGTTCCTGACGCTAAAGTAATGCAATGTTACACAGAACAGAGATTAAACCATCACTGCAAACGTTAACAAGCATTTGCAATGCAACGGGTCTCGCGTTTGCTCATGTTAGAGCTGATCGCGTTGTAAACTCCTAACCCGACTTTTCATCCATCGGCAAAAGTGCTTTTATGTACGTAACCAGAAAAAGTGAAATTAACTGTGTAAAGCGCTCGACTTTGCCAAGCGAAATCGCGCTAGGAAAATAGAGAAAAAGTAGTCCACGATCCGACAGAAAACAGCGAGCCTCGCATGTTTTTTGTACTTGGTCGCTGCGCTCGAGGAGGGCTATCCACCGGAAAAGGCATGACGTGTGCATGCCTTCCACTAATGAAAGCAAGCACATTTTACTAGGAAGCCCACGAACCAATGAAACACATTGACATGACGTCGACAGGGCTCCGAGCCCTTTTCTAATAACTAAAGCGTCTTGCTGCGATACGCATGCGCAAGTGCATGCAACGCAGGCTCGACCCTAAAAAGGGATTTGACTGTCATCACCGCAAATTTCTGGCCTCATGTGAACAGCTGAAAAGAACTTTCACAGGAACACCCCTAAGGATTATGTACAAATCTACCCTAAGGTTGTATGCGGAATATTAGTAGCAAAAATATCGCCTGACATAAATATTGGTCCAAAAATGTCATTTATAAAAATATCTGTCTTTAGATGTGCATTTTCTATTGTTAACTCGGCAGTATTTCCAGCTAAGGTGTCCTGGCACACTACCTCAAGAACTGCTGGTGCGCGAGGACACAGCTGGGGTCTTCTCACTGGCGCTCCTCCGAAGGTGAGAAAAACTGCTGACGTGTACTTGAAGAGCCTGAAAGCAGACTCTCTAGACAACGCTTTGATGAACCAGGCACGAGGATAAGAAGGAACATCAATGCCCTCTCTCTCATTGGAACAGTTGCCATCGCCAGGCACCTTGTGAACACTCTCGGTGGCGGGCTGAGGTCAAGTGGAAGCACTGAGGACTGCTAGAATCAATACTCTGCAATGAAGCGCGGAGAGTTCGATACACTGATCGCCCTGGAATGTTACCATGGGTTACAGAGGATGGCGTAGCTCGCTGTGTTCATTGTTATGGCCTCACAGTGCTGTCGGTGTTCGGGTACCTCCACAATGCAGTCTCGAGGATTCAATCACAGACTGAAGTCTGTTTTCTGATCGGTATGGATCATCAGCATTGTTGCGCTTTATGTTATTTTTGGGCTGATACCTATTACAATAGTCAGTGTTGTTCAAGGTGTCTACGACATCCCACTGCAGAGAATTCAGAAGCAAGCCTCAGGAAAATGTCTACTTTTGCCTTTTTGTTTTCCTTATTAACATCCCCGGAGATGATGCAATAGAAAACACCTACACATCACATATTGGATTCCTTTACATTAAGGTACCAACGTCATGGTGCTTCTTTCCAAGAAGATAGTCACTGTATGTTCCACAAGAGGGCACTGAGTGCCCTACCCAGTAAATATATTTGCAGTAATTAATTCTGGCTTAACTGTGCAGCAGTTGTCTGATCTTCAACCTAGAAAATGAAAAATAACTTTCAATAGTATAACAGAGTGGGGCTTTAGTCCTGCCCCCGAGTTGGTGGCCAGAAGTACATGTTTTAATTGGAATGAATGAAATTGTGTGCTTCTGAAGAAAAAGTCCGTCTTCTCCATGCAGTTGTGATTTTGTGTGGTTACACGGCTACCTGGGCCAGCAGCAGCACGGTCGCCTAGATAAAGTTTACTTGCATGCATAAGGTATCAAGCTTAAATGGGATGGCTCAGGGCTTTAACTGGGCGGGTCCTGCCGATGCCCGGCACTGGCAGTTTTAAAATGGGGGTATCGAAAAAGGCCACTACCGGGCTCTGTTTTTCATGCCCTGCCTTTTTATGCTCTGGCCTGGCAATACCAGCTGGTGGGCAGATCAAGCAAACGTGGCTCATGGTAAAAGGGTACACGTAGTAATACTTGTGCAAGTCGCACCTCCATCACAAAAAGGGCAAATGAAGTGTGCCTGGAAAAGGCGTGCCTGGGATTTTGCTTTAAAGGCGTCTCGGGCTCGCCATGTCTCCTTTTTATGCTGGTTTGGAGTCACCTTGGAGCCTCCTGCAGTTGCCTAGTTTGATGTCCTGTGGCCCCGACCTTTCTTGCTAAATACCCGATCTTTGCTATTGGATGAGGCACTGTTGGCAAAAAGTAAACGAGCTTTGCACGGGGGGGGACCTGTCAGGAACTGATCCATTATAAATAATGATTTCAAGTCTGTGCATTTTCCCTTTTTGTTGCCCCTTTCCCTTCTCCTTCACCGCATGATATTTCCAATCACCTTTAGAGATTCAGATGCAGGATTCCGGGTTGGATGCATATACCTGTCTTGGTGCTGGACGTAACCGCTCCCGGGGTCAAACAAGTCAGTAAATAAATGTGGTAGCAGGTTAGCCTTCAGTCTGTTGCCCCAATTTAAAATTAAAGAAAAGAAGTTATGCGAGACAGGAGCCAGGATTTGGTAAATTCCTCTTATGTCATATGTTAATTTATGTGGCATGGAAGAGAGACACGTCTGTGGGTATTCATTGTCAATCTGTCCTGTTCGTTCATTCATTGACTGGCACTCCCATAGCTCAAAGGCGGGCAGGTAAGGTTGGAGCGTATCATGTGACCCACTGCACACTCATCACTCACACCTGAAAGGGCTGTGCCTGCCATCGCACAATGCAGTCTCCAACCCCTTGGTGTGTGTCTGGGGCCTGGCCTGGGCAAGGCAGGTACTTGAAAACAACACAGACTTCTCTTTAAAGTAGGCCTACTTCAAAGGCAAAAAGGGGTATAAGAAGAGCACCCAAAACCCCTGAAAATTAGATCACTTCTTAAATCAAGAGGAATCTCTGCCAAGGAGAAGCGCTGAAGAGCTGAGGAGAAGTGCTGCCCCTGCCTGTGATTGTGCTTTGTTGGGCTATGCTGCAGTTGCAGCTTCTGTCTGTGAAAGGGGACAGAGATTGGATTTTGTTGTGCATTCCTGCTTGAGAAGAATCTCCAAGGGCTTGAACTGAGCTTCCCTCCTGTTGCTGAAGTCTCAGGGCCATCAAAGACTTCCCCTGCCAGCACCCGGACTCTCTACTCTGACTCCTGCCCTGCCAAGTGGTGCCCTATCCTGTCCCTGGGCCCTTGAGAGGTGAAGCTGGCAGCTAAGAACTGAAAATCCATGCAAAGACCGCTGTGTGGGGAAACTTTCAACGCACCACCCACCTTGCGGCTAAAATCGACACTCCACCTGCATCGTGGCTGGGAGATCCACGCAGCGCGGGTGGAGAAACTATGCACAACACCCACAGCTGCTGCTGTTAAATATGCAAGCCCCCAGGCAGCACGGATTCTTCACACCGTGCGACCGGATTTCAACGCAACATCGCTGGGCACGGAAAATCAACCTAAAGCCTGCTCGGACCCGAGGTGCCCTTCCGGATCAACGCATCGCCATCTTGCGGGAGAGAAGAAACGACGCACAAACAGCTGCACCAGCTTCTTTAGGTTTGATCTGTTTATAATGAAAAGTTATGAAAAAGCATGTAGGCTTCATTTACTGTGAAAAGCATGAGTTAAATGCACTAGGCTTTTAAAAATAGATTGTTACACTGTGCTAACGCCTGTAGGCTGGTATTAGTCAGCAAGGGTTTTGGTGTTGGTGACTTACCCAAACAAACATAAGGTTAGATGATTTGCACTACGGTAATCATAAGTAGGCTCTAGAAGGAAGGTTTTTATGTTGTTTTGACAACTGTAATTTTGCACACATTTTAATCTTGTTATGGTATTCCTGATATTTGACTTGTTGGAAAGCCTATGCCCAACACAGCAGGTCTGAGTTGGTTATAGTGAAAAGCCAATTTTAAATGTCCTAGGGCTGATTGTGTATTATAACAAGCTAAGATAAAGCAGTCGGCCTAACATATTAACTATGAAAAGCATATGTTAAAGTTAACAGTTATTTATGGGTAGATTGTTATTACTCTGTATTCAAGCCTACAAATGGGTATTTTGTTACATGGAATATAACAGATTTCCATAGCAGGCAAGAGTTTTGGTGACGGTCACCCCATCTCATAATCCATGGGTATTGACGATAGGCACTCTGAGAATACTTGTTACACCCTCTTAGAAAAGGCAGTGTTTGCTTTCCCAGTTGTAATGTTGTACACATTTGCAATTTTATAACTGTATATCTGCTGGTTGCTTTGTGAGAAAGCTTAAACTCAATTCAGCAGGCCTGAGTGGCTAAGGTGGCACGCTAATGGTAATAGCTATAGCCCTGATTAGTTCACTAGGAAAAGGCCTGATGTATATACAGTGTAAAACATATGTTAAAGCCAATAGGCCTTTAAGAGTGGATTGTTCTGACACCATTTTAAACCCCAAAAGTCAGCTATTGTGTTCAATGACATTTCACAGATTTGCTTTACAGGTAAGTTTTGAGCAAATTTTTTTTTTAAATTTGACAGTAATAGCAGAGCTAACAATAACTTGTGTACCCCGTCATGTACTGCTTAAGACGTCACATATCATATCACATCACTCATGACATGTTCTATGACATCATTTATGACATCTCAAAGGACATCATTGATGACATCAACAAATGAGTGAAGTAGTTTGTTTTATATTTTACATAGTGGCAGGTATGTATCATCCTACTTCTGAAACTAATTTTGGACAGCTTCTTTCGACCTAATGGGTGGGCTTCTAATGGGTCATAAGTGTGCAGAGCTGTTGAGTTTCATATGGATGGCTGTGTACATGCTAACACTGTGACCACATGATAGATGATGATTTGTGTCTAGTGTGTTGGAAACTAGTAGTTTGATTTTGCTAAAATGTTAATAATGGTGGAAAGATTCTATGTAATAGATACCAAGTATTGTAAGCAGTGTTGAGTATTTTGAGGGAGTTGTCTTAGCATGACACTTTCTACCTAGAAGAGACAACTGTGTACTCCAGACAGGTACCCATGTATATATGCTTGATTAGCCACAGAAGGTAATCTATATGTAACCTTTTCAACAGACTTTGAAGGCTATAGGCAGTATGGTCTTTAGCACCTTCAAGCCTTGGGTGTTTATAGTGAGTAGTCTCTCTTTAGAGAAGTTTTGCATAGAGTGAACACTATTCATAGTAGATTCTTTTTAATGAACAATGGTGTATTTCTCATAGGAGTTTGGCTGTCTACAAACAGTGCGGTACAGGGTAAAGTCTCTGCATAGCGTAAACACAGTTTTAAGTACCTATTTTTCTACTGATGTCAGATTTAGATGTTATATAAAGTAAGATGGATTTGTAGAGCGCTGCTTGTCACTCGTGAGGGCATCCAGGCACTGAGTAGGTGAGCGCTGGGGTGTTATGAGGCTGGGCTTGAATACAGTCAGTCTTGATGGACCCCAAGAAGATTAATTGAATACCTAGATCTTCAGCTTTTTGTGTGATTCAAGAAGTTAGGAGGAGGCCCTAATGTGTTGGGGGAGGTTGTTTCAGGATGTGGTGACAGTAGGTGATTTATCAATGTCCCTTTCTGCTTCTGTTGATACAGGATGTGTGTGCAATTGAGAGTGATGCTGAGCGAAGCAGTCTGGTGGTTTGGTGGAACTGAAGCCAGTTACTGAGGTATGCGGGTCTCATGTTGTGAATGACTTGAAAGCATGTGTGGTAAGTTAGAACTGGCAGCGCTTGTGGCTGGGGAGCCAGTGGAGCTCTCTGAGTTGTGTGATGTGGGTTCAGTGTGGGAGCTCGAGGACATGTCAGGCAGCTGCATTTTGGATGGTTCAAAGTCTGTAAAGGAGGGTTGGGATGCCGTTGTCCAATCTGCTTTGATTACGGCCTGTGTGATGGTATGTCTGGTGTCCATCGGGAGCCATCTGAAGATTTTGCACAATGTGCAGAAGATGTGAAAGCATGAGGAGGTCACAACTCAAACCTGTAACTTCATGGTGAGGTTGGTGTCCAGGATGAGGCCATGGTTGCTAGCATGGTTGTTTGGGGTGGGTGTGGGTCCAGGGTCAGTGAGGTGGGTCACCTTGGGTGGAGTCCCAAGGTGAGCTTTTATTCATGAAGAACACCACTTGTTTTGTCATGGTTAAGCTTGAGGCAGTTTTCTTTCATCCAATTGACCACAATGGTTATGTATTGTTAGAAGTTTGCCTTGGTGGTGACTGTGTCATCTGAGAGGGAAAAATGAGCTGGGTGTTGTTGCCTAGATGATGTTATTTCTGTGAAATATGATGATCTATGCTAGAGGATTCATGCACTTGCTGAAAAGTGTGGGGCTGCATGATGCTCCCTGTGGACCTCAACAGAGGAGGTTCTTGGATTCTGATGTGAATAGTGCGAGCCTGACTAACTTGTTTTGAGTGAAAGCTATCTATTTTTGATGACTGTGTGTGGGAAACTGTGTCAAAAGCAGCAAAGTTGAGGAAAGAATGAGGACAGCAGTCTTTCCATATCTCATGAGAGGTTTGTCAACTGTGAAGGGTATTAGTTACATAACAGGCTTAAGTATTTGGAGGTAGTTGGTTTTCTCAGGACAGCAGTATACAGATTGAAAACCGTTTGAGTAGGGGATACCCATCTTTGTATGACTGATTGTCAACATGACTTCGGCTACACACGAAGTGTATGGTATAGGGTGAATGCTGCACAAAGCAGACGCTTGCTTCACCTAATGGGGTTGTGTACGTGGTTACATTAATGAGTCTTCATGTGATTCTGAGCTATTTTGTATCTATTTACATACCTTTAATGCCATTCTCGTTTATAGAGTAATGTGTACAAAAGAAGCATGGATGTTGTCATCAATTATGTCATCAGTGATTTCATCAATTATGTAATTCGAGATGTCATCAGTGATGCCATAAATGATGTCATAAATAATGTCATGAGTGATGTAATATGCAAGATCATAAGCAGTGCATGGCTATGCCCCAGGTATATTACTAACTGGTAACTATAACTGGTGAATTTCTATGTTTTTTTAGTTCAAAATGTTATGCTGGCATTTAAATCTTCACCTAATAGATCACTTTATCCTTTGTTTTTTTCCGTAAATTTCGAAGTAAATTAAAATATAATAACAATGACTAATTATAACATCATTTTAACAATTTGTTTAGTGAATTTCTAGGATTTTTAAATGTAAAGTAATATTTTATTACCAAATGTAAAACCAACCCCGCCAGGTTAGTTGCAGTGAATGGCCTGCAGTAAGGGTCTGCAGGCAATCTCGCATAGTCATGTAATCCCACACCGTGCACAGCTGAATGCCATGTGAGGTGTGGAGTTGGCATGAGGGCCTGGCCAGTGGCTAGGCCCTGTGTTCAACTCCACACAAGCAGCCAACACCCTGATGGGGTAGGGGTCACACATGCCCCTTAACAAGCTATTATTGTCCCTGAGGACCCCAGTGTCCTTCCTTTTTTTTAAAGGGGAGAGAGTGCGCGCAGCCCCATTTCCCAAGCCACTGTTGACCCCTCTACCCCGATCTAAATGGGACCTGAGTATTCTATAACCCTGGGCCATAGTTTAATTATAGGTGAAGGGCATGCTGCATCTCTTCCCAAGCATTCCCAGGCCTCAGGGACCCCATCCAACCAGCCAAAAGCCTTTACATTGGGGGGAGCACAATGTTCCCTCACCCTCCAAGCTGAAATGAACCCTGAGGACCCCATTCCTGGGGCTATATTTTAACTATAGGGCAGAGGGTGAGTGCCCCACAAGTCTTAAAAGGCCCTGGGTACCCCATCCCCCAGTGCATGGCCCCCTCCCCGAGTCTTAAGAGGTCGAACCATCTCCAGGAGCTAATTACCATAATTAAGGGGAGAGGCACCACACAGCTCCCTTCCCTGATCCTCCCTCAGGGCCAAATGCCATATAAAAAAGGAATGGGGCCACGCGGCCTCACTCCCCAAGCCTTTCTAGACGCCGAGCACCCCATTCTCCCAGGGATGAATTACATTATTTAGGGATGGGTGATGTGTGGCCACCCTCTGAGAGCTTTATTAGGCCACAGGGGCACCTTTCCCTGGGGCCAAAAGCGATAAAAAAAGGGAGGGAAGCCACATGCGCCTCCCTCAAGCTTTCTTAGGCCCCAGGGACCCCATACCCCAGGGAAATTGGCAGCCCCTTTGTCCAGCCTTCTGAGACCCTGGTGACCCCATTTCTGGGGCCACAGGAGAGTGCCTCAGTGCCCATCCGGGGCATCAACATACCCCAAGTTGGGGCCTGCGGGGGAAGCCCATGAAACCCCAACCAGCTCCCTGCATAGTGTGGGAGCTGGCACTACTCACAACAATGTCTGTTTCCCTGTCCACAAGATTGCTGGCAGGGAAACAGAGGTCTGCTCTCACCTAGCGTGTGCTTGTTCAATTCACTTGCCAGCTGGAAGCAGACATGCTTTCCCTGCTCGCGTTGGAAGGGAAGGCATGTTTGCTTCAGTCTGGTGGGAGATTTAAAAATGCACCTGCCAGGTGGGAGTAAACATATTTTTGCCTGCCCCAGCTATTGCAGGCAGGGAAACCACTCCGTCCCAGGGGTGGGATTCCTGGGAAACCAGTAGTCAGCCCTGGGGATGTGGTTCCCGCACCTTTCAAGGCTCATGGAGTGAGGCTGTGTGTTCCCCATATATTTTTAATAAATGGCAGGATGCCATTTTCTTTGTTTTGTTTGCTGCAATCCCTCAGGAGTCCTGCGGGATCATGGCAAAACCCACCAATGTTTTTTTATTTTGGCCCTGGGATTTTTCCCTCTGGGCTCCCCCTTCACATGTCCTTGGGGGAAGGGTATCACTACCGAGCCCACTTAAATTATTTTTACTTCTAAAACTTAGGACAGGGGACAAAGACCCCGAGTCCTGTAATGGCTGCAAGCAACAATTTTCTCATGTTGCTGACAGCCTGACAGTCAATTAGAACCTTTCTCCCACAGGAATCTTGCACCTGCAGGAGTAAATTGGCCCACAGCTCCCTGGGCCAATCAGAAGGCTCACATTTCCATAACTGAGTTTTAGGTACTCTTGTGAGAATATAATGGGGATGATTTTATTATATATGGGGATGGGGCATGTGGACTCCATTACACAGAGCAGATATTATTTTATATGGGGAGTGAGGCGTATAGTTCCCTCCCTGAGCTATTTTTAAGACCCGGGTATGGTATATTTATTTAAGTGGAGGAGGCGTGGGCCCTCATCCCTGAGCCTTCAGAAGGCCCCAGGGACCCCATACCCCAAGGTCAATATGATTTTACATGGGGACTGGTGTGTGCGGACCACCCTCCCTGAGCCTTCAGAAGGAATCAGTGCCCCCCCCCAGGCTGATATTACTTAATATGTGGAGGGGGCATTTGGCCCCCTTCCCAAGCCGTAGAACATCTTCAGAGACTACATCTCTTGGGGTGGTATGATTTTATTTTGCGGTGTGAGGCGTGTGGCACACTCCCAAAGCCGTGGAACACCCTGGGCCACACCATCCCCCCGGGCCACAACAACAAATGCTGTGGGTGTGCTGGTCCCTACCCGGGACACCCACAAGAAATACAGAACCTCTTCCTCTGCCTACACCCATCCCGGGTGCACTGGGAGCCAGTTACGTTTATCTGTTCCCACCTAATGGGAGCAGCAAACTTGTATTTCCTGCTCGCAAGAGCACAGGCAGAGAACTGAAGTTTTCCATGCTCATGATCTTGCAGGCAGGAAACATCATTGCCCCTGGGATGGGGCCCTGGAGCCACTGGATGGATAGAGTACAGAGTCTCCCTGACCACGTCCCATTCACTCAAAACTTATTCAAACCCCGGGATGGGGCCCCTGGGCCTTTCAGAGCATCAGGGAGGGGCTCCATGCCTCCTTCTGCAAAGAAAACTTCTGCACTGGGGGATAGGGTTCCTGGGGCCTTCAGAAGCCTTGGGGAGAGGGGACCCCTCAGCAAATAAAAATGATTGGGCCTATGGTATGGGGGTCCCCAGTACCCATTTGTGGCACTGCAAGGGAAGGTGCATACCCACCTCCCCAAAACATAAATGTTGGCCCTAAGGGATTCGATCCCCGGGGCACTTACGTGGTTAGGGGAGGGTGGCCGCATGCCCCAATTCCTATTAAAAAATATCACCTGTAGGGCATGGAGGTGCCCGGGGTCTTCAAAAGGCTAGGGAAGCGGACTGCACATCATCCCTCCATATTAAAAAAAAGTGATCAGCCCAGAGGAATGGGGTTCCCGAGGCTCAGGGAAAGGAGTTGCATGCCACCCTCACCAAAGAAAACAAATAAATAAATTAAAAAAAGTGAATGTGAAATGAGCGGAGTAGTTGCTCATTTCATATTCACTGCTCCTTTTGGGATGCGCCCCAAAATGTCCTGCAAGGCTTTTTTTTAAAATACTTTTTCATGCTGGTGGTGCCCCTAGAAGGGGTACCACCTACCTTTTTTGATAAATGGTGTAGTGGTGGTGGGCTGCAGGAAGTAAGCTTCCTGGATCATTGCATCCATGACCCCAGGACAGCTTATTAGATTTTTTAAAGCACTTCAAGCTGGAACTGAATGCTTTTTAGCAATAGTGCAGGAACTCTTGCAGTTGGTCCTATGGCTGCACTTTGTGGATTGAAAAATGTTTAAAATATACTCAGATACCTGTTAATGTTTTTGTAAATGCTTTATTGAAAATATTTTATGACAATCACTTTTACCCCTTCCATAAAGCCTGTAGGCCCGCTTTTTATATTTTGGTGTTCTGACCCTTTAACAAGTTCACTAGGTCTGCCATACTTAAAACAACATTCTTTATATTGTTACATCAAATAGTAAGCCCGTTGCATAGCACACATTGCAGTGATTTTGTTTGTTTAACTAGTCAGTTTTAGTTACTTGTAGTGCTCACTTTGTAGAAAAATAAGAGCAAGGGCATTTGTCAGGAGGCCACTGCAGCTTGCACCACCCATTGCCCCTGCCAGCACTGCCAATGACAGTAGCAACACAACAACTCACCATCACGCTCCTCCAAGGTGACTATTAGGGCTATTTCAGAATCACAAACCTAAAAGGGTTGCTTGGGAGACAGGTATTAGTCATTTTTAAGGTATATTGAATTAACAAACAACTATTGTTGTGCTTGTCTCTAAATTACATAAACGGCACCACCATGTGGCAGACTATTATAAGTGCCGGTATTTACAATTAAGTGCAGGTGGTAAGCACCGGAAACCATAGCACAAATTAAGCACTAGTTAATTGAGATAACTATAATTGATGAATTTCAGTGGTTTTGTTCGTTTAAAACAGTAGGTTTTGCTTGAAATTTTCACCTAAAAATAAATTCCCTATAACCTTTGTTTTTTCAGCTTCTAGGGTTTTGTTTTAATGTAAAGAAACTATTATTACAATTTCTAACTATAAGGCCACATTAAACTTTGTTTTTTCAGTCAGTGAATATATCTACATATATGTGTGTGCATGTATGTACATACATATATACACACACTTATAGAAACATAGAGGGTAATATCTGACTGCCATTTACACTCTGCTTCCATTCATGACAGCGTACTGCATAGGGTAATGTTTCAGTCCATAGCAGTCATTGGGTCTCTTGCCCTTTGAATGACAGCAAATTTGATCATATATGCATATCCACCTGAAAGTGAGTGGACTTCAGTGTCAGGGTTGGTTGGCCAGTCCTTAAGTTGTCACTTTCCTCATTTTACGGTTTCCATTTTCATTTCTTTGCTTCTCTTTTTTTTTATTTTTATTTTATTAGGAGGACACTACAGCTACAGGCAGTGCTAATGGGCCACTTGCTTTCAGTTCATTTCATCTGCAGTGCGCCGCATGCAGCATGACCACTTCCTCTAAACAAAGCAGCTTTTTATGGAATGCTGTTGTCTATTGTGGATCATTGCTTTACCATTCTAAGATGATCAACATGTTGGTTCCAATGTGATGGGCATGTTGGAACTTTAACCCCTTCCCTGCCAGGGCTTTTCCCCCTCAGGTGCCAGGCCTTTTTTGGCTGTTTGGGGCAGTTCGCGC
Source organism: Pleurodeles waltl (assembly GCF_031143425.1). Lineage (NCBI taxonomy): Eukaryota > Metazoa > Chordata > Amphibia > Caudata > Salamandridae > Pleurodeles > Pleurodeles waltl. The sequence goes on from NC_090446.1 coordinate 607,266,818, forward strand.
TTAGACCCTCATAACTTCTTGTCCAAATCACCTACCCAAGCCAAATTTGTGTCCTTATTTCCCAACATCTTAGGGATTCTAGAGGTTCCCAGACTTTGTGGGTACCCCTGAAGGAGACCAAGAAATTAGCCAAAATACAGCGAAAATTTCATTTTTTTAAAAATAAATGGGAAAAAAGGGCTGCAGAAGGCGGCTTGTGGTTTTTCCCCTGAAAATGGCATCAACAAAGGGTTTGCAATGCTAAAATCACCATCTTCCCAGCTTTCAGGAACAGGCAGACTTGAATCAGAAAACCCAATTTATTAACACAATTTTGGCATTTTACTGGGACATATCCCATTTTTATATTTTTTTGTGCTTTCAGCCTCCTTCCAGTTAGTGACAGAAATCGGTATGAAAGTTTCTGGAAAGTAGACAGAATTCTGAATTCAGCAAGGGGTAACTTGTGTAGATCCTACAAGGGTTTCCTACAGAAAATAACAGCTGAAATAAAAAAATATTGAAATTGAGGTGAAAAAACTGCAATTTTTCTCCACGTTTTACTCTGTAATGTTTTCCTGCGATGTCACATTTTTTGAAGCAATATACCATTACGTCTGCTGGACTCTTCTGGTTGCGGGGATATATAGGGCTTGTAGGTTCATTAAGAACCCTATGCATCCAGAGCCAATAAATGAGCTGAACCTTGAAATGGGTTTTCATTCTATACCGGGTATACAGCAATTAATTTGCTAAAATACAAAGAGTGAAAAATAGGTATCAAGAAAACCTTTGTATTTCCAAAATGGGCACAAGATAAGGTGTTGAGCAGCAGTGGTTATTTGCACATCTCTGAGTTCCAGGGTGCCCATACTAGCATGTGAATTACAGGGCATTTCTCAAATAGACGTCTTTTTTACACACTGTCTTACATTCGGAAGGAAGAAATGTAGAGAAAGACAAGGACAATAACACTTGTTTTGCTATTCTGTGTTCCCCCAAGTCTCCCGATAAAAATGGTACCTCACTTGCGTGGGTAGGCCTAATGCTTGCGACAGGAAACGCAACATGGACACATCACATTTTTACATTGAAATCTGACGTGTTTTTTGCAAAGTGCCTAGCTGTAGATTTTGACCTCTACCTCAGCCGCCACCTAGGGAGACCTACCAAACCTGTGCATTTTTTAAAACTAGACATGGAAGGGAATCCAAGATGGGGTGACTTGTGGGGCTTTCACCAGGTTCTGTTACCCAGAAACCTTTGCAAACCTCAAAATTTGTCCAAAAAACACTTTTTCCTCACATTTCGGTGACAGAAAGTTCTGGAATCTGAGAGGAGTCACAAATTTCCTTCTAAACAGCATTCCCCCAATTCTTCTGATAAAAATGTTACCTCACTTCTGTGGGAAGGCCTAGCACTCGCGACAGGAAATGCCCCAAAACACAACCCGGGCATTCTCCCGATAGAAATGGTACCTCACTTGTGTGGGTAGGTCTAGAGCTTGCAACAGGAAATGCCCCAAAACACAACCTGGACACATCACATTTTCCCAAAGAAAGCAGACCTGTTTTTTTGCAAAGTGCCTAGATGTGGATTTTGGCCTCTAGCTCAGCCGGCACCTAGGGAAAACCTACCAAACCTGCACATTTTTTAAAACTAGACACCTAGAGGAATCGAAGATGGGGTGACTTGTGTGGCTCTCACCAGGTTCTGTTAACCAGAATCCTTTCCAAACTTCAAAATATGGCCAAAAAACACTTTTTACTCTCATTTTGGTGACAGAAAGTTCTGGAATCTGAGAGGAGCCACAAATTTCCTCCACCCAGCGTTCCCCCAGGTCTCACGATAAGAATGTTACCTTACTTGCTGGGTAGGCCTAGCGCACGCGACAGGAAATGCCCCAAAACACAACCTGGACACATCACATTTTCCCAAAGAAAACAGAGCTGTTTTTTTGCAAAGTGCTTAGCTGTGGATTTTGGACTCTAGCTCAGCCGGCACGTAGGGAATCCTACCAAACCTGCACATTTTTTAAAACTAGACACGTATGGGAATCCAAGATGGGGTGACTTGTGGGGCTCTCACCAGGTTTTGTTACCCAGAATCCTTTGCAAACCACAAAATGTGGCCAAAAAACACTTTTTCCTCACATTTTCGTGAAGGAAAGTTCTGGAATCTAAGAAGAGCCACAAATTTCCTTTCACCCAGTGTTCCCCCAAGTCTCCCGATAAGAATGGTACCTCACTTGTGCGGGTAGGCCTAGCACCATGACAGGAAATGCCCCAAAACACAAAGAGGACACATCAAATTTTCCCAAAGAAAACAGAGCTGTTTTTTGCAAAGTGCCTAGCTGTGGATTTTGGCCTCTAGCTCAGCAGGCACCTAGGGAAACCTACCAAACCTGCGCATTTTTGAAAACTAGAGACCTAGGGGAATCCAAGATGGGGTGACATGTGGGGCTCTCACCAAGTTCTGTTACCCAGAATCCTTTGCAAACCTCAAAACGTGGCCAAAAAAACCAATTTTTCCTCACATTTTGGTGAAGGAAAGTTCTGGAATCTGAGAAGAGCCACAAATTTCTTTCTACCCAGCGTTCCCACAAGTCTCCCAATAAAAATAGTACCTCACTTGTGTGGGTTGGCCTAGTGCCCGCAACAGGAAATGCCCCAAAATACAACGTGGACACATCACATTTTCCCAAAGAAAACAGAGCTGTTTTTTGCAAAGTGACTGGCTGTGGATTTTGGCCTCTAGCTCAGCCAGAACCTAGGGAAACCTGCCAAACCTGCGTAAGTTTGAAAACTAGACACCCGTGGGAATCCAAGATGGGGTGACTTGTGGGGCTCTTACCAGGTTCTGTTACCCAGAATCCTTTGCACTTGTGTGGGTAGGCCTAGTGCCCGCGAAAGGAAATGCCCCAAAACACTATCTGGACACCTCAAAATAATCAAATACAAAACTACCTAATTTTGTGGGAGGTGGGGCACCTGGGTTTTTGGTCCTGGACTCAGCTGCCATCTAGGGAAACCTACCAAACCCAGACACTTCTGAAAACTAGACACCCAAGGCAGACCAGGGAGGTGTGACTTGCGTGGATCCCCCAATGTTTTCTTACCCAGAATCCTCAGCAAACCTCAAATTTAGCTAAAAAAAAATCACATTTTACCCATATTTCAGTGGGGATCACAGAACTGGGACAAATTTCATATCACCCAACGTTCCCCTCAGTATCCCGGTAAAAATGATACCTCACTTGTGTAGGTGGGCCAAGTGCCTGTCACAGGGAAGAGCCAAAAACGTGTCGAAATTGAGGGGGAACCAAAGCGGGTCCAAAAGGGCAGTTCGAAAAAAAAAATGTTTAGGCTGACAAGTGCAGCATGATTTTAATTGGTATAGATGAGAAAATGCTGGGTGGTAAGAATTTTGTGGATTCATGCAGATTTCGGAAGGCTCCATCACAAAAATGTGGGGGAAATGTGTGATTTCCAGCTAAGTTGGAGGTTTGTAGGGCATTGTGGGTAAGAAAATGGTCCGAGGTGCATGTGAAGCACACCACCCTGGAATCACCCAGATGTTTAGTTTTCAGATGTGTCTAGGTCTTGTGGACTTTTTCTACATGGCAGCGTCCCAAAGTCCAAAAAGTGCAGCCCTCACCATTCCAAGTGGGACGATTTTGAGAGTTAGCCAAGCTCTCATGGCCCAAATGTAAAACCAAAACCCAAAATAATCAAATGTATTCTTGCTTGCCATGGGATAAGATTTTTTAGAGTGTGGGGGAGAGCTGAAAGACTGCTACCACCTTCTGTTGGGGTGGGGGCATAACCGGTTGGTAGCCACCACCACACTATTTTTTTTATTTATTCCCTGGCATCTAGTAGACTTTCTGCCCCACTCAGGGTGTGGATCGGCAGGTAATTGACCCATCTGCCCACTGGTGGGCAGAACAACTTTGGCCCCGTTTATTTGGGGTGGGGGTATGGCCATACCACCATCCTCTTATTTTGAAAAAAAATCTTTCCTGGTCTCTGATGGGCTTTCTGCCCCCCTTGGGGGCAGATGTGCCTTCCAAAAATAGGCCGATCTGTGTGAAATTGGTGCAAAAAAAAATCCCCGGTGCCTAGTGGTTTCTGTCCCCTTTGGGGGCGATCAGCCTAATAAAAATAGGTCGATCTGCCCCCAATGGGGGCATAAATGGCATAAAATAAATGTGACCCCCAGGGGAACGACCCTTGCCTAAGGGGTTGCACCCCTTGCGTGAAATTTACGAGAAAAAAATAAATCCCTGGTGCCTAGTGGTTTCTGCCCCCCTTGGGGGCGATCGGCCTGATAAAAATAGGCCAATCTGCCCCCAATGGGAGCATAAATGGCCTAAATACAATTTGCCCCCAAGGGGAGCGCCCCTTGCCTAAGGGGTCGCCCCCATATATAAAAAACAAAAGTAAACATAAACAAAAATATATCCCTGGTGTCTAGGGGTTTCTGCCCCCCTTGGGGGCAGATCGGCCTAAGTACAATAGGCCGATCTGCCCGCAAGGGGGTCAGAAAAGGCCTAAAAATATTTTGCCCCAAAAATATTTTGCGCCCCTGGGGAGCGGCCCTTGCCAGAGGGGCCGCGCCCCATATGCGCACGTATATAAAAAAAAAATCCCTGGTGTCTAGTGGTTTCTGCCCCCCTTGGGGGCAGATTGGCCTAACAAAAATGGAAATTGTAATTAGGCAAATTGCAAGCAACGCTGCCCCTCGGATAATGATCCCTTCTGCCACCAGCCTTTCCCTGGCAGGTTCTCCCGTCAGGAAAAGGCTGGCGGAAGGGGTACTCCAGAGCCCCACTGGGATCCCCTGCACTGCCCATGCACCTGGCATGGGCAGTGCAGGGGCCCCTGTGCAGTGCCCCATCGCGCAGGTCACTGCCCGATTTACAAGCAGTGATCCGAGCGACAGGTGCAGTTGCACCCACCGCACAGCGGCATTGGAGCTGCTGGCAATGTTCCGTCCATGCATTCTGCTGGGCCGGCGGGCGGAAACAGTGTTTCCGCCGGCCAGCCCAGCAGAATGTTCATTATGTGGCCGGCAGGGTCTCAGGGGGGCTGGCGGTCAGTGAAATAAACAGTAAACACTGCCGTGTTCATAATGACCCCCTCAGTCTATTGCTGCATGCTTCTTGCCAACTTGCTGGGCAGCTTCATTAACATACAACGCCCTGCCAATCATGAGGTATGGTGGCATATTGTGTGTGTGTTTGTGGGGAGGGGGGGCTCAAGTATGTCAGATATACTTCCTTAGGCCAACATTCTCCTGGGGAAGGCCAGGTAGCAGTCAGAATATTAACTTTGTAAACCAAAGGGTGCCATTGTATCACAGCGTGTTTGAAAAGGGTAGCTTCTTGCCTGCCCCTTCTAGTGCGAGCAGGGAAACTACTCTGTCCATGGGGTGGGTTTCCCGGGACAGAGCATTCAGCCCTGGGAGATAGGGTCCCCAGGGCCTTTTAAGGCTCCAGGAGGGAGGCTTTCTGGAGACTATCAAACTTAAAACAAAAAAAAGAGAAAATAAATTAACTCTGCATGAAAAATAAAATGAAGAAAATAGCGGTGCACATGCAAAGATAAGATAGAGACTTAAAAAATATAGAATACAAGGGGATTCATAACTAGTGTTGAACAGGAGAAACCAAGGTACAGTGCGTGAGCAGCGATCCCTGCAAAATATGGATTCTCAGATTTCTCCACATCAACAAACTCACAATTAATAAAGGGACAGAGAACCACCGATGTTTTCCAATGTGCATCACCAGTGCAAAAATATTCTAAGATTTGTTTATTTGAGAATGAACAAGTCCTGTATGTAATTTTTATTAAGTAAGTGCATAAATCCCTGTTTTCCTTATGCCAACACCGACTTGGTTCAAGGAGCTATGCCTTGGAAGAACAGCAATACCTGATGTGTGCTAGATGAATGCTCTGCACCAGCATCGTTGACCATACTATCACTGGATGGACATATCCTGGTGCTGGTATTTATCTTGCAAGCCTTTTGTACGTGAGTGCATAACTTGAGTGACTGGATAGAGGACAGTCTCCAGGGAAATCTACATTCTTGTGAAAAAGGTGGTGAAATTGGGATCTTCAAAAAAAATAAAAGCTCTTCAATTGTTCCAATTTTCAGGCAGACGCCCTAGCTTCTTGTCATAAATATATATACCAGTTAAACTAAAACTACATGACTTTGTCCATAGACAAAACCCATGTGCATTTTCTCAGCTTTAAAGCTTGCCAAGCTCATTCTGCAGGTTGGCATGCCTCTGATCTAGTTGTCCAGCAATCAATTGGCTATCATGTCATCGCAAAATGGCTGTCTCTTCTAACCACACCTTCTGCATTAACAGGCTGACTTGTCTACAGGGGGAAAACTATAGCCCTGTACACCCTTCAAGGGCACTGACCTGTCACGTTAGCTCCGGATTTTCCCTACACACCAGTACACTGATAATATTCAACCCTTGGAGATAATCTGCAGGGAGTTCTGCACAATGACAGGCCAAGGGGGTGAATTTTCTAATGGTCAGGGGAACCCGATCCTTTCCATGGGAAGTGGAGAAAGAACCTTGCTCCGGAGATTTACTACCTATCTACTAAGAGATGGATTGGAGACACTCCGGAGCACACAGGCCCCCACATGCTACTCTCTAACTGGAGGCATACTGGGAACCTCTGTTGGGTGAAGACTATGGTACGTAAGTGGCCAATTGACCACCAATGACATCCTTTCTCCATAGGAATTTTGAGTAGACTTCACTTCAAAGGGAGGTCTGGAACAGGCTATTAGCCCACAGTTGCATATCATATACCTAATAACCATGCACCATCCCCAACTAGGCATAGAGGGTCAAGCCTCTTACCTGTCCAAGTTGAGTCTCTGTGCCAGCATGCGCCAGTCTGCGCAGTGGGAGCCAGGGTCATCCAGGCTGGTGATTATCTTCTGACGAATGAGGAAGGGGATCTTGAAGGCGCTTGGACCCACCAGGGCAGCAGATGCCTCCTCACACTCACCGAGCAGAAGGTCCATAGGATGGCTGTCCTGGAAAGAAAGGCAAAAGGCTTAGGATGTGGAAGAGACTGAGAGACAACACTGGGCTGGAGGGGGCTGCAAAATGGAGCCAACTGATGCTGTGATGAGTGATAAAAATAGAAAGGGCTGGAGACTTGACCCTGGGGCAAGACCCTCTGGAACAACGAATAAGAAGAGATATATTTGAATATGGGGCGATGGAGGGAAACTGCAGTAAAGAAAATGAAGGGAAATTGAAAAATAGATGTTAGAAAGTAGACTACAATATTTGGGAAAGGGACAGGGGGTGGAGGAAGGCGCAAAATTGAGACAAAAGTACTACATCTCTACAATGGGCAATTTATAATGAAAATGAAAAATACAAGTTAGCTTCCTTAACAAATAAATGCATCAATTTAACCATCCAATTCTATATAAGGGCAGCCCTTAAAACAGAAGTAAGGCCTTTTTTTTCTAGAATTTTAAGACGGGTGGCATTGATTACCATTAAACTTGTATAACAGCAGGCAACAGTGCTATGAATTTAGCTAATGTACTACGGGTGGTGTGGAAAGGCAAGGCCTGTGCCAGATGCTGTTGCTTGTAAATCGCTACGTTTTGAATGGAGGAAAAAACTAAGCCCAATACTTTTAAGGAATAAGATTATACTCGTAAAGTCACTCTGAGTTTTTATTTGAACTCACTACAGCGAATGTTTGTTACTGACTGTTAAAATATTTTAATTAATTTTTATACCTGTTAACATATATCATGTCGCTTTTTTTGTCTTTCTGTGGAAATGCGTCTTGTGCCTGAAACAACCCTGAAATTGCACAAAACATGCAAGAGATAAAAGGAGACTGCAGCATGGAGAAGAAGATAGCGTGAGATGGGCTCCTGAATCATGACTCCAGGATGTAGTTGGACACTAATATCATGGACAAAGTAATCAGAGACACAATATCGAAAGGTAAGTACGTATAGATTTTCTATATGTAACTCCATCATATATATTAATATATATATATTCAAGGACGAGGAGTTAAGAACACTAAGGGGCATATTTATAATAATGCCCTAGCGCAACCTTGCGCCACATTAACATCATTATTTTTTACGTTAATGTGGCCCAACTAGGCCGAAATCCCCACGCTGTATCTACAGGGTGGCACAATGCATGCATTGCACCACCCTGTAACCCTTTGCACTACATTATGCCTGCGCCAGGCATAATGTATGCAAAGGGGGCATTCCTCCGTTAGGGGAACCGGAAAAATGGAGTAAGGAAATCTATGAGATTTCCTTGCGCCATTTTTATGGCACTTTTAACGCGTGCTCAAGAGCAGACGTTAAAAGTGGGCTTCCATTCTTTAGAATGGGGCCCTATGTATTCTGCAGGAGTAGCACCAATAGTTTGGTGCTACTCTTGCAGAGTACATCAATAGCGTCGTGAGAAATTACGCTATTGCCCCCTACCCTGCGCCATGATGTGCCTTATTTTAAATGCGGTGCGCACATGGTGGTGGTAGCGGGGTGCTAAGGGATGCAGGAAAAGTGGCACTGCACTCGGTGCAGCGCCACTTTCCATAAATCTGCCCCTAAGTCAATACTTCTGTCTGTGCGCTTACCTTTCAATATTTTTGTACTAGATATTCAAGACTACAATCCAGTCACAATCAATCAATCAACCAATCAGTTTTTATAAAGCGCAACTACTCACCTGTGAGAGTCTCAAGGCGCTGAATATAGAGGACGAGAGGGAGAGAGACTACAGAGTAGAGGAGAGAAGAGAGTGAGACTGAAGAATGGATAGAGGGGAAGAAACTGCAGAATCGAGGAAAAGATGGAGCAAGACTGCAGCCTGGGGGAGGAGAAGGCAGACATTGCCGCAAAGAGGTGAGGGAGAGCGTATGTTTGAGAAAGAGCGGGATTAAGACCCTACACTGAGTGTACGACCCTCTGCAGCTGGACATGTCAAATCTCACATAGACTGGACCATATCTAGGGCTGGCTTTTGGCTGGGCAAGCTGGGCCACTGCCCAGGGTGCCCGTCTTCAGAGAGGCGTAAGGAGCTGTCTGTTTTAAGGTGATGAGGAAAGTAGCGTCGCTGTCACCTGGCTCCAATGACTCACAATAAAGTATTTTCACTAATTTCTAGGGTCGAGCCTGCGAATGCATGCACTGGCACATTTGTCTAGTACGCAAGACAACGTTGTGTTCAGTAGAGGGCTTGGAGTCTGCCTGTCGCTCACCATTTGTTGGTTTGCGTGGCACTCTTCTTTGCAGCCTCATAGTTCGTCAAAGCACTCCTTTCATCATTTCCATGTCTCTGTGTGAAGCAAAGATCAAGCACTAATTGATTCAACTTAATTAGTGCCCGCCCGCTGCTGCTGACGTCATCGAGGTACTATTTGTTCTTTTTAGCTTCCAGTGCCCTGCAAACAGGAGGCTTATGACAGGCAAAAACGTGCCAGTCAGGACAAACAAAATTGGAAAGTTTTATTTTGTAAAGCTTTCTTTAATTTTGGCATGTCGTCTTTTCTCAGTTTTAGTGCATGCTTTCTTTTGTTTTTACTCGCAGGCGCTGTTGTCAAAAGATGACAATTATCTTGTTCTAAATATGCGAGACCTATTGCTTTGCAAATGCTTGTTTAACATGCTGCAAGTGCTGCTTTCTGAACACCCCATTAGCCTGCTCTCCCTCTCCCGCTACACACTATTAACTGAACCTCCAACAAACAACTTAGCACCAGGGTGAGTATCTAATCTGTGTGTGTTTCACATGAGTTGGGGAGGTGAAGATAATTTTGTTCAGAGGCCATACTTAATTTGATGTAATCAGGCAGGGACTAGGGTGACCAACCGTCTGTAAATTTCATGGACCGTCTGTAATTTGTGTCTCGTGTCTGTTGTCCATGAAGATTCCTTTCATTGACACCCTTTGTCCGTAATTGTGGGCATTGCGGGGAGCTGCTCTGTCTCCCTGCAAAAAGCACCATAGTTGTTTAATATTCACTACAGGACCGGCCTGCTTTCCTGCTGTGAACTCAGTAGCCTGCAGCAGCCCCTCCCCGTCCTGGCACAGATAGCTATCAGCCCATTATCATTCTCTTTGGCCAATTATGACATACAGAATGATAATGGTCCTCGCTGTGCAGTTATAGCATTTGCTGGGCCCATATCGCCCCAGCCTAGGAGCAAAGGAGCATGAGGGGACCCAGCCCAACCACTGACGGTGCTATGTTTTCTGGATTACAGAGATTACAGAGCAAATTTGCACTATTTCCATATTACGCAAATTACAATAGTTTCTAACAATCAACATAAAATGGCATCTTTACGATGATCTGTCAATGCATTTAAGATTTTTGTTCTTCACAGGTAGTTAGTTTTCAATGTTATTGTCGCTGGAAAAATTGTAATACAGTAAACGCTGGAGCAAAATTCCACAGACACCAATACAATTTGTAAAATTAAGCCCTCACCTTCTACCTATTTTGATTACATATGTTTATATTGTGTCTCCAAGGAATCTGGCATCATTTCTCAGAATAAAACAATTGTTGGACAAATGTCCTACCTGGGACTAGAACCCAGGACTCCATCTACAGTCGTGAGGTACAGTTAGGGGGTGAAAATCTAAATGAGCAAAAACAGTCTACTTCTGTGAAAAGATTAAAAAATACTTGTTTTGCCTGTCATGATATGCACGAGATTGACTATAGAATAGGACAGCAGAATGGGACTCAAAAATCAACAACAGTAGAAGAGGCATCCTGAAGGGCCAGATCGTTAAATGGCATCAGGGCTAGTTCATTTAGCACTAGAACTTGGGAATTTTGCACCAATTCTAAAATGCCATGTGCACTAATGGCCTAGTACAAAATGTCGTCTTTACCTGGGTACGTCTGTGCAAATGTTTTTTTTTAAATATTAAACTTTGAAAATGTTTGCCTGGGTGCAAAATTACTCTGAACTAGTGTACAATTGTCTGTCAATATTGAAGTTCATGAAATTTTGCCCTGAGCGTACCAATCTTGTAATTTTTTTTCGCAGAATGGATTGAACCAACAAAGAAAAAAAAAAACACTTAGTAAGAATTAGGAAAGGAATATGTTTCATTGTCACCCGCATAAAGTGAGTTAGTTCTATCTGTGGACTTAGAACACGTATGTTTTCACCATAGGCATTTTTACCTGACAATTTTAATTTCAACAGTTATAGGGTTTTTGTTTTTAAACATTACTTGCAAAGTGTCATTAATGAAGTTTATGCTAACATAGTTACTTTCTCCATTGCAGACATCAGCAGTTTGCCAACATAACATTTTATTGCGCGATGTTGGAATGCACATTGTCATCCATATGCAATTCAATGTGGTGCCTCTGCTGGTAATGTAGACAAAACGACCGTAAATCATGTTTCCTCATATCAAGTGATAGGTGGGAAAAAGTCATAAACCAGAAGAAACATTGTTGCTAGAAAAGGAATAAAAAGAGGGTATTCTTCTAAGTGTATGATACCCATTAACTTTGTAAAGCAAAACACCCCAGATTTACATTAGCATGGGTACATGTGTGCAAAGCACACAGCTGCAAAAGCTTTGGGAAACTGCAAAGCTGCACCACTCAGCACATGGGGAGCAAATGGTAGCGCTCGTTAACGTTTGCAAACAAAAGAATATTTTGCACATTAAGTCAAGTTAAAAGGTAAATGTAATTGTAAGAAAGGATCCTCTTTTTGCAGTGGGTTTCCATGGTAAATTGCACACAAAATACACCTGTGGTGGAAAGTTAAATTGCATATGTGGACTCCAGCACCACTGACATGACAAGCATATATGGCCTCATACACAGGTAATGTTTTCTGACTGGACAGCAGATCAAAAGCATTGGAGTGTCACATGGAAGAGCCTATAGAGAAACTCCAACTTTTATATATCACAGAGTCATCCCAAAACCGTGCTTGTTAAGTGCAAAGGACTAACAGTTGGTCACTGTTTATGTAAAGCTAAAACTTCTATTAACGTGTCTAGTTAGGAATTTGTATCTTGGCATGGGAAAATTAGGAGTGGTAAATCAAAGTTATTTTCCTTGGGCCCTCATGAGGAGGTGCATGGTACTGGTGGGATGCAGACTCCAGTATCATATGATAAAACTCCACCAGTACTATGCAATAATGACCAGCGCTACTAGAATTATGCAGCAGGGGAGAAGAATTACGCAGCACAATTGACTACATTATGTGGCAAAAAAGATACATTCTGCAGCAACTTTTGTGATATTACTTCCTTATTTTGTCACTTTTCTGCAGGTTAACACAGTCCAGCAAAGATTTTACCTCACCAGTACAAGTTCAGCAAACAAATTCACAATAAGGAACAGTAAAGGAACCCGTTAACGTTTTCAAAGGGCCTTTCATTGTGTGGCAACACGTGTCACTGTGAATTTAGTAACATTTGATTGAAAGCTACAAGCAATTTTTTTCTGTAAAATTCTGCAGATTATGCAACAGGTGATGGATTATGTAGCAAAATTGTCAAATCCATAATTATGCAGAAAATGGGACAGCCACAAAATGTCATAATTTCCCGTAGCCCTGATTATGAGTTAAACCTTATGGAAGGGGGAATAACTGTGTGGTTCTGGTTTTACCAGGTGTAAAACTGTGTGTAATTCCTTGTGGCTAGAGTTTAATACTCACATTTAACCCCTGCTCCAAGCAGGTTAAGAGGGGAAGGGGGAAAAGTACCCTGGCAAGGGCAATGATATAGGTTCCCCTTTGCTGAAAATAAAACTCTGCAAGGTTGAGGACCGAGGCTCAGCTGCTGGAAGATGCGTCATGCAGCTGAAGTAATACACCAGTACTGAGATGAGGTGAGACTGTGCAGCGAGGTCCTTCATCGTCATTGAGGATCCCAAAAATGAGGGCTTACAATGTGAAGTCTGGCGCTAAGGGTGTGTTGTACAGCCAGGATAATGTGTTAGTTCTGACAAGCTGCAAGGCCGCAATGTGGAGTCTGGATCGTTGTCAAGGCCGCTGTTGATGCGAGGGTCTGTGTTGAGGATGCCTTGCGAAGCAGTGTTTCTGATGGGGTAACAGGTTGTGAGGTGATGCAGATCTTTGTGGTGGTACCTATCCACACAGGAGGGGAGATGCGTTGGTTCTGCTTGGGGTTGTAATATGCAGCCGAGGAGATGCTTTGGTTCTGCTGGATCCACAGGGGCCGACAGAGCACCTTAGGCCCACTTCTTAGGGTCCTGGACTGGACTAGCACCACTTGGCAGGGTAGACTCAGAGATGGCAGAGTCTAGGTGCAGACTCAAGATGATTGGAGCCTTCTGTCTCTGAGGTTCTAGTCAGGAAACCCAGCCAACTAGCCCTTAGAGCCACTTTCGGGTCCTGGGTTCAACAGATGCAAGTCCAGTCCTTTTCACCCAGGTAAGAAGGCAGAAGGTCAACAGTTCTTCAGAGCAGCGGCCCAGCAGAGTGGCAGTGTGTGAAGTAACAGAGCAGTCCTTCTTCCTGGCAGAATATCCACAGGTCTAGAAGTGTACTGAAGAGCTGGTGTCTAAGATTCAATATTTACACCTTGTACCCTTCCTCTGGAAGGTGGGAGAAACGTCTAGCAATTACTTGTGAAGTCCTCAGGCACCCTATCGTCCCTGCCCTGGCTCTAGACTAACCACATGTGGTCTGCAGCCCTTTCTGTGGAGGCAGGACAAAGCCTAATCAAGTGTAAGTAGGGCTGGGCCCAGCTCCACCCTCCCATTCTGCTAGTGATGGCCCCATTAGTGGGGGGGGCAAAATACTCTGTCACTTACATCAGTGGTCACATTTAGCTTGGTCTGCTGTACTACTTTGTATCTTAATATAAACTCATTTTGACTTGTACTTAGATTGGTTGTCTGTTTACTTATTAATATGCTATTGCACGACCCACTATGTGTCCGTAAGACTTACCTTTTGTCCTGAATTGTTGTCCTGAATTTTGACCATCTGTCCTGAACTTTTGTCCTGAATTTTGACCCTTTGTCCTGAATTTTTACACTTACTGTTGCTCCAATTTAGTCACAGGCAGTAGCGATGCCAAATGTCATCCCCCCCAGGGCGCTATTCTTGCAAAGGCCGTCTCTGACGATATCTATCCCCCACACTGGGTAAAAGCCCCATTCCACTTTTCGATATGGCAAACCCCACATTGAGTATACTCCTCCCTCTGTAGCTTTTTTTATGGTCAAATCACTGGGTGTGCACGGATCTGGCACTGTTAAGTTGAAGCCCACACTGCATGCATCCCAATCCAGAGTTTGATATGTTGAAACCAGTACGGGGAGTAAACCAACTCGAGCATTGATATGGCGAAGCCTGTTTTGGGTATGTGACCTCCTCGGCAGCTTCAGAAGTGAAAGCCCCCACTGGAAGTGTCCTTTCCACCTCCACTACGCCTTGCCCTGTCCCTTCTGTTGGTTTTTACGGGGTCCCCTTTGGCGCACTGCAGAACGCACAGATAGACAGACACCTGTCAAACTTCAAACTGATTTTCTTTCCTCCCTGGGAAATCGTTGGCAGAGTCGCCAAACAAAAGCGAGCGACGGATGGGGCGCGGGGAGGAAGAAAAGAAATAAATTGAAAGGTATGTCGCTATTGATTTTCTTGGAGAGGCGAGTCCTGTCATCCTTCACTGCGAGATTCTCCTCCGGGGAGCCGGCCTGAAATCTATTAATATAGATCAATAGTGTCTGAGAGAAAGCAGAGAGCATCACTCACACACAAACATGTGCCCTCGACACATCCATCCTGCTCAACGAGAGCGCGAGACGGAGCCGCACATCCCTAAACGCGGGAACCTCCCTCCAGCGCGCGCTCACGGACCTGCACGCGGTGGCACCCTAGAGGGCCACATCACTGACCCACTGGCAAAGGGCTGTGGCGCGGGCTGCCTCAACTCTCTCACTAGAGGGCTCTCTATTTCAGCACTAGAGGGCAGTGCAGAGCCAACAACGGTTTGTACTCAGTGCTGAACTTGTATAGAAATATAAGTGCAGGGGTCCAAAAATGTTTTTCTTAGAAGCCGACCGACACTGCTACAGAATGCTGTGGTCGAGATATACCAAAACTGCTGGTCTTGATTCCACCTCATGCAACTTTCATCTACCACTTTACAATTCCTTTCCCTTTATCTCACTCTTGCACGGTCTATTCGATCCCTGCTTTCTCCTCTCGTCGCTGTTATGTTTCTTTTCTAACATTTTTCTCTATTTCTGTCTTTCTCATTCTTCCGGTCAAAGTCTGATGCTAAAAAAATAAGTTGCTTCTATTGAAAAAAAAGGATACAGGAGTCCCACGCCTGCATAAATACAGTATCTATGTACAATTCCGTCCCTCCCCCCTGTCAGTACGGGTGGTTTGAGGTGATGCAGTTACAACACTCTCCCGGCCCTATACTGCTCTCAGCAAGTCCACTAATTCCTTGGTGTAGAGCTGTAAGTTGGGCTGCAAGGCTGTTATGGCTCCTGGTGAACTTTCTGGAGGTGACCACCCACTGAGCCATCCCATAAGTTATTTTTAAACACAGCGCCCCCAGAGGTCAATGCCAGGTGCGGCTGCACCGGTTGCACCGCCCTTCCATCGTTCCTGGCTTGACTTGACTGTAACATTAGCCAGCTGAGTGTGTTGAAAAACATCTGTTTGGACTGGCCACAGAATCTCCTACATATAGAGAGTCTAATCTAGGAGGCAGTATTCATCCTTCTTTAGAGACACCAATGGGAAGCAAGGCCAACTGAAGTTCAAGCTACCCTGGCCTCTATTGCCACTTGTAGGGTTGTAGGTATGACAGCTACGTATTGAAAAATTAAAATGAAAAGAGGTACAAACTGAGGCATTGGGCCCAATGCATTAGTTTATAGAGGCCTGCGTCATTTTATACATGCACCAGGTATAACCTATGCAGGGTAGGCGGTCCAATGTAAAAAGCCATGCAGAACTGACGCAGCGAAATTTACAACTTTTCACTGCGTCTCTCTACAACTTGACTGCATCAAAATCCTTACGCCTCCTCAAACCAAGTGTAAGGATTGATGCAGTGCTTCTAAAATGGGACTCACCTCTGTGTTATAATGCATTGCTGGAGTTGCGTCAGTTTTACAATGCAACTCCAGCAATGCGTCACTTTTGCGCCAACATATGCGTCCAAATTTCTGACACATCTGTGGAAATATACACCATGGAGCTCTGTATTGTAAATACAGTGCATCCATGGGGTTGTTAGGGCATTTGCATCAGGTGCAAGAAATCTGACGCATCAACGCTGATGTGTCAGATTCTTGTAAATATACCCCTTGGATTGACTCCTAAATACAATGAAATGGGGCCTACCCCACGAAGACCACTCTCTCCACTGGCAGGTGATGGTGGAATGTGGCTAAGCTGGCTAGGGAGCACAGAAAGACACACCCTCAAGCTGATGTCCGGCAGACCTAAGGATACTCATAAAATGCATACAGACATTCTGGGTGTAAACATTTGAGATATGTAATTTTCAATCACATCCCTTCCTCTTCTGCAGATATTTGCCATGCTATACACACGTGTGGCTCTCAGGAGAGTAGCCATCATCCATAATGAGTGTTTCTTCACTGAAGAGCTCAGTTATTGGTTTTAGCCCTGCTGATGGATGCAGTGCACACTCTCATTGCTCTAGTTACCACTGCTTATTTACTTGTGGCTTTGCATGGGAAATGGGCGGTAGTCCATGGGGATGGGTGGTGTTGTCTGGGGTAATACACAGAGTAAGATAGCTTGGTAAGCCTGAGATATTCAATCACAGACAATAGGGCTTAAAATCACAGTTTTATCATACAGCAAAGATATTCAAAAGGTAAGTTAGAACTATTTGCAGTGTATTTAACTTCAGGTGCTAGGAGGTTGATATGTTCTCACTTAGTGCAGAGAAATGGCAGGCATCCAATTATAGTTAAAGAAGGGATGCCTGTCCAAAGCTTTGTAATTAATTATTCAATTCAGAAGTTAGTCATATCACTAAAACACACTCGGTCCTTTCATGTGCATTGGAGGTGGAGCACAAGAATATGGAAGAAGATGTATTTCAACTAGTATTGTACCCTTGAATATCGAGAACAATAACAATGTGGTATGCTAAAATCACAGACAATATAACAAAAGGCACATGCACAGAGGGAAGAACAGATTTACTATTCTTAACTTCACTTCTATGTACCTTGATGATATATATAGTTATCTCAAGTAACTATAACTTGCGCCCTAAGGAAACTATAACTTGCGCCCCTGTAATGCACAGTGATATTATCAATGATCTCAAAGATGTTGTGAGTGATGTAATATGTAGGGTAATTGGCAGTGCATGGAGAGGGCACGAGTTATAGTTACTTGAAATAACTCTAACTATAGCTAGTGGATTTCAGTGATTTTTTAGAGCTACAAACTGAACATTTCACCTAACTACAACGTGAATTTAACCTTTTTATTCAAGAAATTTCTAGTTTTTTTTTTTTAACGTAAAGTAATATTAAATTAGCATACGTTAATCCAATCTCCTGATGCACACTGCCGGCGGGGGTTGACCCCAATCATCCCCATGATGTTCAGTCATGCATGGCGGAGGGTTGGCCACAGGGCACGGCCTACGGCCTTGCCCTACACCCAATATCATGCACGCAGCCAGACCCATGCTGTGAATGGCCTTTAGCTGTGCACAGTGGGGTGTTGGCCACAAGGCCTGGTCCTCTGGCCAACGCCCCAAAGGCAGCCACATCCACCGGGCCCTGAGGATCCTAGGGCCTGATTTTTTTTTTTTTTTTAAAGAGGAGGTGACTGCGTGGCCTCCTCCCTGAACCTATTATGTCCTCAGGACCCCATGCCCCTCCGAGAGCCTTGTAAGGCCCTTGGTACCCCAGTTCCCAGGGCTGTTATTAAAAATAAAGAGGAGAAGGCTGCGCGGCACCCCTCCCCTAAGCCTTGATAGGCCCTGGGGACCCAATCCCTCAGGACAACTAATCAAAATTAAAAGAAGAGGAGAAAGCAGCCTCCCTCCCCGGCCAATTTCGGCCAAAGGGGACATCATCACCCAGTGTATTTTTTTAGGGGCGGTGGGCACATAGCCCCTCTCCAGGGCACTGGCATGCCCGGAGCGATTTAAAAAACACAAGCATGGGAGACCATACTTAAAAAAAAAAAATGTTGCTGTGAATTTGTGGATCCACTGTGAACTCAGAGTAAAATGTTAATAAAAAGAAACATTTTTGTCCACGGGCGGGGTCCCTCTAAAACCCCATGACCAGGCATAGGGGGTCAGAGCATTGATACACTATCCCCTTGCATCTTCTTTCGCATTTTCTTTAGGACTCAGGACTGAGTCCCAATTCCTAAGATGGCTGCCACCACTTCCTGGTTGAGGTTGTGGCATTTGAAATTTGTCGGGATCCTTGGAGCCTCTGAGTCCCTATAGATACAAAGTATTTTTTCACTAATTACTCAAAAACTACTGCACTGATTTACGCCAAAACACATTAGCACACTTTTCTGGACCTAGATCTAGCTCTGCCAAATTTGGTGTAAATAGATTTAGGGGGTCATTACGACCCTGGCGGACGGCGGAGAAGTGGTGGTAAGACCGCCAACAGGCTGGCGGTCAAATTTTAGCAATTATGACCATGGCGGTTACCGCCATGGTCATCCGCCGCTTCTCCGTTCCGCCCTCCAGGGCGGAGACGACTGCTGGGCTGGAGACCTGGGTCTCCAGCCCGGCGGTCGTCACTATACCGCCGGCGGTATTTGGACCCGGCTGACCGCCATGAAATCCATGGCAGTAAGCACTATCAGTGCCAGGGAATTCCTTCCCTGGCACTGATAGGGGTCTCCCCCACCCCCCACCCCCACCCCGACTCCCTCCCCTACACCCCCCACCACCCCTGCCACCCCCCAAAGGTGGCAGGACTCCCCTCCCCACCCCCACCCTCAACATCACATCACTCATTCCCACCTGACACGCACGCAGGCACCACAACACACATACACGCACACACACCGACATACATGCCAACATCCACACACACAGTCAGACACGCACATCCACATTCAAACATACACGCACACAACCATACAGACATACCTACAGACATACACACACTCATTCCCAAACACACAACACCCCCGCAAGCATACACGCACTCACACACCCCCTCTACATACACACACGCACACCCCCATGCACGCACACAACACACAACACCCCCCGACCCCCCTCCCCTAACGGACGATCGACTTACCTGGTCCGTCGATCCTCTGGGAGGGGACGGGATCCATGGGGGCTGCTCCGCCGACACCACACCGTCAACAGAACACCGCCACGCCGAATCACAGGACGTGATTCGGTGGGCGGTGTTCTGTTGACGTGGCAGTGGAGCAACCTCCACTTCCCCGTCGACCGCCAGTATGGCTGTTGGCGGCTCTCCGTCCGAAAAAGGATGGAGGGCTGCCAACAGTCATAATACGCCGAGCGGAAAACGTCTTCAGCACGGCGGTCCCTCGGCGGTCTTGA
Source organism: Pleurodeles waltl (assembly GCF_031143425.1). Lineage (NCBI taxonomy): Eukaryota > Metazoa > Chordata > Amphibia > Caudata > Salamandridae > Pleurodeles > Pleurodeles waltl. The sequence goes on from NC_090446.1 coordinate 607,286,427, forward strand.
CAAAAGACCGCTGAGGTCAAAATGACCCCCTTAGTGGTTAAGGTTCTAGTTGTGTCTATAATGATCCCATGGGAAAACAAATGGGGAAAAAGCATTTTAGGACCCCGTTTTTTCTTGACCCTCACTTGATGGACCACCCTGAAACTTTCCGAGTGCAAACTACCCGAAACAGCACTTTTTTTGTTTGGAATATTTCATGGAGATTCGTCAAATGGCGCCACAGTTATTAGCAACACAAAAAATTTATTTTCTATGGAAACACGATTTTAACTATAACTACCCAGTGGCAACCGGCATTAGATTATATAACTATATATACATATATATATATATATATATCTATATATATATATAGATATATATATAGATATATATATATATACTGAAAAAAAACAAAGGTTACAGGGGCGTTATAGTTAGGTTCTGATTTATTCGTACCTAAGGTAACTATAACTTGCATCCTCGCCATGAGTCTCTGAGAGCATGTATGACTGAATGAATTAGTGAGTGAATGAGTCTGTAAATGTTTCTTATTTTTTTTTGCTTATTCACAATTAATCTAGATTAATTGTTAATATTGCGCATCGTGAAGAAAAATCATTTTAAACCCAAAATCTGACCATCATACACCCAAATATAACACCCCTGGGGTCAGGATACCTCCACCCTGACCCCTTATGCTATTTTTCATTTTGTTTTTCAGGCCCAGGGACTGTCTCCTGGGACCTTAAAATGTCATCTGCAACTTCTGTTCAGGTTGTGGCCAGCCACTTACAACGCTTCTATGTGCAAAATATTTGCCACCTCAGCTATACAGTTACAGTTTCCCTTTAATATGCTTTTAATATCTCAAAAACTACTGAATGGATTTATACCAAACACCCAAAAGCACAATCTGCAAGCCAACGTCTTTCTGCCAAATTTTGTGTAATTCTGGCCAGTGGTTCGGACTGTAGTCCTGTACAAAGATCCAATGGGAATTACCATGGGAAACTCAAAATTTTTGACCCCCTCTTTTTCTCTTTTTCTCGGGCCCCGCTTGACTGATCACCTCCAGAGTTTCCATGCACAATAAAAATCACCAGGGCACTATAACTACATACTGGCAACTGCCAGTAGAGTGTGTGTGTGTGTGTGTGTGTATATATATATATATATGTATATATATATATATATACATATAAAAAATGTAAATAAATATATATATATATATATTTATATACAAATCATCAATGTACACAGATGTGGTAGAGTTAGGTACAGAAATTCCATACATATTGATATTGATATTTTGTCCCTTGGTCAGGGATCGGGTTAAGAGGAGGGTGGAATGGAAAAATGGGAGATAAAAAGAGAAGTTGAAAAAGCGAGGCAAAAAAGCAAGAGGGGAAGAGAACAAATCGGAAAAGAAAAAAGGGAGAGTACATCAAATATACAGAAAGAGAGAGAGGGAGAAAAGCAGAAAGACATGCATCTAAGAAAGAGAGAAAGAACGACGGAGCAGAAGGAAAAAAGAGAAAGAGTGTGGGAAGCAAGGAGGGGGGGCAGCAAGACAGCTGGACAGAAGGAGAGAGGCTAAGGCAGGAAAGAGAGAGTGAGAGAAAGACACATAGAGAGTGAATGAGTACGAAAATGAGAGAGACAGTGAGAGAGAGATAGATAGTAGAAGAAGGGCTGGTCGTATGCTGATTTCAGAGCCAGAAGAAGGCATGCCTACAGCATCCCATGATAGAAATACATCTATGATAAAGTTGAAAGCTCCCTTGCTGCATCACAATTCTAATGGGAAGGCATGCTTTGCTGCACTAGAAGCTTAGCCGGGAACAGCCAGTTCTGTTTATACCAGGCTCAGGGGTATTTGCTTCAAAACAGTAAAGCAAGCATTGACAAAGTCAGTGTGAAAGAAAATCTGATTTTCTACAGAAGCGCGCTGCTCTCATTTTGTAACTTGTACATCACCAGGTAAGAATTAATATATTAAGTAAAGAGGTGAACGCAAAACAATAACATTCCATAGCGCTACTACATTTTCTAAGAGCTGTAATTAACTGATGTTAAAGTTAACCAGTTTTAAAGTACTCAATTTAACTACTTTAGACGTATGTAAGGCTCATTCTACCTTGCTGAGATCTGAACATGTGACACTCAGATCCCGGCAGATGTCAGCGGCAAGCATTTACTCAGAGATCCATTTTGCTCAGAATAGAGTTCACAGAGGTATAAGAGGTATAAGAATGTGTTCTCATCCCCCTCCGGTCAGCATATGAGGCACAGATACCTGGGGCAAGACAACGATTGCATACATCTGGCGCTCTTCTACATTGAGTCAAGCCTTTTGCTCTCCTTTGTGAATGAAATCTGAGGTGGAATTTGACTGAATTTGATGAGCATTGCCACAAGCAGGGACAGTTCCCCTTACTGTGCAGGGCTAGTCATTTATTTTCAAGGGAAGCAGATTTCTTGGTTTTATAAATTTCCAGCATTTTTGCAGACTTAGAAATTTTGAAGATTCCCCACAGATTTTACAAATTTTCTAAATTTCACACCAACTTTGTAGGGGTGCCTTATTTTCCAAGTGCCACTTTCCTCATAGGCATGGAACACATATGTCACTGACAGAGATACTAACGGCAGGGGCAGCTAGGTGAGTTGCAGGATGGGCAGAGAAGCGGGTACAAGGACAGTGAGTCAAATAATCTGTCATTTAATGTGGGAGCTTGTAGGACTCTAAGTAGCACAAGTGTCAGTGTTGATCAACTTTCTGGTGCAAAATATATTTTCAGCTGAAAGGTTGATTCCAGAGAATAAAAAGGCTTTGTTGTATGCAGTGCGCACTCTTATATAATCGAGAGGGAAAAACAACACTAACACCCTTAGGATTTCACCAAAAGCCAGATCTACCAAAAAAGAGTGGATTGACTGTGCACAGAATACAGGTGCAAACATAAAACAAGTGTGAATGCTGAATTTATTACAAATTAATTTTTATGTATTTTGAATCATGAATCTGAATAGAATTTGACTAACATAGAAAATAATGTGTGACTTGGAAAATATGCCCACTTGAGTGGCTGCCATTAATCACAAAGTGTCATTATAAAATGCTTATTAAAATGAATTGAAGTGCCTATCTTTAGGTTATTTTAGTAGGGTGGTATATTAATGATTTCGCATTATGTATTTGCTTTATTAATTGTAGGCCTTAAGTTAAAGAGGTTTGGGCCTAGTTTGCACAGCCTCATGTTAAGCTGCACTGTTCAAATAAATCGTGGGAATGCATGTAGAGAGAAATAAATTCACTTATTGATTTTCACTTAGTTGACCAGACGTTAGCAGATGTCTTTAACTTTCTCATGAGAACTGCTTGCTAGAAGATCTTGTAGTAGTAGATGATACAATGTATAGTTTACTGCCTGAGACAGTGATGTTCCCAGGAGCTAACAATGGATGCATTGACTGGAGTATGGATGGATACAAAAATGCTACCTGACGAGCCTGACGGTGGGAACAGGAGCGAAGGAGCCAATCATCGACATGTGAAAGACAGTTTAGTTATATCTTAGATCTGAGAATGAATCCTTATTGGACTAATTGTAAACGTCCGGTTTTAACTTATCCCGACTGCAAATAGAGAAGTGTGCTCATACCTATTTCGATTTCCTCCAGAGAGGATTCTATTTTTAATTTTATTGCTTAGACTTTGATGCTGAATGCTGATCCCATAGATATTGCTTCTTACATGGTTCGGATAGCCTAGAGTCCCCATTCTGAACCATTCCCTTTCATGGCCCGTTGAGGATGCTGACCAAACTGATGTCCAACTGATGAAGATAATCGCAGCTTGCTGATTCATATGAGGAGAGGTATAACAAATTGCTATTGTTCTTGTTGCAGGTTTGTCTTTTGGTTCCAAGTGCCAACTGCTATTTCGATAGAGCCATAGTTAGATGTTTTCCAAATTTATGTTGACTAAACTGTTTTGATGAAGCCCAAACATGGTATTCTAATCGGAATGTTAGTAAGGGAAACCCTGACAAGTTAACTGGTTGCTATTAACAAATAATTGATGTTGCTCAGTTGCTGAACCTAGATGTATGCTATTTCTATTGCACAATTGTTCTTACTTTTGATTTGTACTATAATTCTCGAGTGTTTAGTGATCTTGAGTGTTTAGTGATCAATGCTCTAATTAAATTAATGCTCTAATTAAATTGAGATTCTTTAGAAGGTTTGGTCAACCAGTGTTATTCTTGTATGTGTATCAGACGGTTTTGGGACTAATTTACATTACATTAGCATTGTTAATATAGGGAAATAAACATTCTAACTTTACATAAAGGTGCGGTTTTTCATGGCCAAATGGGTCATGGTGTGTGAAGATTTCTTATGCCCAAGGTATTTTGATGTTGTTTATTGATGTTGTTGAAGGTATTGCATTGTAAATAGGATCTATAGTGGGAATTACCCTAAGCGCAGTCAAAAGGGCCATCGAACCTCTAACGCGTCCCCTTATACATTTACAATAGAAGACCAAATAAGGACACACGCGCTAACACAAGTGAGATATTGTGTCATGTTTCTATGTGCAGCATGTCATTTTGTGAAAATTATACAATTTACGCTGTTTACTATTGTACGGTTACTCTTACTTCAACATTTGTACTGAAGGATGTCCCTCAAGCACAAAACTCAATGCAAGGCATCACTGGCTCATGGCTGTGTTGAGGAGCAGAGGTTCTTAATATGTGGTATGTGGATCCCTGTGGGTGGAAGAGGCCTACTTAGGGGCTCTACGACTGTTTAGAAAATTAAATAATCTTAGCAGATTAATAAAGTATGTATACATAAAACATCAAAATATAAAATTAAAACATTTAAAATGCTAAGTAAATGTGTAGGGATTGAAAACTGAAGCCTAAGTTAAGTTGGCATCTTGATTTGTTGGAAGAGCTGAAACACAGCAAACAGAATCTAGTATGAACGAATGATGACCGCAATTGAAGCACTGGTATGCACCGTCAAATAAGAGCTTGCGTTAAGCAAAAAGACAAGGAGATATACTGGAGTTTGGCATATTGCTTAATCTTTTAGATACAAAAACTAATTTTGAAAAGCTCCACCGACCTAATAAAATTATTTTTGTTATGAAGTAATTAAAATATTTAATAATTTGTGCATTGTTTCAGATTTTTTGTGTATTGTTTTGAGGTGATTGCTTATATGGCATCCTCGGCTTCCAGTAGTGATTCAATGTGGGTCCACAGAAGTCGAAAGCTTAAGAACTGCTGCTGCAGGACAGTGCTTAGTGTCCTGGAAACATGTTATGATATGTTGATTTGTACAGCGCAACTAATCCCTGAGAGGGTATCCAGGTGCTTGGGCAGGTGTGTAGCTGTGTCCTCCCTATGATGCTTATATGAAGAGCCAAGTCTTCCGTTTCTTGTGGAACTCAAGAAGTGAGGAGGAGGTTCTGATTTGTTGAGTGTGGTTGTTCTTGGGTGCGTTGTAGGAGAATGAAGACCTCCAGTTTTGCTTTTGCAGATGTAGGGGGTGAGAGTGAGGCGGAGCATAGGTGTCTGGTGGGTTGGTGAAAGCGTATGCGGCTGTTCAGGTATTCCGGTCCTGTATTGTTTAGGGCTTTGTATGTGTGCATGAGAAGTCTGAGTTGGCTGCGCTTGTGAATGGGGAGCCCGTGAAGCTTCCTGAGGTGTGATGTGATGTGGGTGCAGCGTAGGAGGTCAAGTAGGAGTCTTGCAGAGGAGTTCTGGATGGTCTGGAATCTGTGTGGGAGTTGGCTTTCTCTAAGCATGCATGCATGCGATTAAATTGATGGTGTGTGACTCTTACTCAAAATGGTGGTGCACTATTCCTTGACTTTCATGCAACACAGCACTGCAGAGTTTCAGACAGCGCTGCACAGCATGAATGTTAGAAAATGTTGGCCTACATCCCTCTTTGGAGATTCCTGGATGCGTGCTGCCAACAGCCCCCCCCCCCCCATTTCAATTAGCTTGCTTTCGAAATAGTCAGGGCTCTCAAAAAGCAATAAAAACACTGAATGCATTTTGGTGTAGTATGAATATTTTGCCATTAAATTCAGTCCCGCAGATTTCTTGGATTTTATACGCAAATTTTACATTTTGCAGTTCTGCAGAATTTCTTTTATTTTTCCTGAAACTTCAGCTGCCTCAAGTCATAACTGCCTGGATATACCAGACAAATTTTCTGCTAGTGAGGAGAAAAGTGCCTACGCCCGAATGGCTTCAGCTAAAACGGATGTGTTAATTTTTTCAGTATTCAATTATGACTGTGTCATGGATTACTAGCAAAAGAAAACATTGTGCGTTATGTTATATTGCCTCCTTGTTAAGTGCACCCTGCGAAATTATTAATTTCTAAGCCTTCAGGAAAATGTGTGCATTGTTCTACATTTTACAAGAGTTTTTGTTTCAGTTCTAATCACAACTACAAAACATATCTAACTCAAGCTTAATTTATTTAAAAAAGGAGTCACGTGAGTAACTAACGCATCTAAGGGCCTGCGACAGATGCTAAAGTTGTTGAACACTAAGACAGCCACGCCTACGTCATGCCTCTTTCTTCTACTACCTTTTTAGGTCGAGCATAGCAGCGCTCATGTGCTGCTTTTCCAACGCATTGTTATGTATCTGGGCTTTTAACAACGCCCACCTCACGCCCGTCACTTTCACTGGTTCGTGGGCTTGCCCTTCAAAAATCCTTTGATGACATTGGTAAATGGTTTATGTTTGTCCCTCCTAGCGGAGGATTTGCTATTGCCTTGGCTATCATCCCTGTTACATAGCTAATTGCACTTTTACCGATAAGTTTGACTGCAAGACAACTTCTTTTTCCTTTTGTGTTGCTCCTTATCGCTGATACTCATGGCGGCAGTGACGCTGTGAATGGCTCGCTTATGTGAAACTGTTTTACTTTTGATTTTTAAGTTATGTGGCAAGAAAAGTCCAGTGAGGAGTTTACAAGGCGAATAGCTCTAACTCAAGCAAATGTGAGACCCATTGCATTGCAAATGCTTGTTTTTTATGAAAAGAGTCTTTATGCCTGTGTGTCTCCGAAATCATGGGGTTGGGGATTGAGGCTTAGGAGGGTATTGCTTTGCACATAAAAAGACAGGCATGCCCTCTGCTTCTAGTGCAGAAACTGCCGTTGTGTAGATACTTAGTAACATTTGTTTGTTAATACCAAAAAATCATACATACTCATACTTAAGTGTAAGTTTACCTTTGTTAATCAGGCATCTTAGTGAGGAAATGGTGGCAGCTACACTTGGGTTATATGGGCTACATTTTAGTACAGTGCATGTCGTTATGCTGCTATGATGCTCAGCAGATATTCTGATGTAAATTGAGAAAATGCTCAGGACAGACGTCCTGTACTGGTGAGGGTAAGAATACACCTTTGGGTAGTAAGTGGCCACAGTTTGTTTCAGCCGCATGGAGCAGTGTTCCGGCCTTCAGCACTACCTGCTGCTAATGGGAATAATCACTGAGCCAGGAAAGCTTATGTTTGTACAACCTTATTCAGGGTCACTTAGAACCAAACCCTCAAGAATTTCCCTTGTATCCTGGTCAGGAAGCATAAATCGAGGCTCTTGAGGAAACACACAAACACACAATGTATATGCAGAAATAGAACTCCATATTTTAAACCCTCAGAACTATCGGAGGGTGCTTGATAACAAAGGCTCACATGAAAGTAACTGAATCACAGCAGAGTATTGGTTACAAACTCACTATAGACACCCCTCTGACACTAGACAGGGTTACTCTGTAGAGCAGGCCTGACTTTGTCCTAAGGTGAACGCTGTGTTCTTCTGACTTTCCTGGTACCACTACCTTTGGGAGTCATTTCAGCTGCTATGATAAATAGCTTTCTCCTTTACACAGCACAGGGATCTGTGTGACACCTCCAGTTCCAACGTTTACTTTCATATACTCGGTCTGGCAGTTTACTGGACTATTGCATACGCTAATGTGTCTGACTGGGGTGAACACAGACATGTCCACCGTGTCTCTCATTTCTCTGTTGTCTATAAAACGATTACCATTGACAGGGTGATAATAAACATCAGTTTTGTAATGGGGCCCCAGGGGGATTTGCCGAATGATGAGGTCTTCCCCCCGGGGTCTTTGGGGAGGGTGGTATGGCCCACGGCGTAGTTGGGCGATATTTGGGCTGTCGTGTTGGGTGTCGGTGGGGGTATATAAGCGGACATTTTGTTAGGGCGGCCACCATTTTGTCAATAGGTGACACGGTTGCTGGTCCTTGCTTCTGGTTTTTTTTCGAAAATCGGTTAGTCGCGTTTACTTGGGTACGCACCGTTTCATTTCCCTAACGCGGCAGTGGCCGACTGAGTAAGAAAAAAGAAAATAATCTTTGTTTGACTTACTGTTTTTTTCTGACGTTCGGGGATATCGGACGACTGTGTGCGGAGGGCGCTGGCTCTCCTTGAAAAAGCCGGGCGCATGGACCTGGTGAAGCAGGAGGCCCTGGGTACCTTGCGCCCAGCACGGAAAGCGTAATCTGGAGTCGCGGCGGCAGTCCTTGCTTGTTTGCTGCCGCGATCGGGGACGAAGGCGGCAGGGCAGGTGAGGAGGTGAGGAGGGGAGGGCGGGTGCTAAGGCGGTCCATCTAGAGGGGGGACGGAGCATTTCCAGGTGGGTCCGTCGAGAAGGTTTCAGAGGTGTAGATGAACGCCGGGAAAGCTGCTGCGTGTCTCCAAAATAAAGCCTGGAGAGATGACTGTGGGCAGCGCCCGGGAGGTGGGCCTGGGCGTGGCCTTTCCAAGGACTTCAATAGGTAAAGGGAGGGGAGAGGCTTGGGCGATAATGGGAGCCTGAGTTTTTCCCGGCAGCTCCCCGCAAGGGCCCGGGGAAGCGGTGAGGAGGTGGAGGTGCCATAGATCTGCCAGGGGAAGGGAAACACAACAGCACAGGAGATGTGGAGGCTAGTACACCCCCGGTGGGGCATGATTTAAAGCCCAACAGGGGGGATAGCAGGAAAAGAAGAGGGTTAAGGCAAGGGGTCATGAAGAGAAGATTTTGTCGCATTACATAGCAAGGGACTCCCAGGTGCCCATTTCTAAGAAGTGGACCACCATTTTGGAGTGGAGCAAAAGCCAGAGTGAGCGTGGGAGCGAGGTGGAGGGGATGGGGTTGCAGGAGGCAGTAAATCTCTCCCCTCCCCTTAGATGTAGGTTTCCGGTGCACTTGTACGGTGTCCAGGCGGAAGGGCGGGGTGGGGAAGTTGGGGGGTTTTATGGGGAGCCGGGTACATCGGGAGACTATGGGGGGTTGAGGTGAATGGAGGGTCGTCTGGCATGCGTTTTGCGAAGGGCGGTTTTCAACCCGGCACATTGGACCTTCATTGGCAGGAAGAGGAGGAACTCGGAGGCGGTGAACCAGGCGAGTAGAGTGTGGCTCGGAGACCCTGGTGAGAAGAAAAGGCGGGGCCCAGGGCAGCCGGCTGGATGTCCTCAGCAGAAGTCCGAGCGCGGAGGCAAGGGGCTGCGGATGCTCCCAGGGGACGCTGTGGAGGTATAGGTTTTGTGCCCGCTGGCGTCCCCGTTCCTGGGGAGCAGCGCCGGGCTTGTCAGGTACGCAAAGGGAGCCGCGAGTGCCTTCTACAGAAGCTGCCATGCATGGTGGATTGCGGCAGCAGGTGTGTTCGGCAGCAGGGTCACATGGGCACGACGCATGGGTGGATGAGGAGTGGGAGTTGGATTTTGAGGAGCGTTGTATTGAGGAAGTGGAGCTGGTTGAAGGATGGGAGGAAGAAGAGTGGTGGGCGGACGGTAGGGGTGGGGGGGCACTGCTAACCCTGTTGCTAAGTCATTTCAGAAGGCAAAGCAGGTGCAGCTGCGATCGGCTGGCATGGCTTTGGATGGAACCCTGCTGGAGAGGCGGAAGGCACAGGAGCGGCTACCGTTGTTGTCTCCAGGTAAGGACTCGGCTCTACAAGGACATATGGTGTCTGTGGCAATAGAGGCTAAAGAAGAAGCGGTGGGGGCAGCGCGTTGGTAAAAGGTGTGCTGGATGTGGGGGTTGCGACTGATAGTGGGGCGACTGGACCCGGAACGTGTGACAACGTTTCTCAAGAGGCATCCATAGGATTAGCAAAGGGTGACAGCCTTTCTCTACAACACGTAAGTGGCACTAAGCAGGGGGACAAGGCGGAGAAGCCGGTGTCCAAACGGGTAAAGTTACCTGACATGGGCTCTGCCAAGCCATTGGGTGCGCATTTGATGCAGTCGACCAAAGAGAAAATTTGGAAAGGGGAGTATGTTGAGGTTTTAAAGCTGCTACACAGGAAGGTACAAGCAAAAGAAGGCTCCAAAGAGGAGGAGTTTGAGCTTGCTAAACAACCTAAGGTGCCAGTCAATATTGAGAATTGGTTGGCGGCCTTTTTGATTTTCGCAAGTGTGTATTGCAAGCATTTTCCGGAGAGATCTGTGGCGCTTTTCAAGTATATGGACATAATTCGGAAGGCGCAGATCAACTACGGCGGGTATGCGTGGCGGCAGTACGACGAGGACTTCTGGGCGAGAATGGCCACAGATCTGGAGGTCAAGTGGGGGGAAATAGATGCGGACCTATGGCAACACACCATGGGCCTGGCGAAATTTGGTAAGACCGTCTTTACGGCCAGCGGGCTGCCCATTACCTACTGGCCCTTACGGGAGCACCCCACCCAAGGGGTGGGGACTGGGTGCGCGAGCCAGTCAAGTTTGGGCACAGCAGGAACGCGGCGAACGGGAGCATGTTGGCACTATAACAAAGGGATCTGTTCTCGGGAGTACTGTAAGTTTTGTCACGAGTGCACCAAGTGTGCTAGGCGTTATCCCCGTATACACTGTTCCGGGCAACAAGGCTCCACAGGCTCCGTTTCGGCACAGGGTCAGGCCCCATGGGGCGGTCAGCAGTCAGGATCAGGTGGACGAGAAGGACAGAGATTTAGACATGGCACTACAGGAAAGGACGCATACTCCGGTTAATGTGGACAGACTAGCATTTTGGTTACAGGCTTATGAAAGACCATTGGACGCCGACATGCTGATACAGGGATTTATGCAGGAGTTCCGGTTGGGCTACACGGATCCCCGGATGCGGCTGTGGGCAGAGATCCTTTGTTCGGTGTGCAGGAAAGAAGAGATGGTGCGGCGTAAGTTGGAAAAGGAGGTGGGGGAAGGTCGCATGGCTGGCCCTTTTCTAGATTGGCTGATACGGAACCTGATGGTGTCCCCTATCGGCGTGGTGCCCAAGAGAGAAAAAGGGCAGTTTTGATTGATTCACCATTTGTTGTGGCTGGAGGGATCTTCAGTGAATGATTTTATTCCGGCTGATGAGACGAAGGTGTCATTTACGTCGGTCGATGTGGCCATTGATATGGTGGAAGCTTTGGGGCCCGGAGCGTTGATGGCAAAGACAGATATCAAGTCAGCCTTCCATTTGCTCTCGGTTCATCCTGATGATTTTGAGTGGCTGGGAATTCAGTTTTAAGGGTGCTGGTACATAGAAAAGGTGCTCCCCATGGGTTGTTCTAGTTCTTGCACTCTTTTTAAATGTTTCAGCACTTGCTTGCAATGGATTTTCACAGAAGTGTTGGGTCATGTCCACGTGACGCATTATCTCGATGACTTCTTCTTTGCGGCACCGGCAGACCCTCTGCAGTGCGCAGAAGTTTTGCAGCAATTCCAAGAAATCATGAGGGACCTTGGTGTGCCCTTGGCCCCCGAAAAGACAGTTGGGCCATGTATGGCACTGTCGTTTCTGGGCATTGAATTGGACACGGTGACTGCGACGGCTCGACTGCCTGACGATAAGAGGGTGGGCATGATGCAGAAGATTTATGAGATGTTGACAAAAGTTAGGTGACAGTGAGGGAGGTCCAGGTGCTGCTGGGTCACCTTAAATTTTCATGCAGGGTGGTACGGGCGGGGAGGATGTTTTGTCGGCAATTGGCTTTGGCGCTAGCAGTGAAGTCGTTGCCCAACCATCATGTGCACCTCAAGGTGGGTTTGCGGGAGGACCCACGTTTGTGGAATACATTTCTGGAGTCATTCAATGGAATACCGCGGAAGGCCTGGCAAGATTGTGAGTGGGATGTCCAGATATTTTCGGATGCGGCTGGGTCAACTGGGTTTGGCATTTATTGGGAGGGCAGGTGGTGTGCGGAGGATAAGCCTCTTGAATGGAAGGACGGTGGCCGCAGCATAGCTTTTCTGGAGTTTTTTCCGTTGGTGGTAGCAGCGTGTCTGTGGGGGAACACTTTGCAGCATAAGCGGGTATTGTTTAGAGTGGACAACATGACAGTGGTGCATCTGGTAAACAGGCAGTCGGCACAGGAGGTCCAGGTACTTCAGTTGCTTCGGGTTTTAGTGCACCAATGTTTGAAGAATGACATTTTGTTTTGGGCAAGTCATGTACCGGGAGTGAACAAATGACATTGAGGATGCTTTGTCTCCTTCACAGTGGGAACGTCTCCATGGGTTAGTCAAGGGCATGGACCTGTGCAGGACGGCAATGCCAGAAGCTCTATGGAAAATAGGCACTTGAGGATGCTTCGATTGGTAATGAATTTGCTGGCGCCATCCACACGACGGGCATACGCGAAGGCGTGGGAGGAGTTTCTAAGCTCTGGAGCTCACAGGAGAGTAAGACAGGACGATACTGTGGAGGATGTGGTTCAATTTATTATGGCATTGATAGACAGAGGACAGTCCAGGGTCACCATGACAGGTAAGCTAGCAGCGCTGGGTTGCATGGGCAAACTTTTTGGGGGATACCAGCTGTAGGGGGGCGAGCTAGGGCAGCGGAGTTTGGAGGGTTGGGCAAAGGAAGGTGGCAGACAGGGACGTCTTAGGCGCCCGTTGTCGTTACAGTTGTTGAAGAACTTATCAGGTGTCTTGGGAGCCGCCTGCTTTAACGCTAGAGAAGCACTCCTTTTTCAGACCATTATGGCATGGTTGTTCTTCGGCGCCCTCCGGGTTTCTGAGCTGCTGGGTTCAGTGTGGAAGTCAGGTATTTATTGGAAGGAGGTACAATTGGGGGGTTCGGGTGTGGCGTTGTGGATCAGGAGTTCGAAAACCGATCAGACGCGTTCCGGGGTGGTCGTATTTCTAAGATGATATCCAGATGCTTCAATTTGCCCTTTGATTCTGGGACATAAGTGGAGGAAGTAAGCTGGTTTTCGGTCGGGAGCGGTGTTTATACATAGTGACGGGAGCAGGGTTACATCGTCCCAGTTATTGGCAGTCATGCGAAAAGGGCTGTCGGCTACCGGTCAGGACCCGCGCCATTTCGGGACCCATTCCTTTATGAATGGGGTAGCTACAGAAGCGGGGCAGAAGGGTTGGAGCAGGGAAGAGCTGATGTCTCTGGGGAGGTGGAAGTCCGATTGTTTCAAGAGGTATGTGAGAGGAAGGGAATTTTAAAGAGGGAATTGATACTAATTTTTCTGTTTCTTTTTGCTCGTGTGGTAGTAGGTCCGGAGGCGGATTACATTGCGATTTGGGTCGTCGGACATTCGTTTATCAAATGGGCACAGCGTCAGGCATGACCGATGGTCATAGGGGAGAATGTGGGGTTTGATTTAGAGCGGTATCATGTGCGCTGGATTAGTAAAGAGGGTATGAAGTGGGGAGAGCTCTTACCACGTTTGCAAAGGTCTGCTGAGGGGGGACGTTGTCCGGACGTATTGTGTTTACATTTGGGGGAGAATGACTTGGTGGTGAAAACGGGCCTTGATCTTATGAAGGATATGAAGAAGGATTTGCAGGCCATTTTGGTTCAGTAGAGCGGCTGCCATGTGGTATTTACAGGATTTGTTCCGCGGCGGGTATGGCGGGGGGCAAAGAAGCCAGGAGCCATTGAAAGGGCCAGGAGCAAGCTTAACAAAGTAATGAAAGGTTTCTGTTTGGTCAAGGGCATGACGTATATGGAACACAAGGATTTGCGTTTTGAGGATGTTGAATTTTTCAGAGATGATGGGGTCCATTTATCTTTTATGGGAATGGAGCTCTATCTTTTGCAGTTAAAGGACACTTTGATGGAGATGCTGTGGGAGGTTTAGATGCAGGGCCAGAAAAAGTCAGGGTGTGTGACTTTTTCCGGTGGTGGAGAGAGTTTTTGCAGGTACCTAAACACATGCGGATGGTAAAGATGGCAGGACAATTTAGGTATTGGGGGGGAAGCAGCAACAGGTCGCGATGGACATGCAGGGAGCTTGACATTAGCGTTCAGGAGGAGAAGAACCTGGTCTGATGGGTAAATAGGTAAAACATGAGTGGAGAAAGGGAAGGCAGGATAAGGTTATAGGGAGGGGGGAGGACAGGGTCGGGGGATAATTTGGATAGGTGTTTTGATGTCTAGTGAGGTTTTAGTTTTGTAAGGCAAAGGCCAAGGTTTCTATGATTATAAGTGCACCTGTTCCAATAAAGCGGCCTTTTCCACACAGCAACGGTGTTGTGGTGTCGTTCCCTCCTCCCCAATGGGGCCATCGGGGGGTTTGCCGAATGATGAGGTCTTCCCCCCGGGGTCTTTGGAGAGGGTGGTATGGCCCACGACGTACTTGGGCAATATTTGGGCTGTCTTGTTGGGTGTCGGGTAGGGGTATATAAGCGGACATTTTGTTGGGACGGCCACCATTTTGTCAATAGGTGACACGGTGGCCGGTCCTTGCTTCTGGGAGCTTTTTGAAAATCCCCTCCCTTCTTAAGAGCTAGTCCGTAGTGGATTTTTAATGTTGTATTTGGATATGCGGGAAGAGCGTTTGTAAGGGGCTCGTGTATATTGTTGGTTGTCGCTTTGAGCAGGTGCTAGCGAAAGTGAAGAGAGTTTTTGCAGGTACCGAAACATGTGCGGATAGTAAAGCTGGCTGGACAATTTAGATACTGGGGGAGGGGAGCAGCAGCAGGTCGCGACGGACAGGCAGGGAGCTTGACATTAGCGTTCAGGAGGAGACGAAGCGGGTCTGACGGGGAAATAGGTAAAACATGAGTGGAGAAAGGGAAGGCAGGATAAGGTTATAGGGAAGGGGTAGGGTAGGGGAGGGGGAGGATAATTTGGAAAGGTGTTTTGATGTCTAGTGAGGTTTTGGTTGTGTAAGGCAAAGGCCAAGGTTTCTATGATTGTAAGTGCACCTGTTCCAATAAAGCGGCCTTTTCCACATAGCAACGGTGTTGTGGTGTCGTTCCCTCCTCCCCAATGCGCAACATACTGATTTATGGGTCCGGTTATTTACAAGGTATTTTCCCCAGCTAAATGCTGGCAGGTTCGTTTTTGTGTGAAAGCGGTGTTTGCGCTGATGCTGATATCCGGTACTTGACTACGGCGTTTCTACATGAATTTACACTGCCATACTATATGTTGTGTGCATGTGCGTGCGCGCAAGTGCGTGAGCGCATGCGCACCAGCCGCATAGGATGTCTAGCTCTGAGTATAGCACAATGTTGTACCTGTTTTCTGTGCGAGGGACGCTTGCACTGCTCTTGCAGTTTACCCCTTCTGTGTGAGAGAAGGATGCTTGGGCTGGTATTGTCTGTGCTGTACCTGCTGTGTCTGAGAGAATATCACCCTGCTGCTTTTGATGTTATGCCTACTCTCTGTGTTAATGAAGTCAGAGATAACCTCTCTACAAAAAACAAAATCTAATGACTTTCTCAGCGGGTGTTTGCCGAGTCACTGGATTGCTTGTTTTACAATAAAAAATGAGTGCAAGTAAATTAAAGTTTCTTTGATGTAATTTAATGCTACACTGTGTCCTATGTGCATAGGCAAAGTTCACGCAATGTACTGTCTGCTTTGTAGAATTGATGTTTGCCGCAGGTGCGCGTGACTGAACTTGGAAAGTCTCAAACAAAGATACTGGTCCCAGCCGGTAGGTTTTTTTGCTGGGTACCTGTGTGTTGTTTTCTTCTCGCTGCCTGCTTTTGATTGGCAGCAGCTAATCCCTAGTTCAGGTTACAAGGGCAGAGGCACAGACATGTGAAGCTAGGGAAGTAACAAGGTCACTTTGCGTCTGAAGGCGAGTTTGACTCTTTTCAATATCTTTGAAGGAACCTTTAAAAAAGAAGAACCTGTCTTAAAATGCTCAGTTTTTTTTGCGTTCATATCAAATTCAAATGGCTGCCTGGCTGGGAGAATCACTCCTTGGGGGACAGAAAAACAATAACAAGTAAAACAGTGGCAATGTGACAGCGTCTAAGAGGCATGCACGTGACAAACGTCAGGGGATACATGTGGACTAAAAGGCTGGCACAGCTGGCTTCAAGGTGGTGGAAGGGAACAGCACTAGGTTTCCTGGATGGACTTGAAGTCCTTTAAATCTGGTTCGAGGGAGGGAGAATGGAGACTGTGCTGTGTCAGCTCAGTCATGGATCATTCAAAATTAAAATGACTGTCAGTTACAAGAAAGTAGACCAAATGCCCTCCTTTCACATTCAAGGGCGATCTGGATGGATTGAAACTTTAAAACTGAAGGGAAAATTATATATTGGGAGAGCTGGACGTGCAAAATCCTGACATACATCGATCACAGTTTGAGTAGTGAATGTGTTTGTCCTCTGAGTAGATTATGTTAGCTAAAGGCCTAACATTTAGATAACTTCAGAAATGTCTACCTCTGTGACATTATTCGTTGTTGGTGCTAGTATAAAGGGTCAATGTGGTAAATAAACACTGACGTACCTCTTGTGTGCTTACCAGAACCCATGGGAAACATAAACACAATATTTGCAGGACACGTGTGTTACTACACCTAGCAAAGGAGCAGGCCGCAGAAAACGTAAAGACCAAACGGTACAGGTTACTGCGTATGATAACTGAGCCCAAGCATTGAAAGCAGGCCTTACCTTACTGGAATGAAAGCTGCGAAGACGCCAATTCCAAGGTAACAACATACAGCTCTATATATACAGACATGTTGCTTCCCAAGGTAGGACCTGGCCTGGCAGTTTGGGCTGGACTGTTCCCTAGGGGAACAGGGTCAAAACTGATTTACATATGGCTGGGTCCAAACTGGGGTGGCATGGTGAGCAAAAGAATGATGGATTAAACTCAGACCTGTGCCTGGGGGTAAGTGTTTGAAAAGTTTCAGCACTCTGTCCATCATCCTTTTGTGTTGCTAAACTTGCCCTAGGTGGGAAGAGTATGCCCAGACCTGGGCCCCGTGCTCACTGTGCCACTGGATTCAAGCTAGCCTGGCTGATAAAGGGTGATACTCTGAAACTAGTCCCAGAATGCTTGTTTCTGGTCCAGGGAGGATCTGGCCTGGCAGTTTTGTCTGGACTGTTCCCCCTGGGTACAGGATCAAGAATGATTTACATATGGCTGGGACCAAACTGGAGTGGTGTGGTGAGCAAAAGAACAATGGATTAAACCCAGATCTGTGACTGGGGGGTGAGTGTTTGAAAAGTTTCAGCACTCCGTCCACCATCTGTTTGTGCTGCTAAAGTTGCCCTAATTGGGAAGGGTATGCCCAGACATGGGTCCCGTGCTCACTGTGCCATTAGATTCAAGCTAGCCTGGTTGAGGAAAGATAATACCCTGAAACTGTTCCTAGGATGCTTGTTTCCAGTCCAGGGAGGACCTGGCCTGGCAGCTCGAGTTGGACTGTTCTCATAGGGAACAGGGTCAAGACTGATTTGCACAGGCTGGGCCCAAAGTGGGGTGGCATGGTGAGCAAAAGAACAATGAATTAAACCCAGATCTGGGACTGGTGATGAGTGTTTGAAAAGTTTCAGAACTCTGTTCATCATCCTTTTGTGTTGCTCTAAGTGGGAATGGTATGCCCAGGCGTGGGTCCCGTGCTCACTGTGCCACTAGATTCAAGCTAGCCTGGCTGATGAAAGGTGATACCCTGAAACTGATCCCAGGATGATTGTTTCCAGTCCAGGGAGGGCCTGGCATGGCAGTTTGGGCTGGACTGTTCCCATGGGGTACAGGGTCAAGAATAATTTGCATATGGATGGGTCCAAATTGGGGTGCATGGTGAGCAAAAAAAACAATAAATTAAACCCAGATGCGTGACTGGGTGAGTATTTGAATAGTTTCAGCACTCCATCCATCACCCTTTTGTGCTGCTAAAGTTGCCCTAAGTGGGAAAGGTATGCACAGACATGGGTCCTGTGCTCACTGTGTCAGTGATACAAGCTAGCCTGGCTGATGAAGGGTGATACCCTGAAACTGGTCCCAGGATGCTTGTTTCTGGTCCAGGGAGAGCCTGGCCTGGCCTGGCAGTTAAGGCTGGGATGGCATAGTGAGCAAAAGAATGCTGGATTAAACCCAGATCTGTGACTGGGGGTGAGTGTTTGAAAACTTTCAGCACTTCATCCATCATTTTTATGTTGCTAAAGGTGACCCTAAGTGGGAAGGGTATGGCCAGATGTAGGTCCTGCACTCATTGTGCCACTGGATTCAAGCTAGGCTGGCTGATGAAGGGTGAGACCCTGCAACTGGTTCCAGGATGCTTGTTTCCGGTCTAGGGACGACTTTGCCTCACAGATCGTGCATGATAAGCAAAAGAACGATGGATTAAACCTAGATCTGTGACTGGGGATAAGTGTTTGAAACGTTTCAGCACTCCGTCCATCATCCTTTTGTGTTGCTAAAGTTCCCTAAGTGGGAAGGGTATGTCCAGACGTGGGGCCTGTGCTCACTGTGCCACTGGATTCAAGCTAGCTTGGCTGATGAAGGGTGGTACCCTGAAACTGGTCCCAGGATGCTTGTTTGTGGTCCAAGGAGGACCTGGCCTGGCAGTTCTGCTGGACTGTTCCGATGGAGTTACAGGGTCAAGAATGATTTGCATCTGTCTGGGTCCAAACTGGGGTGGCATGGTGAGCAAAAGAACAATGGATTAAACACAGATATATGGGTGTTTGAAAAGTTTCAGCACTCCGTCCATCATCCTTTTGTGCTACTATAGTTGCCCTAAGTGGGAGAGGCATGTCCAGACATGGGTCCCGTGCTCACTGTGCCACTAGATTCAGCTAGTCTTGTTGATGAAGGGTGATACCCTGAAGCTGGTCCCAGGATGCTTGTTTCCAGTCCAGGGAGGACCTGACCTGGCAGTTCGTGCTCGACTGCCATGGGAACAGGGTCAAGACTGATTTGCACATGACTGGGTCCAAACTGGGGTGGCATGGTGAGCAAAAGAATGATGGATTAAACCCAGATCTGTGACTGGGGATGACTAAAACGTTCAGCACTCTGTCCATTGTCCTTTTGTGTTACTAAAGCTCCCCAAGAGTGCAACATGGAACATGATCGGACATCCCAATAGCGGATGGGAAGAGAAAGAATGAGGGAACACATGGGCCCATATTTATTCTTTTGATGCAAAAACTGCACAAACGCAGTTTTGCGTCAAAACGTATAGTGCCGGTGTGCGTCTTTTCAGAGCGCCAGCCGGGCACCTCATTTATGGAATGCCACAAGCCAGCGCAAAGAGTGGGCTAGCATTAAAAAATGACGCTAGCCGGGTGGGGGTGGCGGTATGGGAGAAGAGAGTTTTGCACCAAAAAATTATGTTAGGCTGGTTAGAGGCAAAAACAATGCCTCTAACCAGCCTAGCATCAATTTCTGATGCAAAACCATCCATATCACATGACTCCTGTCTTAGAAAAGACAGGAGTCATGCCCATCACCCCAATGGCCAGCACAGGGGACCAGTGTACCCTGGGCATGGCCATGACACCCTGTGCCATGCAGGGGGACCCAAGTTGGCACTTTAATTTAAAAAAAATACTTACCTAAACTTACCCTACTTACCTGGGATGGGGTCCTCCATCCTCCGGTGTCCCTCTGGTGTGGGTGGTGGCATTCCTGGGGCTTGAGGGGGGCAGCTGTGGACCCATTTAACACTGTTTATCCATTGAAATTGGTCCACAGGTCCCCTAACGCCTGGTCTGGCCCAGGTGTTAAATAATGGTGCAGAGCTTGCAGCTTTGCACCATTATTTAGCCCCTCCTCCCACCTGTGCGTCATGTTAGCACGGGGGGATAAATATGGGGCTGGCACCATTTTTTAGATGGGAATGCCTACCTTGTTCACACATCCAAAAAATGGTGCAAACTCCAATATTTTGACCTTAGACTGGTCTAATGTCAAAATATAGACATGGAGTTAGTTTTGCGGGAAATTTGCGTAAAGAAATGACACAAATTCGGCACAAATGGAGTATAAATATGCCACATGGTTTGAGAATGTCCACTACTACCCCTGGTATGGGGAATGAGATGATGCTGGTAAAAGACACATAAATGTTGATGGTGTTGGAGTCTTTGTAAACCAATTTCCGCGATCTTTGGAAATCAAAAGAAACATTTCTCCTCCAACCGAAAAAGAGGAGAAATAAAGTTTTGCCTGGCATAGAAGGCAAATTAGGAATTGGCAGGATCCTACCCTGTTGGTATGGAAAGAGTGATTTGTTCCCTACAAGATGGCTGACCCTACACTGCATTCCTTCGAAGGGAAATGCGAGGATCGAGTACTATAAACAACTTGTTGTTTTTGTAGCTGAAGAGATGGGGAGAATTCAGAAGGGGTGGTTGAGGCATTTTAGAGATTATGAGGTGAATAATGCGGTAGGGGACAAGGTGGAAATAAAGGATGGTAAAAAAAGACAAGTATTAATGTGCTTGGACTGTGGGGAATGTGAGTGGGAAGGACTGTACTGAACTTTTCCGCACATGACCAATGGTGTGGCAGAGTATGTCCAAAAATATTTCCGGCAAAAAATGTAGTTTATGGATCTATCGGTTTTCATTGTGAGAGCGGAAGAAGAGATATCTTAATTACCTCACCAGCTGAGCATAATTATTTTTAAATGTATACGGGTGACTCATGGACTTTTAATGTAACTTGACTGCTCGCTCCTCTCCGGCTTTCACCCTGCTCCTCTTTTCACATCTGTGTCCGGAGCCTGTTCATACATTTATTTAATCAAACGCGCAATTGGGGCCATTTCTATGGGAGATGACAGGATTCCATTTGCCGATACCGTTCGTCATTTTAATGCACGTCATGGGGCTTGAACGGCTGCTGGCCATTTCCAGGCGACAATCCCTCATCTCGCAATATGGCCTATTACTGATTATGCTGATGGCGCGTGCCTGCCGCGCGTGCGCTTTGATTTATGCGGATTTTAATTGGATGCGTGCGGTTCAAACGCATTTGCCTTTTTCTACGAATGCTGTTACGTTTGTGGTGGCTATCCGGGGCATATAGTTGTCTGGATAGTAAAAAGGGCATAATGATTCCTGGCAAGGTTACAAAATGTTTTTATTTGAGCATGTTTAGGGGGTGGAATGGGTTCCAATGTAATCTGCAAAACCGAGGCGCGAGATAAATCTTCATTTCAGTAACGAGGAGAACAAAGGAAGGAGGAGATTAAGAGGAAGCGCTTAGAATTGGATCTATTAATCACATTAGAAACTACGAGGACGAAGAGAAGAGGAAAAATCCAGATGAGCTGCAGTCATTCAAGCATGAGCTCACACAATTAAGTGACTGACACAGGACCAAGTAAAACCTAGTGTAGCGTAAGTGATTTGCCTAAAGCCAGCGTGTAGGATAAGCGATCTGCCACCCAATCTTTGTTTTTACTCAGAGTTGTCCTTATTTGGGAGATGTTACTTGGAGGAAGGTCTGTGTGTGGAGGTCACACTGCAGAGATGTGTCACAGGCAAGGGACTGGCCAATGATTTCCGTAACTGGGATACTTTTAGTGGGATGAGGCCCAGTTGCATTAACCACTGTGGGGAATGTAAAGTGAAGTGATGGATCAGGTTAAGTAACAAGAGCAAATCTCTATATGTGACAAGGTGCACCAAAGCGGGCACTGTGGACAACATGTGATCATCATGCATGCAGGCTTATTCCCTCCAACCATCCAGCTTCATTGGAATGCCCTCCTGCTCCATGTAAAGTAGTCATCTAGTGCACGATGTCACAATGGGCTTTACAACCCAGCCAAATGGTATTAAGCAATGAAACAATCCGGAAGGCGTATTGGTGGTAATTGCTGATGTTGTAGGACTGGGTACGATGACAAACCTGTCGTGTTGCTAAGCGCGGCAGCGCAGGCAGGCAGAATCACCAAATGATGCACAGAGACACCAGTTCAGGGTGTATCAGTCTACGCACCAAAAATACAGCGCAACCCTTTATTTACATCCTTGTGTGTGTGATGCGTATCCCCATGACCTAGCAAGTAAAGGAGAGTCCGGATTGTTCTATACAGCCCTCTCATGTTTTATTTACGGCCAAATACCCTCTCAACATATGCAGGAGCCCAGGACAACGTAAAACCATAACACAAACAAAATAGACCAGAAAGAATAGTGGGAGTGATAAAGTCAAAACATAGCCACAGATACATGTTCAATTCAAAGGATACTCCAAAACAGCAATATCAGCCCCAAACCAAATCAGCACACAAAGGCCCATATTTATACTTTTTTGTGCCTCATTTGCGTCGTTTTTTGACGCAAAAGTGGCGCAAACTTACAAAGTACAATTATATTTTGTAAGTTTGCCCCGCTTTTGCATCAAAAAATGACGCAAATGTGGCGCAAAAAAAAGTATAAATCTGGGCCTAATTCTCACAGTCTATGGTTGGGAGCCAGGTTGGGCCGGAGGTGGTATCTTCCATTCCAGACTTCAACCTCACCTGGGCGAGGCGTGCCCTGCTATGGTGGAGAAACAGGGCTCACAACTCGGGAAACACAGGGCTCACCACTCTCGACTTCACCAATGGCATCCATATCTTCCTTCTCATCACTAACTGCGCCCCGCCAGTCGGATGTTTCAGCTCGCTTGAACTAGGACACATTTCGTGTGACTAGCTGGCCTCCTCTTCGAGCAGTCACCATTGTTCCCCTCACACAGGTGATGGTCCACGTGCCCGGTTCATAAGGGGACTCCAGAACTTCTATCCAGGATCACTAGGGAATCACCCACATGGATGTCAGGTTCGCGTGTATGCTTTTTTTCACTGGCACATTGGTTGGTTTTCCTCCTTCTTTCTTGCACAGCAGCACTGCTGAGTTGCTTCGGTTGCCACTGGGTGTCTGTTGGAATACAGTCTTGTGGGAGCTGTCTGAACATCAGAGAAGCCGGGGCACACCCTGTGGTACTATGAGGTGTCTGACGGTAAGCATGTAAGAACCTGTACATGGACCACTCCACATCCTCTCCCTGGTCAACGGCAATCCACAACATGCAGTTTAGGCTCCTCATGAATCTCTCAACGTCCCTATTAGCCTGTGGACAATAGGGAGTTATCCGCTAGTGATGGATAGCCAGCTGGTTTAAGTAAATTTCTGACCATGGAACGCAAGGCCATTGCCTGTTCAAATTTCATCTGCGAGGCCAAGCAGAGCAAAAGTCTTTTCCATCAGTGGTCGGACGTGGTCAAATGCCGTAGACGCAACCACCTCGATGATGGGCAAATGGGTGCAAGAGTCAATCATGACCATAGTCAGCCAGCCTTCAGAGAAGCTCCCAAAGTCTATGCTGATCTTTGACTCCAGCCTAGTGCTGGGCAGTTCATTGATTATCAGGGCAGTTGGTTGATCAAGGGCCATGATGGTGCACAAGTGGCATATTCGCATGCGGTCATCAATTAGAGTGTCAATCTCTGAGAACCACACCTTGCTCCGAAGACGAGCTTTCGTCTTGGCCCCACCCTGGTGCCCCTCATGCGCTAGTTTAACCACTCGGTCCTGCAGGCAGGTGGGTATCAATATCTGCTGGCCTCTCAGAAGAAGACCCCCACTCCTCACTGACAGTTGGTCTCGTACCCTCCAGATGGCTTACATGGTCAGACAGTCACTCAGATCCTGGGTTCGGATCCCCTCAATGGAAGTTTTTCCAGGCTCGTCAAGGCCAAGCATCCTTGGTCTGATTGATGAGTGGGTCTTGTCACGAAGACTCGGCTGTCTCAGTCACGGTTATAGCCACTGGACACGCAGCTTGCACCACCATTTTCATGAAGCATTCCATCTGCTCTGACTCTTCGACCAGGGATTCCCCCGGAAGAGGTTCCGGTGGATGCCTTGAGAGGTAATCAGCCGGGTTGTTCACGCCAGACCTGTAGATGACACAAAACCTGCAGGGTTGGAGCAAAACCGCCTATCTCTCGATTTGCGGTGGAGCAAGGCAAGCCGATCCAGCAAACAGTGACACAAGGGGCTAGTGGTCGGTGACCACCTGGAATTCATGCCTTTTTCGGTAGAGGTGAAAGTGTTGACAGGCCCAATGAATGGCCAACGCCTCCCTCTCAATTTGAGCATACCGGGACTCTGTTGAGGACAAAGTCTGGCTTGCATATGCTATGGGTGCCTACTCCTGGTCTTGTGCTTCTTGCAGCAGAACGGCACTCAGCCCGACGGGGCTGGTGTCGACCACCACCTCCGTTCTCTTCTGTGGATGGAAATAGGCCATCTTCACCTTGTCCAGCAAGGCTTCTTTGACATTTTGCTCACTTCTTAACTCCATGCACACCTTGTGTCTGTCTTGGTGAGTTGTCACAGAGGCTAGGACATAGTGGCTAGTTGGGGGATGAATCTCATGCAGAATGTCACCATGCCAAGGAAGCTCCCCACTTCAGTAGCATTGCGAGGAGTGGGTGCATTGTGGATAGCCACTGCCTTTTTGGGGGCTACTTGCAGCCTTTCGGGCATTCGAGAGCCGCTGGAGTGTAGCCCTCAGGCCACAGTGGTGGTCTTCAAGGGTTACTAAATAGATGAAGATTTAATTGCTGAGATTGAGCACCCCGTCCAGCCCCAACAGTGTCTCTCTTTTGGCATTCTGTAAGACCTCAACGGCCGAGGAGATTCCAAAGCTGAGCCTCCGGTAGCGTCACAGTCCCACATGGGTGGAGAACGTTGTGATGTTCCTGTTCTCAGGTGTCAATTCAAGCTGGTGATAGCCAGAGTTTAATTTAGCTTCGAGAACCACTGCGCTCTGTTTAAGTTGGCAATGATGTCATCCATTGTTGGAGTAATGTGCCTCTCCCTCTTGATGGCGCGGTCAGGTAAGCACATGTCCACACATAGACAGATGGCGCCCGGCTGGTGTGTCCAAGATGGCGGCAGGAGCAGACGCTTCCTAAAGAGCTCTGCTCACGGCCTGGAGAAAAACTCCTAAAATTCTTCGTCCCGACCCACCCTAACACCCACTGCCTCAACAGAACTGACGGCACCAGGGGGGTGCGGTGATCATCTGGTCGGTGGGCCCCAGCAGTGAACCGGGTGGTGCTCCGGGGATCGGGCTGAGCAAATCACCGAGTGGTGGTGACCTCGCTGAAGAAATAACGGTGACCCAGAGCTGGGCCGGGTGACCGTCTCCGAGAGCGAGAGAGCTTGATGGACGGTGGCACAAGGAGGGACAGGATCAGCGGGACCCCTCGGTCGAGAAGGTAATGGCCCGCGACACCGGCAGACGTAACTGCGCAGCCGACCCATAGGGCGCAGAGCTCCCCGTGCATTGTTGGGATCGGCCTGGGGGATCCGATGTTGGAGTACTGGAGGCCGGCACTGGTTCTGCACACAAATACTTACCAACTCACCACAGCCCTGACCCCATTTGTGCGAGGCCGCCGCTATGCTTCAGCGCTCCTAGAGATGGGCCCAGCCGTTGACGGAGTGCGGACTGCTGCATAGGGGCCAGCGGAAGAGAGCGACTATATTGAGGACACATACCGGTGAACAGAGGAGCCTAGGTGATCCAGGGGCACTAGCTGATCTGGCGGACGAAGCAGGGGGCCATTGCATGAAACCGGGAAGACAATAAGCATACCATGAGCAAAGAGTGAACAAGAAGTGAAATAGAGCTGCCGGCAGGCGTAACTGTGCAGCAGGCCCATAAGGCACGGAGCTCCCCTGCGCGTTGCAGGGATCGGCCTGGGGGATCCGTTGCTGGAGTACTGGAGGCCTGCACTGGTTCCGCACACAAATACTTACCAACTCACCACAGCCCTGACCCCATTTGTGCGAGGACGATAGACGCACCATGAATAAAGAGTGAAGAAGACGCGAAATAGAAGTCGGAGCTCTCCCCATTTATCGGCCAGGTTGGTTACAGCGCCCAGTCAATGAAGAAGGGCGGTTGGCCTATGCAATTTTGCAGTTATCCCCGCCGGATGCGAGCGGGCTGCTTCAAGAGACCTAGCACCACTGCCCATACAGGAGGTAACCATTGTGGAAATCGCCATTTCTCTAAGAACTGCGCAGTGAGTGGGCCCTCAACTGCTACACGGCAAACTAACCTGAGAGAACGCTGCTAGACACAGTAGGTCTGTAGAGCTACTATCCCCATGCTTCTCAATAGTGCATGAAGTAAGACAACTAAGCTGTCGAATATAACGAACACGCAGTGCCAACTACAGATAGAAAACAAGCTGCTACTCCCTACAGTAACCTACTGCAACCATACCTATGATATTAGCACGAGGGGGTCCACACTCAGCACTATTACAGCGGTGACCTCAGTCCGTAGCTGGAGAGATCAATTGTTAGACGGACTAGTGTGCTGCGAATCAATCATCCTGTGCAATCATGGTCAAGCCAAAACCGCCTAGGCGGCAACCATCAGTCGAAAGTGACGAGTAGACACTGATTGGACCAGCAGAAACACAAGCAGCTGCGCTGCAACAAATTAATCTAACACTTCAAGCGCACTCAGCACAATTCGACAAACTACTACAAGCAGTATTAGATATGAAAACCACCTTGGAAGGGAAGATAGACTCTGTGGTAGCTGAAGTGAATCTGCTAAGAGCTGACCAACGCAAACTAGCAGACAGGGTCATCGACAATGAACGATCGCTCAAGGAAACGTTACCCAACCTAAAGGAGCTATGAGATCAGATGCAACGCATGGAGACAGAGTTCATCCACCTGCAGAGACGAGCGGAGGACGCAGTTCATGGGGCTTCTGGAATGCACGGAATCATCACACGCTGAAATGTTTTTGGAGAAATGGCTCCTAGATAAAGTGATAAAGAACAGTGCATCACCCATGTTCGTAGTGGAGCGTGCTCATCGGATCCCAAGCGGACCACCGCGCCCGGGAGCCCCCCAACGACCCTTGATTGCACACTTGCTAAACGTCCGTGATCGAGACTTGATCCTCCAAAGTTTTAGACCAAAAGGCCCGATACAGATGGACAACAATGTAATAACGGCCTACCCAGACTACACGGTGGAAGTACAGCGCAGACGAGCGTCCTTCACAAGAGTGAAACAACTACTGCGTGAAAAAAAAATGTCCTACTCCCTATTATTTCCCGGATGACTCCGGGTGGTAGATGGGGAAAAGATACATATCTTCCCCTCCCCGGAGGACGCTTCGACATGGCTCGATGCTAAGGGGCTAGCCCAACTTAAAACCGATGACTCTAATTAAGGCACGTGGCTTACCCCTCAACCTTGCCGGAGAAGAAAGAAAGAAATCAAAGACTGACACACGCCCAACAAGTGGCTGAGAGTCAGAAGCAGGCTCTACAGGAAGCCAATTGGCTTGCCTCTCCGTGGAACCAGATCAACCCGGTACTAGGGAACGTCACATTAGATCATTCAATGGATCATTCCAGCGGCACTACTTCTCCATCGGTGTTTGGCCCAGAACTCACGCCACTGAGGGCGGATGACATTTAGGGCAGAATAAGAATGTCCACCGAAGCACTGCAGAACACGATTTAAATGGACGATCCGTTAGGACTTCAGACGGATTGACGCTCCCCTGCTGGTCGACACCTCTGGAGACCTCTTTTTGGAAGGGGATATCCACGTTAAGGGACGAGAGAACGATGGGAAGGGGGGCGGAGCGGGGAGTGTCGGAATCCGGCGAGGGCTGTCATGACTGGACCTCCTATTGCTGATCTTCGCGCCCCCCCCCCCACGCCCTACTGGGACACCTAATGGACCATACTATGTTGCTTATCAAGGGTGCCACCAGTTGTGACACCGTGTCCCAAGTTGGCTACCATCACAGGAGCCCTTCCTTTGTTTACCCTTTTCTCTTTCTATTCTTTTTCATAAGCACGAGATGGTGTGGGTCAGAGACGAGGGGCGAGGAAGGGGAGGGGAATAGAGAGCCGGGTTTCTCCAGCACAACATTCTTACATCAGCAGGGCTACCAGATAATATTGCCACCTCCGCGCAACCTCTCACTTAGATGGGACAGACCAAATATAATATCATAACCTGGAAAGTGAGAGGCATGGCTACTTTCAATAAGCACTGCAGGGTTTACGGGTACATCAAAAGACATAAAATACATATTGCTATACTGCAGGAAACCCATCTCACACAAGACGATCTACGCAGTCTAACAAATAAATGGCGTGGCCTGGTTTTTGGTACCATGACATCCGCATATGCTAAAGGAGTATTAATATGGGTTGCTCTGGAAGTACCCTACACAGTGGAACACCTCAATATTGACACAGATGGACGGTATGTACAGTTGACGGAATCCTTAGACAGACAGACGCTCACCATAACAGGCCTATATGCTCCCAACTCAAAACAAGGAGACTTTCTCCTATCGCTCATACCCCGTTTGCTCCCTGACCCTACCACTGACCATATTTGGGGGGGAGACTGGAACTGTGTGCCGGACACAGACAAGGATAGGTCACACCCCCCATTGGCCGGTGCTCTCAGTAGGAAAACCTCACAGCTGCTTCAGACTTGGATCTCAGAGTGCAGCCTCGTAGATGTGTGGCGTACACTATATCCTCAGGATAGGGAATATTCTTTTTTTTCCCCAGTCCACCACATCCACACCCACATAGACTTGCTGCTTTGTTCTAATGAGCTTATTAGTAGCTTTTCAGAGGCTTCCTACCTAGCTAAAACCATATCAGACCACTGTCCACTATTGGGTGTCCTTGGATGGGGAAGAGCGCGGACGTGCATCCCTACCTGGCGACTGCAACCGACTTTGCTTTTAGACCCACCATTTTGTCAAGAGCTGATAGAACACATCTATGACTATTTTAAACTGAATAATGGGACGGCGTCATCGCAGGCCGTAGAGTGGGATGCCCACAAGGTGGTGGTTAGAGGCCAATGCATGTCGGCGGCGGGAGGGGTGCGTTGAGTGCTGACGAATGAGCTGGCTAAGACGGAACTGGCGCTTCGCGAAGTGGAGCGTGGATCTGTGACAGGTAACGTTACCCCAGAAGCACTAAAAGCACTCAGTGAGCGTATGAACGAGGTCGATACTCATCTGTGGAGGTTTGACTATTGCCAATATGTAGCTAGATCACATTCCGAGGGGGATCGCTCCGGCAGACTGCTGGCCAGGTTGGGGCGGGGAGAGCAACATCGCGGTCCAATAGGAGCAATTAAACTAGACACGGGCGAAGTGGTCAACTCCCAAGTAGAAATAAACAATGCATTTAGACAATATTACAGCACTTTATACGCGGAACACCCCCTGCCGTTGCCAGAGCATCTAGGAAAATTCTTTGAGGCACTCCCCCCTGGCCCGTCTCTCTGCAGTACAGCAGAGTGAGCTGGATAAAATAATAGATGCTGAGGAGGTACAGTCAGCACTGCAACAACTAGCCAGTAACAAAGCGCCAGGCAGCGACGGTCTCCCAACAGAGTACTATCGTACATGCGCTGGGCAGCTAGTCAAGCCATACACAGAGATGTTGCATGAAGCGTTCGAAAGGGGCAAGCACTCGGGGTCACAGCGAGAGGCAGTGATAGTTGTTCTCCCGAAACCAGGACGAGACCCCCTGGATGTGCGCTCATACCGACCCCTCTCATGATGACCAATCGGGCTTTATCCCAGGTCGTAACACTTTTATAAATATTAGGTGGCTATTACAGCTCATACACAACACACCTAGGTTTGATCACGACGGAGTAGCGGTCTCCCTAGATATTGAGAAGGCGTTTGATACGCTGGGTTGGCCCTTCTTGATGGAGACGTTACGTCAAATGGGGTTTGGACCAGCATTCACTAAGTAGATTAGCATCCTGTATACCGACCCGGTTGATCGTGTTAAGACGGGCGGGATAATCTCTGAAGGTTTCCCATTGGGAGGGGCATGAGGCAAGGATGCCCATTGTCACCGCTCTTGTTTGCACTAGTGATCGAACCACTGGCTGCACAACTCAGGAAAAGAGCTCAGGACTGGGGAGTTATGCATGACATCAGACTGTTTCATTGTATGCGGATGATGCACTTATATACCTGCGCAACTGCACCGGGTTTGCTGCAACTACTGAACCAATTTGGCGACTTATCAGGTTTGCGGGTTAATTGGTCCAAGTCCTGCCTGTTTCTCCTAGCACCGACCCCGGAGGAACTTCGCCCTGGTGCCCCAATACACGCACACTCCTGTGGTCTTACACCACCTTTAAATATTTATGCGTTCACATATATCACGGTATCGATGACTTGAGGGAAGGCAATTTGGGACGCGCACTCCAATCAATCAAAGGATCCCTGCCATTCTGAAGATTGCTTCCGCTCTCACCCATGAGGAGGGTGGCGATCGCCAAAATGATTATACTCCCACGCTTGCTGTACCATTTCGGTGCTCTCCCACTAATAATTCCTCGTGATTTTTTTAAATCACTGAGAACCCTCACGACCGACTTGATTTGGGGGGAGGGCCGTATGCGCGTAGCACTTACTTCCACGCAACTGCCGCTTGAAATGGGGGGGATTGGGCACTACGAACTATACTACGCTGCTGCCCAGATACAGTGGGCATGGCGCTGGATGAAAACTCCCCCGAACTCAGAGGCGGAATCGATACATGCTAACCTGGGCAACATGGAGGTGTTGCAATAGCTGATGGATCGCACTGACCCAACCGGCCAGCGTCACATCTTGATGCATGTAGCACACAGGTGCTGGCGCAAATACATAATTGGTGGCAATCAAATTCCTCCATACTCACCCTGACTCACGCTGCTCTCCATCCCAGGGGTCTCCGAATTAACTAGACAGCACAAGCTGTCTCGGTGGCCCACGAAGGGAATACAAGCGATGGGGGATATATTTACAGAAGATCGCATGATGACATATTCGGAACTCATGACGGCATAAGAGGTGGACCGGGGTTGGTTCCTGACTTATTGCGCACTACAACTTACACGACAGACATGGAAATGTGGGGACAAGGAACCACAGACATCTCCCATATTACACAAATTACTGGCTGGCCCAGGAAGTCATTGTAGCATATCCCACATATGCAAAGCCTTGTTGGTTAACCCGTAGGTAGCCCAGTCCCAAGCGAAGAACAGATGGGACCAGGTACTGCCTGCTCCGCTAACTCAACAAGAATGGAGCACTGCACTTACTCTAACACGCACAGTATCTCGCAACTCCAGATTCTGCTTCACGCAATTTAATTACCTACACCAAACGTATCTGTCTCCAGGTAGGTTGAAGCGCATGTTTCCCAAGTCTGCCCAAGAATGCCCCAGATGCGGTGATCCCAATGCCACCTTTTATCACATGATATGGGAATGCCCACCGATACACAGGGCCTGGCAGGACATCACAGCGTTGACAGCTGAGCTAATAGGACGACCGCTTTCCCCTACTCCGGCATCCTGCTTATTGGGCATCCGTCCAAAATTGAAAGGGAAAAAACAAATGCAGAGCTGGATCGAACTGGCTTTTGTATTATTCAAGCGTTTATTAGCAATGCAATGGAAGGCCCCAAATGCACCGGATGCCTGCCAATGGATGCAGGATATGCTGAAGTGGACGAGAGCAGAAACACAAGTGCTGCACTCCCTTAGAGATAGAGGGGTGCTGATCAAAGAACTAGACATATGGGACGCGCTAGTCACATTTGTCGAAACCAAAGACGACACTTATCCACTATGAACCGGGGGGGGGGGCGACCCAAGCCTACACACAACTATCATACGTCATGTGACCAGTTCACAAGATGGCTCAAGCTCTCGACACATAAGGGCAGTAAATTGGGCAGGGAGCTCCGGAACACACAGACCCTAGATTAAATAACATTGCGTCACACTATACGATATTTATTGTACGAGCAAGGGGTAAGAGATACTGCGCAGTGGGAAAGGAGGCCTGGTTCCGTGGTGGACTCAACCGTAGTGTGTCAGTGGGAGGTGTTGAGTGAGGAAATTTCACAATGACTGAAAGGGGTAAGCGATCAGCCCTGGCACCCTCATTAAGTGTCCCATCCCAAGGACAAACCAAAGGGCAGAGTTCTCCCACACTCATATAAACAAACACAAAGGAGACACTTTCCCTCCCGCAGCGCCACAATTACTCCTTACATCTCTCCCCTTCTCCTTCACCACATTTCATGAAGATGTTTATACAGTTCTGGGTGCTACCAGGATCAGCTGGTTTGCTCCCCATCTGACGTCAGCCAGCCTCTCAGATCCTCCGACACCGTCCACACCCCCGTTATGTTTCGGATAGTATTTTCTTTCCTTTCCTTTCCTTCTCTTCTTAACCTTTCTTGTTTTGACCATTGGACAATATATTATCGTGTCATTTTGGTAAACGCCAATGGTGTTGATTTTATATGATAATTAGGATTTGGCAAGGGTGGAAAACTCTTTCTTAAAGATGTTGTTAAGAGTTCCTTCCAGCACCCCATCCTTGCCTATCCGAATGGATTTAAATCTCTTCTCAATTAGCCAGACCGCCGCCCTAAGGCCATTGTTGTTCTGGATCCGAACTTGGTCAGTAGATTCTCTTATCCCATATAGTCTTGGGCTGATCAACCTGGTGAGCACCAACTCTACCTCAAAAACTAAGTGGTGCACTTGTGTAGAGCGGGCCTTTTCCTCTCTTGGTTTGAGGAACTACTGGAAGGACCCTTCTTCTATTCCAAAAAATGCTATACAGGTTTTGAAGGATGCATTTTGGCTTAATGTCCAAACATCACAATTGGTAGAAGCTTTGTCCTCTACCATGACTGGCAGTTTTTTACAAATTAAATGCCACTACGAGTTCGAGCACTTCATGGATACACTACTTTCTCCACTTGCACGTACTCTGTATATCAGTTTTAGAATAGGGTCTCTTCCTCTGTGCACCCTAACCTATAAATGGCCCAACACAACCAACAGGTCCAAGTCGTGTCCAATGGGTTGTGAGTATGAAGATTCATGATTTATGTCCTCTTCCAATGTCCTGCATACCGCAAACAGAGCGCTCTCTGGATTATCCCTTTATGTAAACAAATGGGTTTTAGGAATTGTTTACCGGCTTTGAGAATATTTAAATCGGATCCATCCGTGCTATTGGGGTGTTCCTTGGCAAAAATGTTTGAATCTATTTGGCATTTTAGACTTGAAACTTAAAAAAATAAAATTTAGTTATAGATATTAGTAGCAGGCAACACAGTTCATAGTTGTGAAATACAATGTATGGTCAGCAATACATTTTAGACAATGTATAACTAATATTGCACGCCCTTACTATATCTGTATATTTATGTAAAGTTTTATGTACTGTATTTTGCTGTTCTAACTTTTTACGACTTTAGAGTAACATCTTAAATTTTAATGTTTTTATGACATACTTCTACTTTTTTTAATGTTTTGCATTGTGCTTTTATGGTATATTTTTACCGAAACAAAAGTGATGATGATGATGATGTAGATGATAATTGTGGTTATCTCAATTAATAAAGAGATATTTTTTTTAAAAGATAAATGACGCCTGTCTGCTTTGGTTTTGGGGCAATTACTAGTGGCGATACCCAAAGGGTAGGCCCTGCGACTTTTTCAATCACGCTAAGCTCTTCCAGGGCCCTAAGCTCCTTCTCCACCATGGGCCTCATATGGAATGGAACCTGCGGTGATGCAATGCCGTGGGCTGTACGATCGGGTCTATGTACTGCTCGAATTGCTTTACTTTCAGTTTTCCCAGCCCTGTGAACAGTTGCGGAAACACGCCCAGGAGCGCGTTAGCATGTGCCTCATGGACATGTCGAGCGAAGAAGACAAGTTCCAGATCTTCGGCTGTGTGGCACCCGAGTAGGGTCCCTCGATTCCATCCACTACATGAAATTTGGCTAGGGTCTCATGACCTTTACAGGGTATGATTACTTCGATGGCTCCTTTAAGCGACAATGGCTCATGCCCATCTTGGGTGTAGATCTTGGTATGACAAGGCACCAGTTCCAGTGGCGACAACTGTCGATAGAGGGTGATATCCATGACATTGACTGACACTTGGGTGTGGATCAAGACGGTCCCCGGGATACCACTAGTGTCCACCTCGCACATGGGGGGCAGGTGTTGCTTTAGTTTCTTCCAGCCCGCGAACAACATGACAAAAATGTCCTCCTCATCTTCCTATTATTCGTGTGTGTTTCCCACATATGCCTCACCAGCATCCTCTCTGCCACGATCGGCCGGAGATAATTGTCGCACAGTGCCCATCCTATCTTGCGCTGTCTTCGCCTGGCGCCTCCCTCCTCGACACACTTTGGCAAAGTGGTTGATCTTTCCACACTTAGCACAAGTCTTTACTCTGGCTGGACAGATCCCAGGTGTCTGGTGTTGCAGCCCACAGTTGCCGCAATCTCTTTCCCCTTGCTTTTAATGACGGGCTGTCGCGCCTGCAGGGCATCAACCTGTTCCTCTTTCACCAAGTTAGGCCGTGTGGTGCTGAGCGCCGTCGAGGACTGACCTCTTGTCGCCGCCATGGCATCGGTGCGGCTTGCCGACAGTTTGTGTGAGCGGGCCAGAATTAGGATCTCGTCTATGGTGATACCCGGTTGTTGCAGGACTAGCTTTTGCCACATATTGGATCGGCACCCCTGGATAACTTGTGCGCTGATCTTCTCATGCTGATTGAGACCCACACGTGCTTGGCTTGCTGGCTTCTGCAATCTGGCATAGAACATATCTATCGTCTCAGTGTCTGTTTGTTGCGCCTGATGTAGTTTCAACTTTTCATAGTCAGGGTTTAGCTGGGGGTCAAAGTACTGGTTCAATGTGGCCACAGCAGCATCAAAATTGTCATTCCCTCCTGTGTTGGGGAGTGTCTCAAATAGCTGATACAGCTCGTTACCACCCATGTGTAGCCTGAAAGATCTCATCACAGCACCATCCGTTTTCCTTGTGGTACGAAAACAATTGTGGAGCAGCTGTGGTGGGGACAGATAGCTGGCTGAAGGGGGCCAGCGCTGTCACTGACGTGTGGGATCCAGCGTTGGGCGCTGGTTGCTGCTGTTCATGACACTGCTGCAAAGAACTCCTTGTGCAATGTTTGTGTCCGGCAACTCACTAGACAATTCATTTTGGGCAGCTGCACAAGTCTTTAATGCCTGTAGCGAATGTTTCCCCTGTCCTCTCTGTTCTTTTTTCAACAGGCACACTGCAATAGTCTCTGGCCACTGTACAATGCCTGTGTGCTTTGGATCTTCTTTGTGTTTATTTTTTATTTTATTTTTTCTTTGTATTGCATTTATTATCTTGTTTTTCTTCTCTCTTTTTTTTGTGTCTGGTGCACGCACTGTCTGCACCACTGCGAGGAGCACTACCAAAGTTCTTAACAACTGCCTCTGCAGCACATGTGCGAGGACTTCTCGTCCAACGTCACAAACCAGCAAAATATGGGCACCCCGGGGTGGGCTTCTCGGTAGAGACAAGCAGTCTTGGGCTTTGCAGGCAAAACACGTTGAAGCGTCGCTCTCCTACCTGCGACGAACCTGCTCCGCTCCCTCACTTAATCGCGGCTTACTAGCCAGGCCGCGCAACTGCAGTGTGCCACAGCCAGGTGAAGAAAGTACGCTGAACAGGTGACGCTGTCCGTGCGTAGGGGCACCAGCGATCTTGAACTGATGCACTGCCGCCTGCCAGCAATGACAGGGCCGCGCAACGTGGAGCTTCTTCTTGCTGACGTGCCTCCATGGGGGGGAGGGGACACATGGCGAGGTTTGCTGTACAGTGGGTCCGTACCGGCCTTGTTGCCAATGTCGTGTTGCTATGCGAGGCAGCGTGGCCTGGCAGAATCACCAAATGATGCACAGAGACACTAGTTGGGGGTGTATCAGTCTACACGCCAAAAATGCTGCACAGCCCTTTATTTATATCCTTGTGTGCGTGACGCGCACCCCCATGACCCCATATGGTAACAAAGTAAAGGAGAGCCCTGATGGCTCTCTACAAAACCTAATACTTTTCACTGGATGAGCTCTTTAAAGTCTATGCTCTTGCCTGTTTAGAGATACTATCTCAATATTATCCTCTCCCCAGTAACACCCTGACCTCCCCAACTCCTGGTGGTGACTGAATGTATAATAACTAGTATATGCAACAGATTTATTTAATTAATATTTGCGGTACCTTGATATATTGACGGAACTCGTCAACAGGATTGTGGCTGTCAAAGTAAAGGAGGCACAGTGGCACCGGGATCTGGGGATGTGAGGGGCATACGCCTCCGCTATCATGCACACCCTTTACAAAGCAGGGGCTAATGATTCCATTCCCCTTCCTTGTATTAGTATCGAGTGAAACATTATCACATTATTTTTTACCTGTATGCATATCAGAATACCCTTGACAAAAGGTTGTTTGGCATAAATATTGTGTCTTAAATATTGTTTACAAACTCTCACACCACTTTGTGTAGTTTTTCTATTATTTATTCTAATGGGGTGATATTTCTTTTAGCAATATTTAAAACATATTTTATGTCAGATGATATTCCACCATATTCTGGTACCTCATCCTAGAAAATGAAATGTAGTTACTGGTTGATAAACACAATAAAAAATACACTCTGCCCATTGGGGTGAGGGCCTCTTTGCCACAGGTGACCTTGCAGTGCAGAATGGGAGCTGAGAAAGTCAAGAGTAGCTTTCTTTTGACAAAGGGAATCCATGCACATGTACAAGCATGAGGACATGTATAATCTTCCTAGTCCTTGAGTTGAAACGCAGGGGCTTGTTTATAGGGCCCTAGCGCCACCTTGCGCCACATTAACGTCATTTATTTTGATGTTAATGTGGCCCAATTAAGCCAAAATCCCGGTGCCGTATTTACAGGGTGGAGCAATGCATGCATTGCGCCACCCTGTAACCCTTTGCGCTACATTATGCCTGCATCAGGCATAATGTATGCAAAGTCGGCATTCACCCGATAGGGAAGCCAGTAAAATGGTGCAAGGAAGTCTATGGGATTTCCTTGCGCCATTTACTACAGCACTTTTAACGCCTGCTCAGAGCAGGCATTAAAAAGGGGTTTCCATTCTTTAGACTGGGCCCCTATGTACTATGCAAGAGTAACGTCAACAGTTTGGGGCTACTACTGCAGAGTACATCAATAGAGTCATTAGAAATGACTCTATTGCCCCCTACTGTGCGCCATGGTGTGCTGTATTTTAAATATGGTGGACACATGGTGGCGATAGGGAGGTGCTAAGGGGCACAGGGAAAGTGGCACTGCACTCTGTGCAGCACCACTTTCCATAAATCTGCCCCTCAGTTTTTATCAAGCAGCACTCAGACAGTCTCAGAGAACATTATACGACGCTCACAGACCTGTATTTTCTTGCCCAGTGCAGAGAATGGTAGACATCTTAAAAGTCAGTGTCTCACGAGATCAGGAGATATCGAGACAGGCATCTCTCTAAAGGCATACACAGCCATTTTTGGTATTCTTGTTTGAATGCTTTATTCTCCAATCAATCATATTTTTTTGAAGGGTGGGTAAACAGAGAGATATTAGTGCCGCTCTGAACAACACTTAATTTTTTTAATTACTGATTCAGGATTTTGAATGGTAGCTTTAGACTTCAATAATGGAAAGTCAATTTCCAGTGGACACTTTTCCACAGCGTTCTAGAAAAATAAACAGGCACTGCCAAAGCTAACACGTCTGGCAAAGGCCACCAGCATCTAAATTTTGTCAATGCTTATTTTACTTTATTATGATTTTTGCAAAAGATTATTGCAGAGAAAAGTGTCGGTCCCCTGAAAAATCTAAAAAAAAACATTGGCTAAAAGCAAAAACATATTTTTGGTCATAAAAGCACACAATGCCACAGTGGTCCCTGGCACTTAAGGGAACTATTTTGTATGTGGATATGTTCCTTGTGAAAGGGAAGACAGGCGTCACCCACAGTGAAGTTATCCAATTAATGAAGTGAGTTGCCCCACTGGCCATGCTGTATGATGTAGTGGGTAGAAGGAAAATATTAATGAAACAATAACCAGCCACTGATGAAGAGGGAAGGCTAAAAGCCACTATATCTAAGTATAATATTCAAATTATTTGAGTAAAATCAAAATACCTTGCCTAACATGTGGGCTAAGAAGTGCTTTTCATAAGCTGGGAATGCCTGCCGAAGCTTAGGTATTAAATAGAAAGCATTGAGAGTTCATTAAGACAACTGCAAATCTGAAGGTAAAGCAAGAAGCATATGTGTCCGCTATGTTATTTTTTGTAGTACTTGGTGGTGAGAGTGTTTAATATTACATTTGTTTTGTATGCGATGAAGGAGAGCATTGAATACTTTGTTCTATTTAGAAATGTAAAAGTATGCAGAAGAGCTCATTTAATCATATGAAGTGAAAGATATCAATGATAGACCGACTGCTGAAAATATTAAAGCACTGGCTAGCTGAGTGAAAAAAGCAGGTAAGTATTTAGGACACGGATTACTGCACCTCAGGCAGAAAATATTAAAATCAAGTAATTAAGGAAGCAATACAGGTAGATAATGGAACTGATACTTTTTAGAGAAAGGAACTGTAGAAGACGAGTGGAGAAACAAGTGGAGGCGATGAAGCCCTTTGCTGTGGCTTCAGTGATGAGTGAAACAAAGAAGCTCAGGCTAAGCCAATAGGTTTCACCTATACAAGATCTACTGGCTTTGTCAATTTTGTTTTTACATATTGCAGAGCTACTCGAGCTGCAGTGCAACATGGCTTAAAGTTTTTTAAAAAGTGCTATGAAGGGGCCAGCGGAAGGAGGGCAGGAGGTGGGAAACACAACGAGCAGCAGGATGAGGATGATAGGGTCGCTTAACATCAAACAGTGGGAGGAGGTCAGGAGAAAGCGACACAAGGGAGGGAGTAGCAACAGTGGGAGGAGGGCAGGGGTGAAGGAGAGGGCCTGCAGACACATGCACTCTACAACAGTGCACGTACAAAGTAAAATAAGCATTTGCAATGCAAAGGGTCTCGGATTTTCTCAGGTAAGAGCTATTAGCGTTATAAAATACTAACTGGACTTTTATTGCCATATAAATTGAAAATGAAAAGCAAAACAGTTGACATAAGCAAGTCAATGCAAAACGCCACAGCCTCCTTGAGCGTGAGTTCGAAGGAGAGACACAAAAGGAAAAAGAAGTTTGCTATAAGTCATACATATCGTCAAATGTGCAATTATCCATGTAAATTGGTCGATGGCCAAGGCGGTAACAAAATTGCCTCAAGGCGGGTCAAACGTAAAGTTTTTACCAATGTCATCAAAGGATTTTTAAAAGGCAAGCCCATGAGCGAGTGAAAGTGATAAGTGTGAGGTGGGCGTGGTTAAAAGCCCACATAGATACCAACATGTCAGAAAAGCAGCGCTTGCGCTCTGCTATGCTCAACCTAAAAAGAGGTCCTGCAGGTGCTTAAGGCCAGTGGAAGAATACTAGCCTCGGAGCAGAAACTGTACTTGGTCCATTCTCCACGGCAAGGACACACACAAAGCCCCTGGAGAAAGGCAGAGGCAAGGAGGAGGCAATGAACAATAAGAAGCAAGAAAATAAGAGTGATTTGGAAGTGAACCAATGGTAAGTAATGGTCGGCCTATAAGCCTGTTTTAAGATTTTGTTTTGTTTTCAAGAGATTTCGGAAGCACAGCACAAGTGCTGGGCAGGCGAAATCTAAAAAAGAATTAAAGAAAGGGTGGAGATTGTGAAAGACAGAGGAACGGGGAGGGTAAGAGGAAGAAAGACAAATAATGAATCTGTATCTTAACCTTATCTCAAGAAATAATTAAATGCTTTTTCACACTATGAAAATTCACTCCCAGACATGTGTATTTCCTCCTGGTAATGTACAACTCATTCTTTTACAGAGCGACCTTGACCTGTTTTAATCTGTTACCAAATGGCAGGTGTGAGAAGAGCAAACAATCCAAGAAGCCTAAAATGAACCTGCTAACATGCCCTGTCATGGCCCTGTCAGCACGTCCAGTATGAGGGACCAGGAATAAAGTATTATGAATACAGGAAATGAGGGGGGCTACCAGCGGGGTTGGATTACACTTCCTGATGTGTGGGTATTATTGAATGAGTAGGTTTCGTTTTTTGACTTGGCCATGAGGATTACTGCCTGGGTATTGGAGGTGAGCGCCTGAGGCCATGTGGTATTTCATGAGGTTAAGGAGCATGCCAAAGGAGTGGGTAATACTCCATGCAGAAACTGCTTTATCTGCCTGCCTGTAAGTGTTATTGCCTGAGGACTGGATGTCATTGTCGGACCAGGTGTATTTCCTGGAGGAAAGAAAGTGAATTGAGAACTCTCTACAAAGGAGGTCATTAATATCTGGATAGTTGGTGTTTTCCTTGGGGTGGGGTTTACTGCCTAGGTGCATAGTCTTTGACTTCAGGTTAAGTGTTTTTTGTATGATAGGTATAGTATGGTACTTAGTTCTCAAAATGTGCTTCACATATCTAGGATGCATGTATCTGTGGCAAATGAATGCAACCCATGATGCCACACAAACAACTGTCATCTTGTTTTTATCTCTATCATTCACAGGATACCATTAAGGACTTAAACAGTATTCATCTAAGAACAAAACTTATAAAGTGAGGCCTGGATTTTCTTCCACAGTTCTAAGCGTTTAATAAATCTGTAAGGCAGTAATCTGCTACTGGTGTCTGTTAACAGACAAAATCCAACACCTTGGTGTTTCATTGAGCTGTAAACCACTCAACAACCATTCACAGGGTAAGAATCACAGGTTATATGGTCGTAGAAAGCCTGCCAAGTGTGTTCAGGGAGTTACCATGAGTCCGCCTGTGTCCCATTTGCTCAATGGTTTGGGTTGATCTTTGGACAGAAGTGGTAGATAGAATAATTAGTCCTCAGCCAATCATGGTGTATAAAATGTTTTACTAACAACTATTCAAGGCCTAGGGTTAGAGCTAGGAAGGACAGGATGTTTACATGTTGTTCATGCATGCCTCGTTGAGCAAAATTGGAAAATTGTAACATACATAAAGCATATGGAGTTTAGTTATCCTCATTTATTTGCAACTACGGGTAGGTATGCACCCTATGTAGCGACCTATATTTTAAAAAACTACACAGTATCACATGTTGTCAAGCTTCACAAATCTGCACTCGCATATGGAGGGCCGCAATCCAAAATAGAAATTTTAACTACACTCAGTTCTCTGAAAAATTTGTGATAGAGAGATTCCACAGAAATACAGAAAAAAATCAGACCTCCTAATCTTTGTCCAGTGCCACACAAGATTGTACTTAAGGCTTTCACACGTTAAAACACTATTCTTAAAGACTGTTTAGCCTTTTGGTAAGGGCACTGGTTGCAGATGAAGAGACATGGGGTTGATGTAGCAGACATTTTAGTACTGTCCCTCATCTCATATTGATCATCTATGCGTGACAACCTACGCATTATGTTAACCAAAGAACTAATAGTTTAGTTGTAAAGTGGTGCAATGAAAAGCCACATTAACATGGCTTTTCTCTAGGTCAGCAGTCGTAAAGCATGTGGAATAGATTTCTAACTTCATGTTTAAAGAATTAATTTGTCTTTATGTTATAATTCATGATGAAAATTAACAGTTTGCATTAAAACAATATTAGATTTTGAGTAAGAAATATTTTAAAAGTAACATGCAAGTGTATAGAATGTAGTTATTTATTATAGTCACATGTAAGGGTTAACAGAGTCTTTTCATTCTGAATTTATTGTAATTCAAACAAGTCTGGTAGCTTATTAATATTGAATTTATGGTTTAGAATGCTAAATGTATATAAAATGCAAAGATGAATGTGCTGCTTTAATTCACTTTCAGTATCCTAACTGAGGCCTGCAAGGCCCTGCTTCATGACTGTGCTGAAAATGTTTAGTCATTCTTGTTAACATGAACTTTTCTTTCAAACATGGTTCTAATTAGAAAGCTAGCTTGGAAATAGATACTTTATTGTTAATGCATTACAGGCTTGTGAACTTAACCTTGAGACTTGTACATTCAGGAATTGTGGAATAAATAGGTATATAAAATGTTTCAAATTGGCATGGATGGGAACAGATGGAAGAAGTGTCACATGAAGATCCTGAGAATGTTCACTGATGTTGCAGTCTGAATCGTATGGCTCTTTTCCATTGGACATTTCACCTTTTGCGTTATATGGGTTGATGGACGAACAAATCATCTTGCCCTGTGAACCTAAATACACAGTTTCCCAGATGGATTTGCAGCACTCTCCTTGTTTTCCCATTGAGGATATCTTCCCCACTTCCCACCTCTTGCTGAACCTCTTGGACTCTGAGAGGTATATCCCTCATTACCCTTTTCTCCTTTGAAAAGCCTTGCTGAGACTTAGAAAGATTTTTTCTTTGACACAGACGAGAAGACTCTTGATCACACTTCTGAAAAGCTGACACCTTCCCTTTTTACCTACCTTTTGTCAAACTTAGTTACCTGATTAGCCTTTGCTGTTACTGAGTGCCTAGTATTTCTGATGAACTTTATAGTCTTGTTTTGAGAATTATCTATATCGCTCTGAGCATTAACTTATAAAAACCCTTGAACTTTATTTCAGCTTGGACTATCATTTGGGTGGCTAAATGACTCATGCTTTTAACTTAATTGATTGTTAAAGTTTTGATGCCTTTTGTCTCCACTCCCTTACATGCTGGGTAAAAGATCCATCAACCCAGCCCTTGCATGATACTACGAAGGCACATGCTACAGCAGGGTAGAATAAAGACTAAGCATTCTTGGTATTTGATGACATCTGCCATTGGTTTCTGACTCAAACTTTGGGCACCAGCACTTATTCTTTTACCAGTTAACCGCAGCTGGGAGTTTGTCCTACCGGCCTGTAGAGTGGTGTTCTTGTCTCTTGTCTGAGAGTAGTGCTATTGGCAGACAGAGAGCTGTTATTGTCTCAGGAATTATGTGATTGGCCATTTCAGGGGCACTGTTATGAGCTGCCCCACTCTATGGTCTAACTTTGAATTATATTGCCCAAATGGTGTCGGGTGCAGAGCCTCACATACCTTTGCAATGTTGAAGTTGATATTGAAACTCTGTCCATCTCCCTCCACCTGCCATATCCAGATCTTACAGGCCAGTTCGACGGTGCTGAGATTGAAGCGCTCAAGGGTGAAAGTGCAGTGAAGATTCTGCTGAACCCCGTTCCAGATGTGATAGAATGGAATCTCCTAAGAGGCACAGCGAGAGAGAGAGAGATTAAGTGAGTGAAAGAGGAAGGTACGAGCTGGTGTGGTATGCTGAAAAGAGAAATAGAGGAGAAGAATAAGACAAAATGCAGAGAGAGACAGAGAGATAGAGACTGCAAAAGGACAGAGTGATAGAGGTGTGTAAGACAGGGTCATAGCGGCTACAGAAAAGCAGAAGAAAGCAGCAAATAAAAGAGAAAGTTGGAGAAAAGGACTGAATAAAAGACAGAAAGAGAGAGGTAAAAGTGAAAGAGAGGCAAAAGAGAAAGATCAAAAGAAAAGAAAATAGAAAGAAGAATGGGAAACGTCAGACCCAAGGAGGCAAGCCAAAGTGAGAGACAAAAATACAAAAACAGAGAGAAATGAAGGCAACAGAGATTGAGGGAGAAGCATAGAGAAAGAAACAGATAAAGTGGGAGCTGAAGGTAAACAGAGATAAAGACAAACTATATACAGAGGAGTATAATTAAAGTAAGAATTAGAGACAGAGGTTGAAAAAGAGAGGACATGTAAGAGTAAAAGAGAGGCAATGTAACAGAGTGAATGACCAAGGATAGAGAGAGAGAGAGAGAGAGAGAGAGAGAGAGAGAGAGAGAGAGAGAGAGAGAGAGAGAGAGAGGGGGGAAGAGAAATGAAGGGGAACAGCGGCAGATCCAACATTCCTAACAGGTGCAGCACAGAGCATGGAATTGTATAGCATCTGGTGCACATGCATTCAAACTCTTTTTTAAGAGGCTGGGCCCTGTGTGCATTTATAGAGCACAGTTCCTTAGATTTAAGGCTGGGATGCCTGAAATAACGATAATGAATAACAGCTATAACTCAAATGGAAAATCAAAGATTCAACACACCCAGCAGGTCTCTGAGTGACAGCAGCA
Organism: Pleurodeles waltl; assembly: GCF_031143425.1. Classification (NCBI taxonomy): domain Eukaryota; kingdom Metazoa; phylum Chordata; class Amphibia; order Caudata; family Salamandridae; genus Pleurodeles; species Pleurodeles waltl. The sequence goes on from NC_090446.1 coordinate 607,330,773, forward strand.
GGATTTTCAGGGTACTGATGTGGAATGCTGTCTAAGTGAGAATGGTGTCAGAACTTTCCTTTTCACTTACTTCTCCACCTGTACACCCCTCGCAATGAGTTAAACACTCCCTCCACAGATCTGTCTGTAACCTACTTGCCAATCATGTCTTCAGTGTACCTGTTCTGTGAGCGATGAATGCTTGTAATAGTCTGTCCTGCCGGATCTGATTTGCAGGGAATTGAAGATTGTACTTCATGCCTTCTGTGATATAAGACTTCCTTTGCTGCTACCATGCTATGCTTGTACTGCAAGAAAGCAAAGTTTGCACTGATGCACCGGATTTCTGCCTCTCTAGTGAATTGGGTAGCTTGTGCTGCAGCTGCCTTAGCTGTAACAATCATCTAAAGGAGGGAAGTTTGCACTACTTCTGCCTATGATGTGCCTACTCTACGAAGAAGGGATGTTTTCACTGCTGTTCTCCCAACTTATGAAAAAACAGAAATGCACTTGCATAACATGCCCTGTGAACCAGGGGTTTTCACAGTATTTGATGTGAGATACCTATCGTTTTGAGAAAGGCGCCTGGCTCCATAGGGGCACTATTCGAGTGCCCCATGTTGATAGACAAAATAATCAGGGTCTGTTGCTTGAGCTTCCTAATGTTAATCTTGTGGAAGGAAGATACTAGGAAAACATTTTTAGCTTACCTACATAATATTGTCTAACAGTTTAGCTATGGGAGAACATAAATATAGACTTAAGGGATGGGCATAACTCCCCCAAAGTAGGGAACCCACAAATATGAGACTGTACAACCAGTGAACAATAGTCCTGTATGATGCTTTCCAGTGCTAGATGTGGAACCCCCTGAGGAAACAAATCTCTCTAAGAAGGTGAAGGTTCATCATCCTATACAAGTACTTGTATGGTAATTTGTTAAGAGGTTTGGCACGTTCTTCCAGGTGTGCTGTGCTTTTTGTATGTTTATGTGTGCTTACAGAAAGAGTAAACTAGTCTTTTAAATCCTCTCTCTTTAGTGTTTTAGCTACATGTATATAATCTGTCCCATATGACTGAGAAAATCATTTGATGTTCCTTCTGGTACTGCCACCTGTATTATGCCTTTCTTTGTGTTAGGAAATGTTTCACTGCTGTTGTCCATATTGTACCTTTGTTGTAATGTGAAGCTCAGTATAAAACTTTCCACTACAGAAAAGACAAAATGATTCACCTGGCCAATGCTCGATTTAATGCACGATGTGAACGAAAGAGGGCCCCAGCTCAATCATGCTGCTGGAGGAAGTATTCCATTGATGGAGTCAACTGAGGATCTTTCAATGGAATACTTAAGGTCTGCATGTTTCTCACTGAGGCGGGACATCTAAGAGTTTGGCAGGCAGAGTACTCCTGAGTAATTTTTCCAAGGGGGAAGTCCTTTTTTCTTGTTTTATCAGCCAATACCCACAAAATCTTTTTGTTAACTTATATTGTAATGTCTACACGGGTACATATTTTGATAGAATTTTTGGTCATTTTTTTGTGGAGTTCTTCAGAACTTATTCTGTATCAAGAGTTTGCATGTTTGCTGTCACGTGCTTGATAAATGCTGTGCTCTGTTATTTGAGGTCATTTTTGTCCCATTTTTGGGGATCAAGGATTTGTGGGCGTACATTCTTTAAATATTAGTCTTGATTATTGTTTGCTATTTTATTGGGGATTTCTCCACCCAATTTTGTAAAAAAAGTTGAATAAATCCAATATTTTTTCTGCAGTTCCTGCACACGGGGTAAGTGTTCATACTATTCTGAACACATCTTTACCACCACATATGGGCAGGCCCTGTATATTGTTTTCATTTTTCTTGGTCTCAATGTTTTAGATTGGAAATCATAGCATTTCAGATACTTCTGGTAGGGCCTAGTCCAACTATAGTATTACCTTAGTAAAGTCAATTCATGATATCTTTCTTTTATCAGGTTTCCGTATTGTTTTGTTTTGTGAAGATGTAGGGTGCATTATAAGTTTATCCTGATAAAGACCCCCAACAAATAATCTCACATGGGTTGACACATTGACAAATCATTTACGTTTGGACTGCTTTACATACCTATTGTGTTTTGAGGATAAATACCCACTGATTCAGTTCTTCTAAGGTTTTCTCTCTGGAAGTCGGACACCTTATGGCATTCTCAGCCTAGTCTACTCTGAATCCCTGGCTCCCTTTGGTTCATTGCATGTTCTCATCTTATTCTCCACCTGTTCCACTATGGTTTTCTTCACTTTCTTCTGTGTTTTTCTGCTAGTTCCCTCACAGTTCTCAGTCTGTTCCCTCTGATGCTTGGTCTTGTCTCCTGGTTTCTATGTCATATCCGCTGTGGTTATCCATCAGCCCCACCGTGGTTCCTTTATGTTACCCTCTGCTTAACTGCCTGTCCCCCTGTGGGTCCTTGCATGTTTGCCCATGGTTGTCCACATGGTGACCTATGACTTTGTGTGAAACCCTGGGACTCCCTCCCTCTACCCTCTGTTTCTTTGGCAAATATCTGATCTGAGGGTCCTTCTTCTCCGTACCTGGTAGCTGGCCAGGAGCCTGCTCTTCCACAGGGAGCTGGGCATGTCGTGGATGGAGAGCCGCAGGTTGTGGTAACTGTCCTTAAAATGCAGTACCCGTGGCTCATCAATCAGCTGTCCTCCCATCTGCTTCTCCAGCTGGATCACTTCCTGAAGGCCAGAGGCATAACAGATGGTGAGAGTCAACAAAAGGCCCAAGAGAGGGTGAGGGCCTACAGAGTACAGGAATGACAGAAGGCGAGAGCACAAGAAAGGGAGAGGCACACATGAAATCCAAGAGAAGGTAAAAGTTATCAGAGACACAAGAGATGGTGAGAGACACAACTGGCATCAGAGAAGGTCAGGGTTATCAGAAGCACAAGAAAGGGTGACGGACACATGAGGCACAACAGAGGGCAAGGAATACTGGAGGAACAAGAGAGGGTGCAGGTCTTGGGAGGCACAAGATAGAGCAAGAGACACAGGAGAGGGTGTGGGGTACCAGATGCACAAAAGAGGTGCACTATTCTAGCAGTAATACTGTGTGAGGGATACTGGAGACAGAAAAGAAGATGAAGGAAAGAGACAGAAATGACGCCAGGGGAGCATGATATGGTGAGAGTCACCAGGGGCACAAGAAAGAATGTGTAACACCAGAGGCACAAGAGATGGTGAGGGGCACCAGAGGTATAAGAGAGGGTGAGGGTCACCAGAGACAGAACAGAGGGTGTAGGGCACATGCGACAGAACAGATGGTGAGGCATACAAGAGGAACAAGAGAGGGTGCCGGACTCTAGAGGCACAAGAGAGGGTGAGATTTAGTAGAGACACAAGAGATGGTAAAAGGCAGCAGAGCATCATGAGAGTGTTTGGGATATTAAAGGAACAGGCAATGGTAGGGACACCAATGTTGCAAGACGGGGTGATGACCCAGACACGGTTGATGGGTTTCAGGGGTAGATGTATTGAAGGAGGCCAGAGGCATGAGAAGGGGTAAGGAACACTAAAAGCACAAGAGGGTGAGGGACACCAGAAGCACACAAGAGGATGAAGATCATGAGAGGCAGATGATGAGTGAGTTAAAGTAAGAGAGGGCTCTCTAGTAGGTGAAGAGAGAAGTGAGAAACAAAAAAGATGGTTTGGTAGAGATGTTGAGGCACCACTGAGAGAGAAAGAGATTGAAGATATCACACAAAGAGAAACAGAGAAAGCCAAATAAAGTGGGAAAGAGATAAAGAGATACGGAGAAAGGTATAACTATAGAGAGGGAGAGAGTAGGAGAGAGAAAAGGCAAAAGATAGGGAGAAGCAGAAAAAAAGAGAAAGCCATTTAATGACAGAAAAAGTAGAACACACAGGTAGAGAAAGAACAAAAGAGATGAGGTGTTAAAGGGACAACAAGCAAGAGACAGCCTGGTGAGAAAGGGATGAGGAAGGACAGTGTGGAAGGTTGTCTAGAGAGAAATTGTGATGTGCACAAATGCACATGGTATGAGACAGGAATGTGAGGGGACAGAAATGAAGAGATGTTGGTCATATATTTGTTTAAGAGAGGACAGAGATAAGGGGGCTTTTGTGAGGAAAAAAGAAGGGAGTTGTTTTGAGAGAGAGTGGAGAGAATGGCAGCATGCATGCAGAGAACCTAGCGTGAGAGAGACAGAGAGAAAGAGAGAGAGAGAGAGTTGGAGGGGTTCTGGAACGATTAGGTAAGTGTGGGCAGAACATGTACATTAATCTCATTAAAGGTGTTTTTTCTCCCATAATTAAACATTTAAAAGGTCACTTTCAGATGATGTGACAGTTTAATAAATACCAAAGCTGCACAAATAATAAAGGACTAAAGATTTACAAAGGAAATTGGCTCCTCAGATTTCCCTGCTGTGATTTCACTCCCTCCCCATGAGAAAGGAGCAAACAGGAGAAAAAGGAGAGTGCGTGGGGTGCAATCAGGGAGGACAGGGGCTTTTCGTCTCTGGGGCAGTATGCTTGGCAGCAGATGCTAACAGATCAGCATTTGGAACACAGCCTCACTGAGGGATCTTTTTCAAGAGTCCTGGGGCAGACTGAGGTAATTGGCTCTGGTTGTGTCAATAAAATAATTTTCAATATATAAAAAGACAACAATGCTTTTTTAACAAAAACAAATCAAATATATGGGAACGCTAAGATAACCTACTGAAGAATCCACTAAATAATGGCATGCTTCATCATCGGCACCTATCTGCACCCTGGTAGGGTGATACCACCAGGGCAGACTCGACCACTAATGGGAGTTCTTATATAAAGTATCTTTCTGGAGAAAGCAGGGATCCATTTGAACAAAGTAAAAAGTTATTAAAAAAACCTTAAGGTATATCTTGTCAGAATTACTATTTATTAGTAGGGTACCAATGGTTTAATAAAAATTAGTACAAGGTTTTAATTGAGCATTAATATCTTAATCACCCCTGTTTTTTGCTAACATGTTTCAGCCCTCGCAAAAAGCCTATATGAGTCTTGGGCCTTCCTCAGGGCTATACACGTGTGTCCCTGCCTTTTCTGGCATGCATTCCATGCTCCTTAGTGAGGCATAAGGTTCTCACCTGAATGTGGGTCCTTCTGTATTTCAGGGGTAACCTAACTTGTCCTTTTTCGGGCCGGCGGCTATCTGGGCAACATGTCTAGGTGACGTGACGGGGCTCATTCCTTGGAATATGTATGACGATAGGATGACCCCCCCGTCACACATGCATGACCCCCGAAAAAGGAAAACAGAAAGTTGAGCAATGCACAGAACCCCACTTAAGAAACAGGGCTTCCATGAACCAGCTGCAAAGGAGTAGTCTCATAAGTGAATTAAAACAGGATACCAGGGACATCATTTCTAGGAGGTGGAGAGATGAATTGTCATGCTACAATAACTTGCCCCATGGACTTGCAAAGTTGTGGGTGCTTGCTTTCTGCTACTGGAAATTAGACCCAGGTAGGAGGAGAACTAGTGGGATAGTATGTTAAGGCTACAGGCTATTTTCTTCATACGTGTTAGACCTGGCATCCTTGGCGTGATTTCCCCCTGATTTTTTTGCCTTTTGTCCTCCTGTGTTGCTGACTTCGCTTTTGCTGGCTTCAAGATTCTGAGCGCTTTACCACTGCTGACCAGTGCTAAAGTGCATGTGTGCTTTCCGTAAAACATGGCAACATTGACCTGACACCAGCTGGTGTATTTAATTTACTCTAAAAGTTCTTAATAAAGTGCACTACATGTGCCCAGGCACCTTAAATAAAATGCTACTGGTGGGCCTGCAGCACTGATTTTGCCACCTACTTCAGTAGCCCTTTAAACAAGACTCAGGCATGCTATTGCACGGCCCGTGGCTGCAGTTTTAAACTACCATGTCGAAGGGCAAGTTAACCCTCTTGCCAGGTCCAAAACCTTTCCTTCTTAACACATACCAATAACCCCTAAGATAAGCCATGGGCAGCCCCAAGGGCAGGGGCAGAGTATTTAAAAAGTTGGACATGTACTTTTAAGTTTTACATGTCCAGGTAGTGAAAAACTCATATGTGTGTTTTTCACTACTGCAAGGCCTATCTCTCTGACAGTTTAACATTGGGATTACCTTATTACATTTTATAAGTGTAATTTCCAATTGGAACCAGATAGATATTTCAAGTTTGGTGTCTCCGGACTCACAATTTAAAATCACAATTTATGGTGAAGTTGAATTTTAAGTTCCAAGTCTGAAAATGCCACTTTTAGAAAGTTTGGCATTTTCTTACTTTAACCATTCAGTGCCTCTGTCTGTGTCTGAATATGCATCTGGGTAGCTGACAGCTGGGCTCTTGTGAATTCCCTCTAGACAGTCACACACAAAGCGAACTGAGATGTGACATTTACATCTTGATGGCCCATCACCAGACTGATGGGTCTTTCTGGGCTGGATGGGAGAGAAGGGCTGACACTTGCACCTGAATAGGGCTCTGCCTGTCCCCACACAAAGAGCTGCACAACCCCCTGCAGTGTGTCTGGAGCCAGGGACGGAAGGGAAGGGACCTAGAGCTCTTCATAGGCCTTTCTTTGAATTCTTCCCCACTTCAAAGGCACAACTGGGTATAAGTACTGGACTCCAAACCCCACCAAATCAGTAAACTTCTGGACCTGTGGATACTCCGCCAGGAAGAAGAGATGCTGTGCTGCTACAAGGACTGTCAATCTGTTGGACTCTGCTCTGCTGCTCTGACCTTCTGGCCTCTTGCCTGAGAGCGAGAAGAACTGGACCTGCATCTCTACATCCCAGAACCAAAGTGACTCCAAAGGCATGATAGCTTGCCTCCTGTTCTTCTGATGTCTCAGGGATACAAAAAATTCCAACACATCTGCTACAGCTTCTAGACCCATCTTCAACAAACTCCTGACCCCCAAGAGGCTCCTCTCCAGTCCTGGGTCATTCGAAGTGTTGTCTGGCTACTAGAATCAAGCTTTTGGGGTCCTCGCGACTGCAAATGGGCCTGCCTGCAATGGAACCACGCTGCTCGCACGAAAGATCAGCGTGAGTTGCTGCAAGTTGGTCTCTTCACACAGCAAGTATCGCAACTCATGACTGCGAGCCTCCAGTCCGACCACCCGCCTGCGACGTTCAGTCAGCTCTTTGCTCCCACCAATCACAGCCAGCGACGTTCTCCTTGTTTTCTGTAAACTTCTTTCCCGTGAGTGGGACTGTGGCTCAACTTGAGAAGGTAAAACTTCAGCGGGCTTCTCTGGAATTGTATCTGACCTGTCCTCCAAGGCAATCAGCCTGAAGTTTTGGATTTCGCCCAGTCTCGCATGCCCAGATAACCCTTGCTTTATGATTCTAAGCACTATATTGCATTTTGACCTTTAAAAATTCCTATCTCGACTTCTACCAATTAGATTTTTGTAGTTTTGGTCTTGTTTTACTCATACAATTAAGCTCTGTTTTTCTAACCAGATGTGGTGTCTTTTTGTGAGTAGTTATCACTGTTTTAGTGTTTTAAGTGTTGCACAAATACTTTACACATGCCTCTTAAGGTAAGCCTGCCTGCTCTGCGCCAAGCTCCCAGAGGGCGAGCACAGGATAATTTATGGTGTGTAACTGGCTTACACAACTACGATTGTGGTCCCTACTTGGACAGGGTGCATAGCTCTGCCAACTAGAGACCCAATTTCAAACAATACACAAATATTCTTTTAGCCTGGCCTCTTTCTAGCACCACACCATCCTAGTTAAAAGATCACCGTCCCTTATCCTTGCAGTTAAAAGTAGTTTAACTCAGCACTGGAACGAACATACACAATCTCATTCAAAAACATTAAAATTACCATTAAGAATACTGTTCAGAAACTTGTATGTGGAGAGAACTATAAGCTCCCAAAACACAATAGCATTGAAGGGATAAATAATATAACACTGAAACAGCCGTGGGCTTTAAATAAATCTTTCAAGGACAGCTGAAATTGTGTCAGCCTACATACTTTAATTTGCTTTATCCCGCACAGTCTGTTGACACTTTCCTTTAACTGTTGTAGAACTTTGCAGCTTCAACAACAAAAAAGGTACTTTTGACTGTTTTTGCCCCTCCAACATTTTTCTTTCACATATGACTTTGGTCATTGCCACAATACAATTAACTGGGCTACCGCTAAAAATCTGGCATAGTTGTTACAAGGTTGCCAAAAGTATCTGAAACTGAGTTCTCAAGTGCCAACTTTTACCCATGTGTTCCCAGTACATATTCTACCTACAATACGGGCAGTGTTTGCTTAGCAAATGCACTGACATGCTGTAAACAGGTAGGAGGTGTGATCTCCCATCCAGTTTAAGGGGAGAGGACTGCAGAACAGAAAATCCTGTAGCAAGGGCCTTTTATGGATTACAATACATTGAAAGATTTTTAATCCGATCATCTCACTACTGCTGGACAGGCCCTCCTGTGCAAAGGCAACAGGGCATGCGGTTACCCTTCATTATAGAGTGCCTGCCAGCAGATACTACACTTATGCAGCTGCAATGTATATAGTAGCCATGGACATTCAGCCATTTTATACAATAGCTAAATACTGGGAGGCGTTTTTACTAATCTTTCACGCAATGCAGGCAACAAGCAAAGTTGCTGCGCTGCATTGCTGGAAGGGGGAGAGCAAAAAGGCTTTTAATTTATAAAGCTATGGAACATTTCAGCTCCTTCTGTGCGCTTGTGCATTGTCTGCTGCCTAGTGCCGCACAGGCACTCTTGCAACAGTGGGCGTAAACACTTGCTCAATTTACTTAATTTTGTGCAGTGCTTAATTTAACGCCATGCGTGGCCACCAGGAGTCAGTGCGCCACCACTCTTGGTCTTCTTTCTCCAGAACCGTAGCCAATGCCCTGCTTTGACTGTCCACTTGGTGCTGCTGCTTTACTGGAAGCCTGATATCTCTCTCACTGCCACACTCACTTCCTACTGAATGCCAAGGCTACTCCAGTTTTCAACTGTTCCCTTCAGCCTCATCTGCACTCTGAAGAGTCACTGAATATCTCATGCATGCAACAGTTTGTGCCTCATCCTGGACCTCAGCTTTTGCCATATCCCCATGCTCTTACTAGGCACTTACTCCCACTACTGCTCTGATGTGTGTAGGTATGTATGTGTGATCTCTCTCGCAGCAGCACCTCAGTCTTGTAAATACATTCTGATTGCCCACTGTGTATCACAGCTACTCTTGTCTCTGTTTCCTCCCATGTCTACGCATGCTCTGGCTGGCCACTATATGCCACTGCTGCACTGATTTCTGTCCTTCCTCTTCTGGATTGCCACGTACAGCTTGGTCAATGGAAGGCACTGACACGCACGTCTCTCAGCCACCGTCCTCTAGAACCTCACTGAATGCTACTAGGTTTCTAGGCTTCACTACTGCTCATGTGCCTGTTTAATTAGCCCAGAACCTCAGGCAGTGCCCACAGGGTGTCGCTGTCACATTAGTGTGTGCTTCCTATTCATGACTGCAGCCTATATCATTCCACGGCTAGTCCGTGGGTGACGCTACTAAATCAGTGTTGTACTTCTTTCTCCATCACCTGAGCCACTGCGGAATTAGTGAACTTTAACTGAAGGGCTGTGAATGAGCACTAGCTGTCACTGCTGCACTAGTGTCTGCCTATTTCCTAGTTGAAGTATCTAGGGGACTGTAATCCAGCCACCTAGACTGCAACACATTTGGGGTTTGACCTCCACCTTCCTCCTGGATAGTAGCACACAGCTCTAGAGCTCCCCTTTCACCGCGAACAGAACCAGACAGGATACCCTGGAAGAGCCAGAATAGAAACAAGTCCTTGCCCGGAGTGTGCAGAACTGCAGATGAAACACGAGGACATAAACTACCAATAGGGCTCAGAACAGCCAAGGATAAGAAGCTACCATGCATTGACATATCAGACCACGGCATGTGCCATGATTCCAGCGCAAAGTGCTTCTAGTGAGGTGAGCACTAACTCTGGACAATGCCAGATTCAACATACCGCCTGGTGGAAGACACAGGGACTCTAGAAATTAGTACTGGTCATTACTACCAGGGAACCTACAGGCGTCCCATATACATAGACCCTCAGTGACAAAACAAAAAATAACAAAATAACACAGCACACAAACACACACACAGCCTTTTTAAACTGTTGTTTCTGACATTTCGAGCTGTAGCTGCAATTTGGGCAAGTTAAGATGGAGGGCTACGTCATTGGGCTTTGTCAGTAAAGTGCCTCGTGAGTCCCTATGCATTGTTCCCATATCTACTCTGCATAGAGATGGACTCAAGCTGTAACCTATTAGGCCAAAGAGGCAAAAACAAATCTAGGATATACTGATGTTCTAAGTCAAGAGGCGATGGTCCTAAAGATTGGGCTGGCCTGCCCTTTATATAGTGCGGTTAGACTGATAAGGACTTGGTTAGTCCTCTCTACCAAGGAGCGCAGCAAGAGGAACCGAGATGAGTGCCCAACAGAAATCTCCCAGCAGGCTTTGAGCCTACACTGTCCTCACCGTGGTACACTTCAACTCTTATGGGCAAAGGTTGTCTGCTGTTTGCAAAGGAAGCCCCTCTATTCCTCCTTATGCATTTGCTCGTCTAGCACTGGCTGCAATGGGTTGGTGATACTGTTGGGCATTACCCATGTCCAGGCTCTGCTTTTCACCCCTGTTGGCTTTGCTTTTGTCCCCACAGTCCAGCTCCTTAACCAATCATTGGAGCTGACTCACGTTGTCATTTCTAGGCTGGGGGTCAACCCTCTCCCCAGGCTCAAGCCTCCCTGTAGTGAACACACTACTAATACGCATGGATGGCTGTTCATCTGTGTATTCACTGCCCCCCACAAAAAATGAATAGCAAGTATACAGGGTATATCCTCGCCAGCTTACAAAGTACATTTACAAGCCTGTACCTCAAACAACTGGGCTCTGAATTGTTGTCGGCACAGTTGTCTGGCACTCATGAGTTTGACATGTATTTCTTCTTCACTGATCCATATATTTAGCTAAAAACAGAATGCTGGCAGCAGTCTTCTCTAAAGAAATACACTAAAAAGGATCTCAACATTGTCAGAATGTCTACTAATGCTTTGGTGAAAACTCAAATGTATCTTCTTCCGGACAAAGGCACCCTAAGATACCCCCTGAGGGAGGAGGAGGATTCAAGACATGGTCTGAAGAAAGCTCCGGTGACCTGGAAAATGGCGGTAAAAATATCCACTGCTCTCTGTGTTGAGATCTGACCTTTAGGTCAGCCAATAAACAAAGGGCATGGACATTATTAAGGTTAGTCAGGTCCTGAGTGGATGGCTTAGGAGTGGCTGGTTTAGTCCTTCTCCAGGCACAAGCCCTTAGGAAGAATAAAATGGCAAGAACTCTTGTGCTTTCCAAGCTGAGGTCTATCTTCACTCACCACACTTCTCTCTCCCCTCTGACCTCGCACCAGGCTTCACCCATCCCCTGGAGATGTACAGCAGTCGAAAGCCGGTTTACCTTGAGCACATCTTGCGTGTCGTTGAGGCAGTATACACGGATGTTGTACTCCAGAGAGGTGCAGGCTGCAGGCGCGAAGAGTAGCAGCTTTAACCTCTTGGCCGCGGACATGCTGAGCGACTCCCCCACCAGGGCGAAGCGGCCCAGCTGCTCGGTGAACAGGTAGCAGGCCTGAGATTCCAGCTGGCAGTAATACTCATTGGAGGGACTCTCCTCACCCAGATGAAGGACGTCCTGCAATAAAAATCAAATGAGAGAGCTGAGATGGAGAATAGGAGAAAGGCGCTCCTCTCCCAGACCATACAATAGATCCGCCTGCTTTCTCAGCCAAAAGACCAAGAGCGGGAAGCAGACACCTCTGATTAACTTCTAATATACGAAGTAAGAGACAAAAACATCATTGTCCCAATTTCCGCGACCAACAGCATCTGTTTCGAACTTTTACTTGCCCCTCCAACACAGGAAACAAACAAATATACTGGAGACACTGATGAGGGACTGATTGTGAAACTCAAGATGTCCCTTGAAGTCAAGACGTATCTGCACTCTGCTTACATCCCTGCACCTCCTGCGGCCTGTACACCTAGAGCCTCTCTAGCACTCTGCTACCCATGAACAAGCTGGACAAATTGAACATCCAGGAAACAAATGTCTTCACAAGCCCATATCTTTGACCTCCAAGTCGTATAAATTCAGGGTATTACAAAGCAGACTTTAGTAAGTTTTAGGAAAAATCAAGAGTGTGAGAAAATTGAGATTATGTAAATAACTACAACACACTGCACACAGCTCAGCAGGCTTCATTGAGAGTAACCTTTGCTCTTTGACAGCGAGGCCTTGGTGACAAGCACACCTCAGAGACCATGTCTGCAGGTAGTGAGCAAAACAAAGAATACAGTAAACAATACAGAGCCTTAAATGGACACCACAACTTTAGGTGAATGATAAAACAGAAAAACAAATCAAAAAAATGAATCCAAATACACAGAAGATGAATTGATGGAAACATGGAAAAGAGTAACTAGTGGAAAATGATGAAATTGTGAAAAACATGCAACGCAAGAAAACTGTTCTTGCAGAGTAAATATTCCTTACACAATTCTTCAAACAAGTAAAACAGGACATAAATATATACACAAGCCAAAATCAAAAAGAATCCTTTTGTGGTAAGAATTCAGTGAGGGTTTTTCAGAGAGAACAAAGGGAACTGATGCAAACATTCATTAACACCCTGCCGCTAAAGGCCACGGTGGCAGTGAATCATTACTTTCTACAAGCATCCTCTTTCAAGACTGTGGGAAGCTGAAAGAGTTGGGTAGGGAATACCCAATTACCTTGGTGAACTTTTCTTCGTTCGTTTTTTGTGATATTTCAGGCTTTTCAAGTTTTGTTTTATGAATCATCACAGTGATCCAAGAGTAACTTACAGGAAAGGTGTACACAAAATAGCAAGACCAACCAACATACCTACATTCTGCTTCTGGATTCCAACTTTCTCAGTTAACTAGGTATCCTCATTAGGTAGCAGCTTTCACTGGACGCACAGAACTTTCCTCAAGCTTCGGGTTCCAACAGTATAGGTCTTTCAATGGGCAATCTTTACAAGCAATAAAATGAATCAAGCAAAGTTCTGTACGACCAGCTTTACAGCTTTGCAAATCCAATAGAACTTTCAAAAGGTGGATTAAGTACTGTTGAGACAGAGGAAGGTCCCTGAATGTCTCTGGAGAGCGTGCGTAAGTGTTACTGCTGTGCGTGAGGGCCATGCATGTAGTGTATCTGTTATATATACGTGTCGCTACAGAGGAATATATTTTAATTTCCTGAACTAAGTGATTTACGAGTCCCAGGGATGAAGAGAGCCCAGAGAGCATATATGGATTGCAGGTCTCTTCTAGTGCATTTCTGGGATCCGTTGTAGTGGGTCTAACTATTAGGTGTGGAAGAGGGGAAACAGAGGGTCCTTCTAAAGCTTGGGGAGGTTCCAGTGCCCTTTCCATTCCCATTTTCACTGGAAGGGCTACCCCATACAAGTAAACAGGTAGTTAAGTGGGACAACTTCCCTTTCTTTTGTACCCTTATTTTCAGTCTCTCCAAACTTCCAACTCCACCCACATTCCTGCTTGCACCTTGCAACAAAGGCTGGACCTGCGTGAATGGAACAAGTGAAAGGACCAGAACTGGTCTCAGGATCTACTACTGCAATACATAAATAGTGTCTACAGGGGTGGTATAAAAATGCGACAGACACTACCCGGGGGGCCTGGTGTCAAGATTTCTTTATCAGGATCTGTAATCTCCGCACCAGTGAAAACCAGAAACTCCCTGGTTTGGGATATTTACGGCCAACTCCCCTTACCAGGCTTGGTTGAACTCTGACCAAGTCTGCTAAGAGGCACTTCCTGGATCCTGCTTCAAGGGAAAGTTTGGACTGACTTCTCATGAAGGGCACTTGAGGTGGCCTTTCTGGAGGAACATGCAGTTCTGAAGAAGAAGGACTGTGAAGGAGGGAAAAGTCAAGGACGCCCACAACATCACATTCGAAGGACCAGCACTGCTCCATGAGGGTGAGGTGTAGAAATCCCAAAGAGTGCCCTCAGCATGAACAGAACTGTGTGAGTGTTCATCTCTATGACCAACGGTGGGCACCTAGTTCATTTTGGTGGTTGGTTTTGTGACTTGGCCTGAGGAAGAATCCAAGCTGAATGATCTGTTGAGCCGCAAACACTGCAGCATTAACAGAGCCTCCTTGAATGATGATGCTTACATGATTCACCTCTACGCTGATGCTTATCGCACTGAAATCGGCTGGGCTGGTGTGAAGACATTGACCTTCGAGTTCCGTGCGCTAAGCAGGACACACTATTTGGAATGGCACTGCCCTGCCAACCACCACGCAGCACAGGCACTCCATGTGCTCCAGAAAATGAAAAGGACAATAGTGTACTGAGTAAACTAGAAGAACATTGAATCAGGGAAAAAGCCAATATCTACGTGAAGAAAGTATTCTTGAGTACTGGTCCCATTAGCACGGCCTTCCCAAAGACTTGCTGATGTCCTGATGCCCCTCTCCAAGAAGAATCACAGAGGTTGTTGGGGAGGGGGTCACACAACCGGTATATTAAAGACGGTGTGTCTTCTGTGTATGTTGAACATTTTGAAAGAACACTCAGTATAACTGTCTGCCTTTTGACATATTTGGTACTGTATTACGCCATGTGGGACTTAATAAAATATCTATTCATTTTCAAAGACTAAGCATTTGTTGAACATACAATATTAACTTGTCTTAGAGGTTAATAAAGCTGTGAGTCTCTATCCCCACTGCGCTATCCTGAGTATGCTGTGGAATGCTCATATTTGCTATCTTGAGAGTCAAATGCTCAAGGGGGTTATGTGATGCTCAGTTTGGGACTCCTAAGTGAGTTAAAGCCCCAGGGTACAAGTGGTAAAAGGCTCTGATTGTCACAGTCCACTCCAGTAACCCTTCACTTGCCCTGAGACTGCTGAAGAAGTTCCCATGAACTGAGTGCATCAGACCTAATCCTACACCCAGAAACCTAACATTTCTTGCCTAAAAATGAAAACATTGTACTTTTATCTGTTCTGTGGTTCCTTGGTGATATCAATTCTTCCTTGCCCTTCCCAGTTGAAGCCTTCACTGCAGTGGTAATTAACATCTTACAGCTGGAAGTCTACTGGCTTTATGGCTGACTATCACTGCAGGGCGTTGATCTGCTACTGCTAACAGGACCCGCATGCACAGTAGCACAAGTTAGAAGGCCGCTGTCATTGTCCAGGAAAGTAATAATCCAACATGAATATTTTAGGTCTGTAAATAGTCAAGAAAGTAGCAAAATAAAAAATTGCTCATATTCCTATTACCGTGCCAGATGGAGTGTCTCGGCAAATGTATTTAGAATGCTGAAAATACCATATTTGTTTAAGTGTACAGAAGGAGCACATGCAGCCAAGGACAGACACATTATCATAATGTCTAAGAGATAAAAGAGTAAATAGACAACATAGAGAAAGTACAAGGGCAAAGTGAGCTACCAAGTGTGTCTAGAGCTGTCCCATCTCTGGGCTCCTTGATGGGATCAGATATTCAGGAGGTCGTAACCTAACGACTGGCACAACTTAGTCACATGATCCCTCTACGCCACTGATTACAAATCTGGGAGAGACGCTGTGTCTTTAGAAAGCATCAAGGATTCAACCTTAACAAGTGACAACCCTTCAATCTCCCTGTTCTTTTCGAGGTAATCTTTGGTAATTGCCACTTTCTCGAACTTTACACTTAGCACTTGGCCATCTTTGTGCCTGGAATACTATCAGACAGATGGGGAGAACAAAGCTTGTGACCTAGTTTTGGAATGGAACTATTGTTTTATTTGACCTTCTACACTCCTGAAGGATGCAATCACATTTACTCAGGAAGCATGGTCGAGTAGGCACAGATAATAGGCCTGGGGACAAAAATAAAAGTGGCCTCCATTTGCAAATCAGATAGCTAAAAAAGTGGTCCACGTTTGTAAAACCAGGCAGTTTAGAACTTCCAAAGAGGCTCTGTAATTGATTTGCATGGTATGGGAGACTGCATGCATTTGTGTTTGCTGCAGGCGATGTTTGTTGTAAGATCAGAGAAATCAACAGTAAACAATTCCCCACCAGATCATTCAAAAGGCCGAGAAACAGCCAAAAAATGGCCAACACACTGACCTGTTGGACCAACCATTTTGGTATTGCTAGATTGCCCTATAGGCTAGTCCCTCCCTGGCAGGAAGTAACATGTGCAGACAGGCCTCCCACTCAGCTTGCAAGGCCAATACTACAAACTGCTGTTGGCTGGAAGCACTGTGAGCTACAGCACCTCCTTCTCCCCGCAGAACAGGAGTACTACCCACTAGGGTGTAAATTACACCCTCTGTCTCGCGTGTCATGCCAGACACACAGCACCAAGATGAACATATCTTCTTCTTAGTCTACTATTGCAGATAATCTACTAAAACAAAATTGAGGAAATTAAAGTTTACTAGCAGGTACTCAGATCTGGATAGATTTTTTTATTTGTAAAAGGGTCCTCCCATGTTCACGACTGTACATTAAATTATTTATCGTAATTAGCATTCACATAATGTATTACTATAACTGGTGTGACCATGAAGCACTATTATGATGGGCCCATTGTTGCTTGCAGGTGCAGACTATGGCTGTGTTACAGTGAGTTAGCTTTGGTTGGTTTGTTGTCCATACACAGTAGAAGAATCTGGTCCACGGCAGGCCTCTAGGAATGTGATTCCACATCTGTCAACTAGGTAGTCACCCTGGCGAGAGTGGGCTAACATTACCTCAAGTTTCCGAGTATGTGGCCCGTGGATAGAGAGCACTGGGGTACGAACACCTAGGATAGAAGCTCTCCACAGAAACATGCGATCTAACTTTGTCAGAAATCCACGTGTTTTGGAGAAGCTAGGTGGGGCAGCCATTTGCCTTTTAGACAGGGTGAAACTTCCGAAACCTCCACGAGGGACACTTTGTTGGATATTATGGAGGAAGCAGGCTGGCAGGAGACCAGGATGAATCTTGGTCAGTGATCTTAGGGCGGGGCTATGAATCTGAGATTTCTTCTCAATCATTATGGTACCCAGCTAAAACTCAGGGTATGCTGTGAATGCAGGAGTGTCAAGAGGGGTATTAGGAGGGTTGTGGAGACCAAGGTGATATCAGGACTGGGGGTGATTTCATGAATGTTCTTGAAACTCTTCAATTTAATCAAAGCATGAAAGCTTCTGTTGTATCAAAAGATCTTTTAAAGGAGGCTTAAGAAACTATGAGACCAGCATATTACATGCTTCGGTTCAAATGAGATAGGTTAAAAAGGCTGGGTGCCTGCTAGCATGGTCAATGTCAGACCTAGAGGTCACAGGTTCCAAAGCAAGTAAGATAGTTTGGTGAGTTAAATCACCTGGTGCACATGCGACAGAAACTGACCCGAGCAAACTTTCCGACTGACATACCCAAGGAGTGTCTGCTGCAGTGATCAGAAGGAAATCTAGCATAGCACTGAGGTCTCTGTTTTACAAAAATAGCTCAGGACAAACTTTCAATAAAGAGATTTGGAGTTGAGAGCAGGCCACAGAACCTGTGAGACCTACAGGACAAAGTCTTCAGTCCCACTGGGATAAGAGCACAGGATGAGTGTCTGTTGTACCGATATATTTTTAACCTGATACACTTAGAAAGGACAGAGAGAAAGAAAAGGAAAGAAAGATGCAGCAGGCCACTTCTATTTTATCCTAGTCAGATCTAGTGTGACCTTACTCCCAGGAGAAGTGGCCAGACCTCAAAGGGGCATTTTTATGTGAAGGAAAGCATATCAAACTTGCAGCACTGCACACAGAACATCAGACACCAAACTTGGGAATGAGGGGGTGGACTGTGCATGACAAGCTGAGGTGAGGCAGGAAGAGCAGCTTACAAGGACCTTATGGGCATATTTACAAGCTCCTAGCGCCACCTTGCGCTTCCCTAGCGCCGTTTTGTTTTACGCTGAGGCTGCGTTAAGGTGACTTTTCTCCTGCGCCATAATTACAATGTAGTGCAATGCTTGCATTACGCCATTTTGTAAACCTTTGCGGGACATTATGCCTGCGCCAGGCATAATGTATGCAAGGAGGGGGTGTTCCAATGCAGGCAGGCCCGAAAAAATGGCGCAGTGACGTTTACAACATTTCACTGCACCATTTTTTCCATCGTTTTTAAAGCCTGCTTAAAGAAGGTGTTAAAATGATGCACCCATTTTAATAAATGGGTCTCCCTGTGCTTTGCTGCACTAGAGTTCAACTTTTTGACGCTAGTGCAGCAAAGCGCCACAATAGCATCAAGAATTTTGATGCTATTGTCCAAACGAGCACCATGGTGCGCTGCATTGTAAATGTGGTGCAACCATGTTGTCATCAGGTGGGGCAGGGGGGAACGCAAAAAAGTGGTGCATCTGGAGCAATGCGCAACTTTCTTGTAACTATGCCACTTAGTGTGCCTAGCATTTTTCTGTGGAAAATAACGCAAGATAACTCTGGTGGTTATTATAATGCACTTAATGGAGACATCTGTGATTTGTCTAGTCACAGTTTTAACTCATCTTAATGTAGCATAGAGGGTAGGTGCTCCTGATGCAAAGCACATGCAGATCACAAATTTGTGTGTTAGGCGGGTCACTGCTTTTGTCACATAGATCCTTTCATTACTTGCATTTCATAAGTTACAAACATTCTTATATAGTACACTGAGTTATGAACCAGCATCAAAGAACTGCATGCATACTGCAAGGCATGGGTTTGGAACTTTATTGTTTCAAGGAATAGGATTAGAATGTTTTTGTTCATTGTCAATCTATAGTAATACCTTTTTAGTGCAGATAACTCCACCACCGTGTTACGTTTTAAATCCTGGATCCGTGTGAAGATTTACTAACACTTTGTGCCAAGGTTAAGTCACAAAAGTGATGTTTTGAGATTTACTTTCTAGTCAAATCATGACTAGCATTTGGAAGTTGCCATACAGAAATGCAAAGTAGTGCTGTGTGCTACTTTGCACAACTTTGGGGTAAGTGGGCACACTGTGGGTGGTACTTGGGTGATCCCCTCCAGGCAAGCATTGTTTTGATGCTAATCCCTATCTACTAACATTGACATTAACAGAATGGGATTTGCATAAAAACATCACACCTCCTCAAGGCAGGCATAATGTTTGAGAAAGGTTTTTATTATTTCTAAACTTTTCCAACTTTGCATGTGTGTTGCACTGTACAGCATACATACTAAGTGAGAAAACTATTAAAGTTTATAAAAACTTAGAGCCTCATTTCAACCCAGGTCACCGACCGCCAGAGTTAAAGTGGCATTCGTACCGCCAACATGCTGGCGGTACGAAATGCCATATTATGACTGCGGCGGTACTGCTGCGGTCACACCACCGGGACCGGCGGTTTTCCGCCATGGAGGTCCCGGCGGTCGCAATCCGCCAGGGCAGCGCTGCAAGCAGTGCTGCCCTGGTGAATTTGACTCCCCTTACCGTCAGCCTGTCAATGGTGGTAGACACCGCCATGGAAAGGCTGGCGGTAAGGGGACTCGCGGGGCCCCTGGGGGCCCCTGCACTGCCCATGCACTTGGCATGGGCAGTGCAGGGGCCCCCAGGCACAGCCCCATGGCGATTTCCACTGTCTGCTTGGCAGACAGTAGAAAGCGCAACGGTTGCCGCTGCACCCGCTGCACCGCCACATTGCCGCCAGCTCCATTAGGAGCCGGCTGGAATGTTACGGCCCACATACCCGCTGGGCTGGCGGGCAGAAACTCTGTTTCCGTCCGCCTGCCCAGCGGGGATGTTGAAATGCAGCCGGCGGGTTTGCGGTCTTTTGGCGGTTCAACCTTGGCGAGCGACCTCCGCCGCCCGCCAAGGTTGAAATGAGGGCCTTGATTGGTACCTTTCCAGTACAAAACCAATGCCTGAGATCACCCACACACACTCTTGCACTATTGTGCAGGAGAGTGTGCATTGGCGCTAGGCATTGTAAAGTGCGTCAGCACTAGAGGAGAGAACAGCTCCATACCTTAGTAGATTTGGTGCTGTTGTGCAAACTGACCACTCTTAGGTCCATATTTATACTTTTTAAGTGCCGCATTTGCGTCCTTTTTTGACGCAAAAGTGGCGCAAACTTACAAAATACAATCATATTTTTTACGTTTGTGCCGCTTTTGCGTCAAAAAACGGCGCAAATGCGGCACTAAAAAAGTGTAAATATGGGCCTTAATATCTAATGCTTACCAGTATGGATTACATAATGCTCCTAAACCTTGTAGCCATCATTCTCTGTATAATATGTGTGTGTGTGATGGGAAGTACTCTAACACCCTACATTTCGATGAATAGAGCTATAAAAGAAATTAAATAAGGGTGAAAGAGTGGTAAAGGATAGATGATGGGCACAGCTGGTGAGTGGTAGTGAGAGAATCAGGGAAGAAGGAAGTCACTGAGGTGAGGCGGGCGGTGGAGGCGCATTCAAAGACTGTCGCCCTGGGTGTAATGTGGGGCCCTAAGCCCTCATGCTGGTAAGGAAGGTGACGCAGACACGGTGGTAGGGTGGTAATAAACTGGCCTCAGGCACGTGCGCCCGGCCCCTTTTATTGGCAGGGTCACCTGACTGGTGACGCCTGTGTTGGGTGGGTGTAGGCTACACAAGCAAGACCAGCCCTCAGCAGAGTGGCTGGCAGAAACACTAGAATGAGTCCAGCTGGACTCTACATCCCTCCCAAACTTTATTGAGGAACCAAACAAAAGTCCAACCTGTAAAAGAAACAATAACAAAGCACCACAATCAGTCTCTCGGCCTCGAAAAGGCAGACTGCAGAATTGCAGTGGACATGGTGCAGCTGGGAGCATCCGGACACCTCCGCACGAGTCCATAATTTAACCAGGTACAGCTGGGCACGAACACGGTGTGGATGAAGTCCAGATACTTCAGTTGCTTGTCCACGACCTCACAGTTCACTGGATATAGTCGATCCGGTCCTGCCTGGGCTCATGTGGTCAAAGTCTATTTACAGTTTCTGATGCGGGTGCATCTGGAGCAGTGGGGAGTCCACTGTACACAGTTCTGGACGGCATTCTGACTCTGGAGATTGTCTACCTCCTAAGACTGCAGATGACATGACGGCCTGTGGCGCCTGGAAGTCCAGCGGCAGAGCAGCGGCAGTCTTCCCTCTCGTGCCAGACCTCCATCAAGCAGGAGTCTCCTCGAGGCCCTTCCGCGGGCTTCCACAGGACTGTGTGGGCTGTGCTTGCCTATCTCGGGCCCAGCAAAGACGTCTCAGAGGAACAGCCTACAGGACCACATCCCACCCTCGTCGCCATTGTAATGTGGGGCCCTAAGCCCTCATGCTGGTAAGGAAGGTGACGCAGACACGGTGGTAGGGTGGTAATAAACTGGCATCAGGCACGTGTGCCCGGCCCCTTTTATTGGCAGGGTCACCTGACTGGTGACGCCTGTGTTGGGTGGGTGTAGGCTACACAAGCAAGACCAGCCCTCAGCAGAGTGGCTGGCAGAAACACTAGAATGAGTCCAGCTGGACTCTACATCGGGCGCCACCAGCGCTAAAACTGGCCTTTGTTACCGTGATATTGCTTGACTGTACACCGTAAGGGTTAGTTGTTACATCACATTTTTTCATACACATATTTACAAAGTGAGATATAGGGAGTTGCATTGATTTACTCACGAACAGGTCTACAGTTTCACAGTTCAATTTGAGTAAATTGAAATAATTTTTGTCTCGGACTGGGAGAGAGGGCACAAGAGTATATGCACAATTAGCATTTCACCTGTTCCCCAATCCACTCTTAATAACAGAAAACGGGCCTTTCATCCTTGCCAGACTGGATTTTTAAGAAGAAAAAATTAACATTAATACATATTTTTCAAGTATAGGTCAGTACCGTCTTGTGTTAGAAGGATGTATTATCAAATGTACACATTGGGGTTGTTGGTACATGCAGTACTTCTCGCTATAAAATGTACAAAGGTCGTTTACATGTTCCCTGCTTTTCCACTCCACTCCTCTCCCTCTCCCCGCAAAATCTGCGGGACCGGGGACTACAGAGCCCTTTCAACGACCGCAAAGAAATAGTAGGTCTGTGGCCCACTGATGACTGAAGCCATCTCTGACCGCAGCAAATGCGAGAAGCATAGTTTTACAACATGACATGTTTTTATGTAGCGGTTTATTATAGGATCATTAGGTGTCAAGGAGTGTTAACCAATTGTCTGCAGGGAATAGATATCAAACGTGCAGCAGGTGCACCGAAACCGGGACCCTTGTGTGTGAGGGCCCTTTGCACCCCAGTTAAGGATGTATTTCAATACTAAACCAAGGGCAAAGGAGTAACTTTCCCTGTTGGCGTTGGGCTACATGATTCCCTCTCTGCAACCTTGCTTCTCTGCGTTGCTTGGAGGGGAAGGGGTTTAGTCAGAGACAGACAGGTAAGCCCTTGCTTTTAGTACTGCTACTCACAGATGAAACCGACACACACTGGACACTTACATCTTCAGTGGCGTGACACCCAATGCACTCCCTACCCCGTGAAGAAACGCGGGACACTTACATCTTCAGTGGCGTGACACCCAATGCACTCCCTACCCCGTGAAGAAACGCGGGACACTTACATCTTCAGGGGTGTGACACCCAATACACTCTCGACCCCGTGAAGAAACGCCCCTCTCGAGGACACCCATTGGTGAAACGAGACAAGGGGGCTCGTGTCCAATGGTCAAGAAAAGCAGGTTCCTTTCAAGCACCGCCCTCGGCATCCTCTGAAACATCTCCTCGGTCTTACAGCAGAAGGAGAACCCGCACTGCCTGCCTACGCTTTGAGTGTCAGGCTCCAACACATTCTCCGTGAATCTGGCTCTCCTCCAAGAAGCCAAGTAGGGTGAAGCTAGTGAGGCTACGGAGACTCATTAAAAGACATACACGAGTCACGCGTGGCTTCCGATGGCATGCAGGGAAGCAGGGAGCTCTGCAGGGCCCTGCTGTGCCCTCAGACATGCACTTCCCACTAACTCTGCAGTGCCAAGTTTAAGGTGGGTTCAATAATGGAGCCAGTGCTGTCCAGATCAAGTCCCTTCGACCACTAAGCCCATATTTATACTTTTTTAGCGCTGCATGTGCGTCATATTTTGTAAGTTTGAGACGATTTTGCGTCAAAAAACGACGTACATGCGGCGCTAAAAAAGTATAAATATGGCGGTGTTTAATAAAGCAAATAAGTGTTAAGGAGCCCACACCCAGAGGTGCTGAACAGCAGGGTTGCCTAATACACCAACGCTAAGCTGCTTAGTTACGATTCTACCTCATGCCTCTTTCTTCCACCCCCCTCTACTTCCTGCTTCTTTATCTCACTCTTGTAGGTTCTGTTTCATCGCTGATAGACCCTTTGTCCCTGCTTCTCCATCTTCTGCCTTCTTTCACCCTCTGTGCCTTTCTTTCTCTCTCCTGTTCTGGGTCACTCTAGTGATGAAAAATAAATCTCGTTCCACGAAAAGAGCACCGGTGCTCACTGCCTGCAAACAGCGGCACAAATTAAGCACCGAAAACATGTGGAAACATCATACACATTCACGTCCTCAGGAACAAAAAGAAATGGGATAATAATGGTCCAAACCTGCATATAATCAACAGAGGGACAACTCAGACACAGACCACGATAGGAACAATATCATAAGTGTTTATAGGTGGCTGTGCACAGCACAATGCCCACACGCAGACAGCGGCTAGTGGTGCAGCTGCAAGAGCGGTGGTGTAGAGGCGGAGATGTGGGCTAGAGACGGAGATGTGTTCTAAAGAGAGAGCAATGGTCTAGAGGTGGAGATGTGGTCTAGCGAGAGAGCGCTGTGGTCTAGAGGTGGAGATGTGGTCTAGCGAGAGAGCGCTGTGGTCTAGAGGTGGAGATGTGGTCTAGCGAGAGAGCGCTGTGGTCTAGAGGTGGAGATGTGGTCTAGCGAGAGAGCGCTGTGGTCTAGAGGTGGAGATGTGGTCTAGCGAGAGAGCGCTGTGGTCTAGAGGTGGAGATGTGGGCTAGAGACGGAGATGTGTTCTAAAGAGAGAGCAATGGTCCAGAGGCGGAGACATGGTCTAGAGATACAGCAGCGGTCTAGAGGAGATGTGGTGTTCAGGAAGCGCAGTGATGAAGAGGTGGAGATGTGTTTTAGAAAGAGAGCAGTGTTGTAGAGGTGGTAATGTGATCTACAGAGAGACAGCCGTTGTCAGAGGTAGAACTCTGGTCTAGAGAGAGAGAGAGACAGAGAGCCATGGTCTAGACGTGGAGATGTGATCTAGCGAGAGAGCGCTGTGGTCTAGAGGCGGAGATGTGGTCTAGCGAGAGAGCGCTGTGGTCTAGAGGCGGAGATGTGGTCTAGCGAGAGAGCGCTGTGGTCTAGAGGCGGAGATGTGGTCTAGCGAGAGAGCGCTGTGGTCTAGAGGTGGAGATGTGGTCTAGCGAGAGAGCGCTGTGGTCTAGAGGTGGAGATGTGGGCTAGAGACGGAGATGTGTTCTAAAGAGAGAGCAATGGTCCAGAGGCGGAGACATGGTCTAGAGATACAGCAGCGGTCTAGAGGAGATGTGGTGTTCAGGAAGCGCAGTGATGAAGAGGTGGAGATGTGTTTTAGAAAGAGAGCAGTGTTGTAGAGGTGGTAATGTGATCTACAGAGAGACAGCCGTTGTCAGAGGTAGAACTCTGGTCTAGAGAGAGAGAGAGACAGAGAGCCATGGTCTAGACGTGGAGATGTGATCTAGCGAGAGAGCGCTGTGGTCTAGAGGTGGAGATGTGGTCTAGCGAGAGAGCGCTGTGGTCTAGAGGTGGAGATGTGGTCTAGCGAGAGAGCGCTGTGGTCTAGAGGTGGAGATGTGGTCTAGCGAGAGAGCGCTGTGGTCTAGAGGTGGAGATGTGATCTAGCGAGAGAGCGCTGTGGTCGAGAGGTGGAGATGTGGTCTAGCGAGAGAGCGCTGTGGTCTAGAGGTGGAGATGTGGTCTAGCGAGAGAGCGCTGTGGTCTAGAGGTGGAGATGTGGTCTAGAGAGAGAGAGCAGTCGTCTAGAGGTGGAGATGTGGTCTAGCGAGAGAGAGCTGTGGTCCAGAGGTGGAGATGTGGTCTAGCGAGAGAGCGCTGTGATCTAGAGGTGGAGATGTGGTCTAGCGAGAGAGAGCTGTGGTCTAGAGGTGGAGATGTGGTCTAGCGAGAGAGTGCTGTGGTCGAGAGGTGGAGATGTGGTCTAGCGAGAGAGAGCTGTGGTCTAGAGGTGGAGATGTGGTCTAGCGAGAGAGGCTGTGGTCTAGACGTGGAGATGTGGTCTAGCGAGAGAGCGCTGTGGTCTAGACGTGGAGATGTGGTCTAGCGAGAGAGCAGTGGTCTAGAGGTGGAGATGTGGTCTAGCGAGAGAGCGCTGTGGTCTACAGGTGGAGATGTGGTCTAGCGAGAGAGAGCTGTGGTCCAGAGGTGGAGATGTGGTCTAGCGAGAGAGCGCTGTGGTCTACAGGTGGAGATGTGGTCTAGCGAGAGAGAGCTCTGGTCCAGAGGTGGTGATGTGGTCTAGCGAGAGAGCGCTGTGGTCTAGAGGTGGAGATGTGGTCTAGCGAGAGAGAGCTGTGGTCTAGAGGTGGAGATGTGGTCTAGCGAGAGAGTGCTGTGGTCGAGAGGTGGAGATGTGGTCTAGCGAGAGAGAGCTGTGGTCTAGAGGTGGAGATGTGGTCTAGCGAGAGAGCGCTGTGGTCGAGAGGTGGAGATGTGGTCTAGCAGGGCACACGTAGTCTAGTGGTAGAGCTGTGGTCTGGTGAAGACGTCAGCTAAATGTAACACCCACCCACCCTTTTGTTCGATTCTCTCTATTAACATTCACACACACCTGCCAATTAGATGCATATCCCTGGCCCATTAACTGCAAATCTCACCTTAATGGCTCTTCCATCGCTGCAGACATTCATAGCATAAATTATTCTGTTCTCTGTGACATATCTGTTGAAGTGCAGTTTACTATCGCCAGGCTCTAACTCCCTTGGCCCCAACACTCTATGGTGGGAATTTACAACTTGAGTTCTTTATAAATAAACTATTATCAGGGTCAATGCACAGAGAAATCGATAACCAAGAATAACCGCAAATGTGTAGCTGAAGCCCTGGAAGCATAGAAATGATTGGCGTTTGCTGAAGGACTATATCACTGTTACAAAGAAAGGACAGCTCCAGGACTGCTGCACACAAAACTGAATATCTCACAGTTAACAGGACAAGTTAGCTTCCCTGGGTCACTGGTAGTCTGTCAGTCATAACTATGGTCCATAGTGTCCAAGGATGGATCTCCAAGGGGTTGCATAAAGCCAGAGATTCCACAGGGGCTTTGGTATAAAGCAATAGGTCGTCTTGGAGTGCAGAGCCCTCGCACCTTAAAATGTGCCTGTACCATAGAAAAAAGCTACATAGCACTCTTTCCTGGTGGACGTTTGTCTTGATTTGGAAGTACTCACCAACTATACTTCATTCTCAAATGTGCTTTATTTTTCTCAATTATTAGAGAAGGTGGTTTTCATCCAGCTGTATCCTGGCTGAATTCAGTGGGCCTTTTAAGATGCCAGGCAGCTATGGAGATGGTCATGGGCCATTCTGAAGTGGTCTGAGGTGTGGTTGATTTAAATATAACTGTGAACAAACCCATGCCATGTCAGGTCAATTAATAGCTTTCAATACTACTAAGTGTGTAGTTCACATAATATTTGTCTAAGGAAGGACATTTTCCAGTGCTATGCTGTGTTTTGTTACACTAGGAATGCTTGTTACTATTTCCTTCAGAGACCTAGTTAGAAACCAAAACATTCTGTACTAATGCTTCGTTGATATCCTAGGAAGAAAAGTGACCTGATGCTCCTTAAAGAGCTATTTCACCACCTTCCGCCACACACAGTTATCCAAGAACACCCACTTTTTCAGGAACAGAAATTGTGTTCAGTTGTTTTTGAAGAGCAATGTTTTCTTTGATTTCTCCAATGTCTAATTGGTAAGGGTCCTGGTCCTTAGACCCTTTCACCAAGAAAACTTTGTCCTATCATTTTGTATCTCTTAAAGTTGGAAACTACCACTTCATGCATATATTCATAGAGATATTTTGAGCTGACACTCCTTCTCGTTACTTCTAATACATTTTGGCCCAGTTTCCCTTTTTCTCTTATGTATTGCACATGGCATTGTAAAGGAGTCTTACGTTTGGAGTATGTCAATGCAATAATTTCAATCCTGGAGTATGTGGACCCTTCACTGCAGATGTTCAAGCTGCTAGATTTTGAAGGTGATGTAAGTAACTCATTAGGACCCTTGATGCACGATTTGCTAAGTGCAGTCTCAATGGTACACAGGCCTATACAACCAAAACTATCTGCAGGAAACTGAGGAGAATAAATATTATCCTGGTGGTTTCCAGGTGAGAAATCGTACCATTTATCAGACAGGATAGCTGAGGAATAATAGTAAAGCAACATCCATTAGAACAAATAGGCTCTTTTCCTGATTTACTAGATGTCGGCATACGCTCAATGTTTCAATTTTTAGGCAGCTCTGCTTCATTCAGCAGTCTACATCTTCCAAGCATTAGAGAAGTTTTCATATTTCTACTCCACAGCTGTGCCTAATGTATAGATCCGCTGAGTACTGTTTACTTAGATGTAGAACAGGACATCAAAAATGCTGGTCATCTGCATGGAACGGTGCACATGTGAGTTTATAGATGTGCCTTCTGCATCACAGCACCAGCGTCTACACTTTGGGGTTATACACTCTGATGGAATGGTTTGCCTTACAAGGGGAGAAAATAATTAATCAGCCTGGGTACTATGTGCTCTGTCTGCATCTCCTCTATGCTGGTAAGAAGGAGTGAATGGCTGACCATGCCAAAAGCTGCTGGCAGATCTAAAACGATCACTTATCCAATACCGCCACCATCAACCTAAAAACACAGGTCACCCAGAAACAGTTTTATTACAGATTAAGTGCTGTGGTTAAATCTAAATCCCATCTGCACTCCTGCCAGAATCTGTTTTTATTTCTAACAATTGTTTTATTTAATTAGGAAGAAGTTATTTGGCAGATGGGGTAGATTCTAAGCAGACCAGTTGCAATCTATCGAAAGGGTCTGCCTATATATGTTTCAAAAATGCACTCCTGTTCCTTCTTCAGCACTAGAGAAGCTTCACATCTGCTGATTAGTGCTAAGCAGGATCCACCAAATGCTCATGGCTTCCGATTGGTCCATGCTCTTGTCTCTTTATGTCCAATCAATATTGGAGGCTTCTGTGGCATGACATGACAGGCCAAGCCACCAGAATACTAATGAATCCAATGCCTATGTTTCATTCCAAGGCAGCCAGCTGAGAGACAGCCGTTGGTTCCCTCTAAACCCACTTTGCTGATGAGACCACATGACTCGACATAAACTGCACAATGCTTATTTCTTGCAAGACATTGCGGATAAATGACAAATGATTAACGGGTCTGAGAACCAATGAAGAAAGATCATTTTAAAGAGACGGTAGGCTTCAAACATATTAATGGAATTGGGTCAACCTCTATGAACCTACATGAGTAACCTTGAGGTAAATTCTGATCTTAGTCTGAGAAAGAGTGCTTATGTAGTCTAGTTGCTCAAAACTGGCATTCTATCTGAAAATCCCAAGGGCCTCATTATAAGTGATGTTATAATCAGGAGTTTCCACTAGTTTCACTATAACAAGCTGTGCCGATGACATTACTACACCACAAGGTTTTGCATATGCATTTATCATCAGATAAAAGCTGGAAAAAATGTTCATGGAGCTATTACAAGGTTCCAAGTTCCTTCAATTCAAAATGGGTGAATGGCACCAATTTTACAGCATTATTCCCCATTCTGAGTTACAAAAGTAAGAATGAAGTGGGACTAGCTAACTAAGGAAACACCACGTCCAACTGTATAAGTATTTTCTTGGAACGGTGGTCAGGACTTCTAAATGAGCCCCTAAGACGTTAGTGCTAAATTAATGGGAATATTGTGATTTTGTGAAATCATGCTGCA
The DNA here is from genome assembly GCF_031143425.1 of Pleurodeles waltl. NCBI lineage: Eukaryota > Metazoa > Chordata > Amphibia > Caudata > Salamandridae > Pleurodeles > Pleurodeles waltl. The sequence continues at coordinate 607,359,943 of NC_090446.1, forward strand.
ATCAACAGGTGAAGTATTACTCATAAATCAGACTTTAGAGCACATTAATTGCAAAGAATTAGCAGTAGCTAAATTTATCATCAAACATTTGTTGACGGTGATCTTTGATTTATGTGATACAATGACACAAAACTGAGGAAAAAATAAAGGAGATGGGTGGAATGCTTGAAGTAATCTTGAATTAATCTTAGCAACTTGCAATTAATTGGAGGCACATTTTAGTTCGTCTTTTTTGCTCACTGTGCCAATCTAGACGGAAACCAGCCTTGTGCAAATTAACCTTGGTCTTCCCCTAATAGGAACAGTCCAACCCAAAATGCCAGACCGGTTCCCCTTTAAATGGAACACAAACAACCCCAGATTGGTTTGGCTTACTTAGGCCTCATCAGTGAGGTATAGCTTGATTTCTATGACACTGTGAGAACAGGGTCCACATCTACGCATACTGGTCACACATGGGGGCTGTTGCAAGGAGGAAAGCATAAGGATGATCAATGGTTCGCTTGAAGTATTGTAAGTCGGTGGTAATTACTCAGTGCCATTGTCCAGTCTGTCCCTTTATTGCCTACTATGTTACTCTAGGCAGAGAACGACCATGTCCAAATCTATTCTGGGCATGCTCCAATACATACAGTCCATTCTGAAATCCCAGACCAGGTCCCCTCCAGATGGAAACACAAGCAACTACTGATTGTGTTTCTATCCAGAGGGAATTCTGGATTGGTAGTTCAGTCTTGCCTGCTCCTAGTGGAGCAGGACTAAGGCAGATTGAAACATGACTGGTTTAGGTGTGTGGGTTTGCTGAGGGAAAAAGACAGGGACTGGAATGGGGCCAATGCAATTAACAGTGGCTGGAATTATTTAATTCAATCTATCATCATGCTGTTTCTAGTAATAGATGTTGTAAGTATGATGGACATGCCTATACTCAAAATTCCTGTACCGCAAAATTCAGGCTTTACCTCACACTGAGCTCTAAGTACAATGAAAGCAGTCTGGGAGCGCTTATGTTCCTGAGTGGAGTGGGCTAGGTCTGGGAGTTTCAACTGAACTGTTCCTACTGGTGCAGGAAGAAGTTTGATTTCCTTATGGTTACTCGGTCTCTAGAGTGGCACACTGGATGAAAAATCGATGGACTGGAATGTGGTCAGAGCAATCACCAGTGAAAGATTAATTCAACATTCTTTCCACCTCCTTGCTGTTTTCAGCAGTGCATGCTTGAATTGTAACACACATGCACAGATGTGGGTTCCATATTCATTGTGCCACAAAATTCAAGCTATTTCTTACTGATGAGATCACTACGTAGGTCAAACCTGGTCTGTGGTTGATTATGTTTGCTTCTGTAGGGGACCTGCTCTGGCAGATTAGGCTGGACTGGACTGAGATTACTTCAAGCATTCCTTCAATTATGTTGTTGGGTGTTATAATGGGAAAATACAAAATGTCAGAAATGTGGAAATATCATAGTATTATAAAGCAACAAAAATGATTAATGTATGATGTACAAGTTTTTGTACATGTATCAAATTCTGATGCACTCTAAATGGGGGCTTTATGGTTGTGGTGTCATTTGTTCCTACACATTGCTACTGGGCCCTGCCTTAATGTTCATGCACTAATGGTGGATAACTCCATCCCACTTTTGGACGCAAAATCAAACCATGACCATTGCGCACTCTTTGGACTTGGCCAGCTTCCCACCTTAAAGAGAATGTGAAACCTCAGGAAGTAGGGTGGATTTTTCAAGAGGTGAGCTATATTTATTATAATTATTATTTTAATAAAGCGAGCAATTGCCCAAGGGTGTCCTGGCACTAAGATAAGATGACTTTCTTTGCCACCCAATACAAGAAATCAAGAAAAAAGGATTAGTTTAAATCTAAATAAGATAAAAAATGGAAAGATGGGGCTTTAGAGACCTATGAAATGTTATAGTTTCCAAATGAAACTCAATCAGTAGCTTATTCCACACCTGTAGTGTAACCATCAAAAAAGCACATACTTCCTGTCTGGTCCTCCGGTATTTAGGTATAGTAATCAAACAGGTGGAGGCTGAGTGCAAACGTCTTGACGGGGTGTGCATTTTAAATGTCAGGAATCTAACTGTTTTGAGATACTGGATAAATGGCTGTGTGGCACATGCAAAAAGCCTTAAACCGGCATCTGTTCTAAACGGGGAGCAAATATAACTTACAAAGTGGAACCAAGGTGCTATCAAATTTATGCATATCAAAAATCAGGCTGGCAGCTGTGTTCTCAATCAACTGTAGCTTCTGCATAAGATAATCAGGGAGTGCATTGCAGTAGTCTAACCTACTGAGAATAAAGGCTTATATTAACCTCTGGCTGGAGCAGCGAGGAATACATATTAGAATATTTTTTAATTCTTTCATTATAAAAAAAAAACAAGTGCCCATTAGCTTAATAATATGGTGTTCAAGGGAAAGATATTATTATATAGAACACCAAAATTGCAGGCAGTATTTGGTGTTTTAGGGCACTCCCTTAATCTCTGTGGGCCCCACAGGGGGGACTGTTCAGAGAAATTATCAAAAATCAACACCTCTGTTTTGTCTGAGTTTAACCCCAGGGAGTTTGTGTTCATCCGGCAAGCCTCCTTAACCAAGCAGCTTTAAAACTGATCTTGAAGTTGTATGATATTGCCCTCCGTGCAGATAATGAAACAATTGTCATCAGCATTGCCATACAATTCTTAGGTGATCGTATCTGCCAATGGAGCAAAATAAATATTAAAAACAGTCAGTCTGGGGGCATATCCCTAAAAGACCCCATAGGGTATATCTTTTAAAATCTGAACGGAAAGAAGCCCTCTGAACATCCTGTGTACTATTTTTCAAGAAGGATTCAAACCATTGTGGAGTGTTGCCCCGCAAACCAACAAGGTTTAATATTTGTAGCTGAAAAGCGCATTAGACAGTGTTAAAGGCTGCTGACAGATCAAAGAGAATAAGAGCCATGAGCTCCCTCCAGCCAAGATCATACGGATGTCATTAGCAGCAGCTGTAAGTACTGTTTCTGTGCTAAATAAGGTCTAAAACTGGATTGATATTTATTGAGGAGTCTACTTTTCTTAATATAAACATACTTTCTAAAACTTTAGTTAAAAAAGGAAAAAGGGAAATAAGACAATAGTTTGAAGAGATATTAGGATCTAAAGGTATCCTTTTTAAGAGGGGTGACTAAAGTTGTTATACAAAAGAAGGGGACAATACCACTCACCAGGGAGTTATTACAGATTGTTATTATTAGTGGAATAAATATGGAGGCTAATTCTTTAAAATGTTTGATAGGACAAGGGATAATCCAGAATTAATAGCCAAAATATTCGGTGCTACATCCTCATCTGCTGTAGGTCTAAAATCTGACCAAGAGGTAGAACAAGGATAATAAAAGAGGTGCTATGGGTAACCAGAATAATGCTGTGTCAGGGCGTCTTGGCTGGGAAGATGCATGAATGGTGAGAAGACTGAAATAGTAGCTTAGGTGGAAACTGCTTGCAGAGGGACTGGTGACTGAGGGAGACTCACATTCGACAGCTGCTGTACACCTTGGTGCCATGCCAACTAAGATTACTGAATAAAGCCAATACATAACAGCATGCACACCTACACGACCAAGAAAGGACACAAAAACGTGATGACCATCAAAAAGTGCAACACATTATTCCCACAGGGTGTAAAGATGTCTGGGTTGTTTGGCCCCCGTAGCCCAGGGCAACCTAAAGGAATGAGACCTAGTGGTAGGGACAATGCAGGGAGCCTTTTTGAATTCTCTGGCACATTTGCAGGATATAGTAATAGAAAGAAGAATCTTGGCTGCCAGAGGGGAGGAACAGGATGGCGTCCCGGTGGTGGCACAGAAACCTCACAAGCTGGAGAACCCAAATTGAGGCAATGATCAATTTTAACAAGACAAAAAAACAAGCACTCAAAGTGCAAAGCTCACTCTGACAGGCTGTTTCACACATGAAAGAAGTTTCAACTCAACATTCTACCAAATATTAGCACCTACTATTAAATGAACAGCAGGACCAAAAGGAGATTTAAAAACACAGAGGTTTGATCTAGAAAGGAGGCGGCTCAACAAGGAGCTTGAGACAGCAAATTAGGGAATGTTTCTACTGGATGGTAGACATTACTAGGAGAGTTATAATGAGGATGTGGACAATCAAGTAATCGGAGAGAATCTGCGGTGCATTGGACTTGACATGGTGGGTGTGCTGGACTGAATGCTAGTTGCTGAGGGTGAAGCTGGGGTTCACCTTTCTGATAAGAGTCCTCTTTTTGAAGGTATGAAGGCAGGGTATATATCCCCCTCTTTGAGGGGGGAGTTCTCTGGGTCCCACCACAGTCCAGGGTAACTGCACACTGATCAAGGTCATTCATTTATTTACCACTGGTGATCCAGGGACTGCTACACGCTTTGTGCTCCACTTGGATAAAAAACTTGACTGCGTGAGTAGCAAGGGTGAATAGCCAAGCCCTCCAGGAGGTGGAAGAGAGTATTGGAACTCAGATGATGTTTGACAAACATTATCACATATATGTTCTACCAGAGTTTTATATTTTCAAAATATCAGGTACTTCATTCACACATAGAAAAGTAGGCAGTTAAAATGAATAACAACAAAGATAAAGAGACAATGCTATAATCCTTAGCAGGTGAACACTAACAAGACACAAAATATCGCACTTAAACAATTAAATAAATAGCTTATGCCCCTTTGACTGATACTAGGCCCAGGGGAAACAATTTGGCTGTCCTTAATTGTCTCAGGAGTGCTTGGATTTCTAGCCTTATACTGTGCCTTCACACACACACGCACACACAAAATCACAAAAAACACACAAATAGAGAGAAAGATATATATATATATATATATATATATATATATATATATATATATATATATATATATATATATTTAGAGAGAGAGAGAGAGCGAGAGAAGAGAGAGAGAGAGAAAGAGAGAGACTGCTTTAGATTATGGAAAATGGGGAATCACGTGTGGCAGTCAATGTAGGGTTCACACCAGTTCATGATTTTCCACATTTTGCAATGGAGCTCAGGCAGAGGAAGGGAGAACAAAGGATTTCCTGTGAGAGAGGGATGTAAATCCCTTTGAAATAGATGTTACATGGCTTGGGAAGGGTAGCTTCCCCAAGCCACCAGTATGCTTTGAAGGGCACATTTGGTGGCTTCTTTGCATAAACCGGTACGCACCAGTCCAGTGACCCTCGGTCCCTGCTCTGACATGAAACTGGACAAAGGAGAGGGGGTGACCACTCCCCTGTCCATCACCACCCCAGGGGTGGTGCCCAGAGCTCCTTCAGGTGGCCACTTGATTCTACCATCTTGAATCCAAGGTGGGCAGAGGCCCCTGACAGCATCTGAGTGGCCACGTCTGGTAGGTAATGTCATAGCCCCCCTACTTATAGGTGGTCACCCTGCTAGGTGACTAATCCCCCTTCCTGGGCTACTTATGGTCTCCCTCTTGGGTGGGTCCTCAGATTCAACCTGCAAGATTTCAGCAGGACTTCTCTGTATTGTTTACAATCTGCAACTTCAGCTGCGACTTCGCTCTGTAACACTGTTTTTCCGGCTCCTTCCAGCAACTACAACATTCCCCTGGCTGTGCAACCCCTGAGGGCAGCGAGTCTTCAGCCTACACAAGAAGTAAGAAGTTATCTCCCTTGAAGTGAAGGAGTCAGACTACAGGCACCTACCGCAACGACGACCGGCTGAGTGGATCTGCTCTCCCCTGGAACTGTGAGGATCCTGCATCACAGGTGGTGGTCTGGAGTGGTCCCCTTGGTCCTCTCTACCAGCTGTCCAACTTGGGATAGTACCCCTGTGCACCGCGGACCTTGCAGCTATCATGGCTTGTTTGCGCCTCCTCCAAGGGATCTTCAGGCTCCGTGTAGCCCTGGCCCCCAGCACTACTTCCTGCAAAGCACAGTCTCCTGCCTGCTGTTCTAGCGACGTGGGGCTCCTCTTCAGGTGTGCTATGTGAGCCTCACTACAAGTGCTGTGCCTGGTGCCAGTGGGTTACTTGTGGGGGCTGACTCCACTTCTTGTGACTCTCCCAGCTGTTGAGGGTCCCCGCGGATTCCCGTCCCTGGGTTGAGTCCCCAGGACCTTGCTGGTCCTCTTCAGCCAAGTAAACCCTCTTCTCAGTCTCTTGCATTTGCCAAGGCTTGTTGGTTGTTTTCCAGCGTCACTAACCAACTGAGTCTCGACTGCTGAGGTGGAACATCACTTGCATCTCTTCTGGGACCTCTCTGTATCTTCTGTGCTGAACTGCTGACCTTTTTCGTTCAATGTTGGCCTGGTCCTCCACCCACAGAAGGGTGGGTAGTGGTTCCAGCCACAACCAGACATTCCAACATGAACTGGACTCAGTCCCCTTCCTATGCAGGTCCTCTTCTGTTGGGATCCACCTTTGGGTTCTTCCAGTCTTGGACTGGTCTTGCATAATCTTTTTCCAATGTCCTCCTGTTGGTTATGGGGAAAACCAAGTACTTACCTCTGTTCTCCTGGTCGCTGGGGGTCACTGTAGTACTCACCTCTTGGGGTTCCTAGTTCCTCCAGCTCCCCTCTACTGATTTCACTTCCTTGGGTGGGGGACTACCTTTCATATTCCACTCTTTTAGTATATAGTTTGGCCCTTCCCTAGGGCCCTCACTGTTTACCTATACGTTTGCCAATGCATATTACTTTCTAAGCTTTTACTGATTGCTAATGTGTATATAATAGAGTGTTTACTTACCTCCAGTATGGGGATTGCCTATTCAGTATTCTAGTATCTGTGTTACTATAATAAAGTACCTTTATTTTTGTAACACTGTGTGGTTCTTTCATGTTTGATATTGCTGTGTGACTATAGTGGTATTGCATAAGCTTTGCATGTCTACTAGGTAAGTATTGGCTGCTCATCCACAGCTACCTCTAGAGAGCCCTGGCTTCCTAGACACTGCCTACACTCCACTAATAAGGTAAACGTTGACCTGGTATAAGGTGATAACACCTTAGGTGTCCAGCACATACCAGCCCAACTTTCTACATCGGCGGCGCAGCAGTAGGATAAGACACTTGCATTTGCCTCTCCACTTTGTCACTAGTCACTTTCCACAGGAAAGACCATTACTAGTTGTTAGGTGCACACTGCACTTATGGATCAGGAATTCTAGTCTCCTAGTTTGAATAAGGTAGGGGTCTAGCATAGCCTTTGCTCCAACTTTCCTAGGGAGCCTAGTTGTTAGAGTAGTAGTACTCTAGCAAGATGTCTTCAGTAGTGCACACATCTCAGGCCCCAGACTCTCACTATGAGGGTCTTACTTTCCAAGAGTTGAGGGAGATGTGTGCTTCCGGAAAACTAAGGACAGGGAGTAATCCCAATAAAAGTCTCCTTCTGAGGTTACTCCTCCAGGCTGACCAGGACAATGCAGGTAGCCAGGAGGAGGAGGAAGTTGAAACTGACCCTCCCATCCTTAACAGGGTAGCTTTAGGCTACAATGAGGGGGGGGGCGGTCAGGAAGAATCTGGGGAACACCACTGGACTTCTCTGTTAAAGCTCTGGAAGGTTGATTGCATGGCAGCAAAGTTAGTGACTACCAGAGCTTGTACAATCTGATTCTGAGAGAGCACTTTTTGAATAACCGTATTTCTGATCAGCTGGATCAATACCTGGTGGACTCTGATCTGACCTCTCCCCAAGAATTGGGAAAGAAGGCAGACAAGTGGGTCCACACCAGGGTGAGTAGAAAGACTCTCATAGGGAGTGACCACAAAAAGAAAGAAGCAGGTAAGCATTAGGACAAAGGTGGGCACAAAGATAAAACAAAAGAGTCTTCATCAGGCCCACAAAACTCATCTGGGAGTGGGACTAAATCCTCTTCCTCTAAAAAACGTTGGTGCTACATGTGTAAGCATAAAGGCCACAGGGCAGGAGACAGCACCTGTTCTAAGAAAGGCAGCAATCCCCCTACAACTACTAATATCGCTTCTACTCCTAGTGCTCCTAGCAATAGCAATGGTAGAGGCAAAAGTAATAATAGTAGTCAGTCCAAAAGTGTACCTATGCTTAGCTTGGGGACTGTAGTGGGCACTGAGGCTGTGTTGGTCTCTAATGGGGGCACTGCCTTTGCCACTCTAGCTGCCTGCCCTCTTAATATGGGTAAGTACAGGAAGAATTCTTAATAAATTGTGTTGAGGCCAAGGCCTACAAGGACACAGGTGCTAGTGTCACCAATCTGACTGAAAAACTGGTGTCACCTGAGCAACACCTACTTGGTCATCAGTACCAAGTGAGTGATGCTCACAATAACACTTTCTGCCACCCCATGGCAGTTATTGACTTTAGCTGGTGGGGTTACTGGCCCTAAAAAGGTTGTAGTATCCTCTGATATACCAGTATAATGTATGCTAGGTAACGATTTCAAGACTTCAGTTTGGGCTGAAGTGGAGTCGGAGGCCCATGCAGCAATACTGGGCATCCCTGGGCACATCTTTGCCTTTACCAGAGCACAGGCCAAAAAGAAAAGGGAACATGGAGCACTGGAGCCTGGAGCAATTGCCTAGGAGGCTCCAAAAAAGAAGAGCAGACAGAGTAAAAAGTTATCCTCTGCTCCAGCTTCCAGATAAGATTCTACTTCTGAGGGACAGGAATCTAGTCCTTAGTTGGAACCTACACAAGAGGAGCTCCAAGCTGACACAGCGAGCTCTTGGGTGCAGGGGGCCCACCAGGGAGGAACTCAGTATGGAACAGAAGACCTGTCCTACACTGGAAAGCGTAAGGCAGGAAAGGGCAGCACAAGAGGCAGGAGATGTCAGTGGTGCCCACAAGGTGTACAGCCTCCTTTACTCAGAAGCAACAGACCCTAAACCTGGTGCCACCAGGAGACTGGTCATCCCTCTGAAGTACAGGAAGTTCCTGTTAACTCTTGCACATGACATTCCCCTTGCAGGCCACTTGGTGCAAAACAAGACATGGGACAGACTTGTCCCTCACTTTCCCTGGCCCTACATGTCCGAAGACACTAAGGAGTTTTGTCGCTCCTGGTCGCTCTGGTCATGCCATTGGAAAATAAATGGCATGACCAGAAGGCTGTACTGACTGTTTACCAGCCAGGACAAAAGGTGTGGGTCCTGGAGCGAGTGGCTCCCAGGGCACTCCAAGACAAATGGAGTGGTCCACACACTATTGTGGAGAGAAAGAGTGAGGTCACCTATCTGGTTGACCAAGCACTCCTAGAAGCCCCCACAGGGTGCTTCATGTGAACCGCCTGAAGCCCTATTATGATAAAGCTGACATGACCTTGGCTATGGTGACTGATGAGGGACAGAAAGAGAGTGACCCTCTCCCTGACCTCTTCTCCCACAATACAATTGATGGCTCAGTAGATGGGGTTGTACCTGCAGACTGCCTCTCTGAGTCACAAAGGGATGATTCCAGGAATCCCCTAGGGCAGTTCTCTCTGACTCTTGGTCAAACTAAGTTGTGTGAACACAAATTGACATAGGTGACAGCCTGCCTGTCAAAAGTAAAATTTACAGGCAGCCTGATCATGTCAGAGAGTGTATCAAAGCTGAGATATAAAAGATGCTAGACCTGAGAGTTATTGAGCCTTTAGACAGCCCTTGGGCTAGTCCTGTAGTGCTTGGCCCAAAACTGCACTCTCAGAATGGAATGGTAGAATAGACATGAGGCTCTGTGTGGACTATAGAGGCCTCAATACTATATCTAAAACAGATGCTCATCCTATCCCTAGGGCAGATGAGCTAATAGATACACTGGCTTCTGCCAAGTATCTGAGCACCTTTGACCTGACTGCAGGCTACCTGGAGATCAAGTTATCGGAGGATGCCATCCTAGTGGGCACTATCACTTTACGGGCCTTGGGACTGAAGAATGCCCCTGCAACATTCCAAAGGCTGGCGAATAAAGCTCTCCAAGGCCTGGAAAGCTTTGGTGCAGCTTATTTTGACGATATAGCTGTCTTTAGCTCCACCAGGGAGGATCACCTGGTCTACCTTAGGAGTGTGCTGAAAGCCCCGCAAAAGGCAGGTCTCACTATCAAGGCATCAAAGTGCCAGATAGGGCATGGAAAGGAGGTTTATCTGGGCCACCTGATAGGTGGAGGCCAGATTCAACCACTCCAGGGCGAAATCCAAACCATCTTCGATTGGACTGCCCCTACAACTCAATCCCACGTTACAGACTTCCTAGGCCTGACAAGTTACTATAGGAGGTTCATTAAGAACTATGGCTCCATTGCAGCCCCCTTAAATGACCTCACATCTAAAAGGATGCCCAAGAAAGTGTTATGGACAGCTAGCTGCCAAAAAGCTTTTGATGACCCCAAACAGGCCATGTGCTCTGCTCCTATACTAAGGAGCCCTGATTACTCCAAGCTACTTGCCTCCAGTTGGGGGATTGCCTATTCAGTATTCTAGTATTTGTGCTACTATAATAAAGCACCTTTATTTTTGTAACACTGTGTGGTTCTTTCATGTGTGATAGTGCTGTGTGATTATACTGGGATTGCATAAGCTCTGCATGTCTGCTAGATAAGTCTCGGCTGCTCATCCACAGCTATCTCTAGAGAGCCCTGGCTTCCTAGACACTGCCTAGACTTCACTAATAGGGGATACCTGGGCCTGGTATAAGGTGATAACACCATAGGTGTCCACCACACACCAGGCCAGCTTCCTACAGTTACAACGTATAAAACGTTCTACAATAGTCTGCCCAAGATTTCTTTGTGATGGTAAACTGCGGGGTGGGTGCACCATTTGGATACAATTCTAGCCCAGCAAAGCCTAGAGACCTGTGGCCGAAGGTCAGCAAAATTGTTGCACTTCAACATAATATTCCCAGGTGGTTGAGTCGGTGGGTGGAAATAAACCAAGTCAATCCAGACAAAATGACTAGAAGGCAGGTTGGTACAGATTTCCCAGCCACACAAGGATTGTTCTAGCTAGTTTTTGAATCTGTAAGACTAAACTAGAATTTATGGATGACATGCATCCTTGTGAGTAATAAAATGTGTATGTTGATGATGATTTTCCTTAAACTGCAAAAAGGACAATGTAGTCATAGTTTAAACAGGTTTAAAAAAAATCTAAAACAGATTTTAATTATGAAGGAGAGGATTAAATATCTCATCTGAATCTCTCACCTCCCATGTGCCTTCACATGACTGTTTCTTCAGCCGCAGGGCCCAGTTCTCTGGGCTGGCCTCCACACAGTGGTCCATGGATAGGATGACAGGTCTGGTAAGCAGGACTCCTGGTGGGCCGCAGCTAACTATCGGGCTCAGGAGGGTCTGGCAGCCAGCTAGGGGTAACCTCAAGTATAGAAAGAAAGAGAAGAGGAACAGAAAGGAGTGAGCAGAACTGAACTTAAAGTTAAGAAGGGAAGTATAGTAAAATTCAAAGTACAAAAGTGATCTAATACTCTAGCTAGAATAAAGGTCCTCTTCCCATTTGACCTATTGCAGACCAAAACTCACATCAGAGCAAAGAACAAAAAACAAATGCCTTGCAAATAACAAACACTAATGAGTTCAAAAAGCCAAAAAGCAATAGAAAGCACATACCAAATATCAAAAAGAAGAACATATACTTACTGTTGTTAAAAACCTAATAACTTTTGAAGCACAAATTACAAATATCTAATAAGAAGCACAGTGGAGAGCAGAACTCAATATCCACCACAATGAAAATAACCCAACCTTTCCAATCTCATAAAGACAAGCAAATACAATACCATATGGAGAGAAAGTAACTTATGAAGGGCAAATAGTATATATCAAATAGTGAGTAAATAGGCAATACTCGACAAAGGATGAAGATCCAAAAGGTAACTAAGCAGAATCGAAATAACCAAATAAACGTGAAGATTCAACACCCTATAAAAAACAAAAGAGTTAGCACACATTACCTTCATAAAGAAGAAGACGGGCTACTCCACTGAGAGCAATAATTCAGTAACACATATCAACTAAATGCATAATACTAGACAGAGTGGACAGTACAATAACCAAGAACAAGGAAATGCCCCACCTAAAGATGCACAGTCACAATATCTTATAGAAAGCAAAACCCCAAATCCAGTTGATCTAATTAGAGCAACAGTTAAATAGCCTAAGGAGAGTAAAACCCACTACCAAATAGAGTGAAGACCAATTACTGAATGGAAAGCAACCACCAACAGACGGAGAAGAACAAAGACCTAATACCCCTAAAGGCAAAGGTCCAATCTTATAGAAAAGCAAAACTGAATACTCAAACATAGCAAAGTCCCTAAGCCACTAGATGAAACCAGGCAATTGAAGATAAAACCTGAATATTGAATGTTTGTTATAAATGTGAACAGTTAGAGACATAGGCGGTCATTCTGACCCTGGCGGTTGAAAACCGCCAGGGCAGAGTGCTGCGGAAGCACCGCCAACAGGCTGGCGGTGCTTCATGGGCAATTCTGACCGCGGCGGTAAAGCCGCAGTCAGAAAAGGGCAACCGGCGGTTTCCCGCCGGTTTACCCCTGCCCCAAAGAATCCTCCATGGCGGCGCTGCTCGCAGCACCGCCATGGGGATTCCGACCCCCTTCCCGCCATCCTGGTCCTGGTGGTAAAAACCGCCAGGAACAGGATGGCGGGAACGGGTGTTGTGGGGCCCCTGGGGGCCCCTGCACTGCCCATGCCACAGGCATGGGCAGTGCAGGGGCCCCCTAACAGGGCCCCATAATGATTTTCAGTGTCTGCCTAGCAGACACTGAAAATCGCGACGAGTGCCACTGCACCTGTCGCACCCCTTCAACTCCGCCGGCTCCATTCGGAGCCAGCTTCATTGTTGAAGGGGCTTTCCCGCTGGGCCGGCGGGCGGCCTTCTGGCGGTCGCCCTTCTGGCGGTCGCCCGCCGGCCCAGCGGGAAAGTCAGAATGACCGCCGCGGTCATTTGACCGCGGTACGGTCTTCTGGCGTTTCCCGCCAGGCGGGCGGCTTCTGCCGCCCGCCGGGGTCGTAATGACCCCCATAATGCTCAATAATGGGTAAACCCCAATACCGAGTAGACCTGGAGAGACCCAATACCATGTAGAATGGAAATAAAAAATGTCCAGTACCAGTACAGAGTACAATCCCACTGTCTGGACATGAACAGATACTCAGTACCCATTTGAAACCAAACAACTTGTCATCATTGGAAAGCAAACGCTTGAGGAAATAACCACTACCCAATATATGGTCATGACCAAATCTGAGCTAGGGACTCATTACTATAGGGAATAAATGCTCAATGGAAAGCACCGTTCCTGTACGCAAAAAGATAGGAAAACCTTAGTCATTAAAGGAAAGCATAAAATAAAGATCATACAAGCAATACAGCGCAAACACTCAAAACCTAACTAACAACCAATTGAAACAAAAAGCCAAACTAAATACCTAACCACTAATTGGAAAACACACACGGTCAGAGCTAAGAAGAACTATTAAACTTAGGGTGAAGACACATTTTTAATTGCTAGCACAAACACAATATCAAGCAAAGAATAAAGCCCTAACACCCATATCATGCAATCACACTATTTAATCAACCAAATGGGACACATGCTTTCACTCTGGTCAAAATATAAATTCTGATACGGAAGCCAGCACCAACTCCCAACTAACTGTAATTAATTTACAATTAAATAAACTTTCTGAAAAAGAAAACATGCATGAAAAACAAACTTCAGTACCTAAGAATAAAGATAGTTGATGTTTAATGAATATAACATAAATATATTATAGACTGAGACACATCTCTTTATTTCTCAGTCTTCACCTTACCTGCACACAAAAAGCTAAAATCTATTGAAGTGTGGAGATCCAATAGACAACCAAATGCAAAGATACCAAACACCAAATTGAGAATAAATACCCAAACACTAAAAGGAAGCCGAAGGTACTCACAAGAGATCAAACAGCATTTGCTTCAGAGGTTAACGACACAAACCTCACGACAAAGCAGAAAAACAACATGCACTGAATAGCAAACGCCCAACACACAACAAAGGCCAAAGCCCAGTGCCTAAAGCAGAACAAAAACTCGATATCCAATAAAATCAACCATTTGACTGCAAACTAAAAGCAAAGACTGAATACCGAATGAAAAGGAAAGACTCAGTGCTAATACTGAACTCCATGCACATAACACACAAAGACTCAATAAGCAGAGGAGAACAATGACTGAAATGGAATTCTAAAGGAAGGGAATGGCTTTGAATGGAGGGAGGCCGCTGTGTTTGAGCAAGGAGAAGGGATGCAGAACCCTGGAGGGAAGATTGTCGTGTGCTAGGGGGGAATTTGGTTTGGCTAAGCACAGAAGGCAAAAGAGGAGAAGGTAAGCACAAGTTAATCTTAGAGAAACGAGTTAAAATAAAGAGTAAACAGGAGAGGGCTAGAGTGAAACGGTAATGAGAGGAGAGGATGTTAATGCAGAGAAAGGAAAGAAGAGAGGATATGGACCAGCATGAGCATGAAGGAACAAAAAGAGAAATTGGAGAAAGGTGTGGAGAGAGGGAACAATGGCAGGAAAAAGAGAGTAAGGCCCTCATTTTGACCCTGGTGGTCTTTTGACCGCCAGGGTTAATGTGGCGGTATCACCGCCAACAGGCTGGCAGTGTATACTACCACATTATGAGTGTGGCAGGTTGGCCACTGCCAACGCGCCACATCACCACTCATACCGTTATGGCGGAATGAACCGCTGGGCCGAAGATGTTCATCTCAGACCCAGCGCCCCACAGAGTACTGCTGGCGGTATTATGAGCTGGCCTACCGCCATGCTTTCCGCAGTGGTAGCAATGCCACAAAAAAACCATGGAGGCAGGGCCTACTGGTGACAGGTAATTCCTTCCCTGTCACCTGTAGATGCCCCCCCACCAGCAAGCACCTACACCCTCCCACCCCCAATCCAAACTCATCCCCAACCCCGCCCCCGATGCAAACACACACACCACCACCCCTTCCGATGCAAACACCCCGACCCCCTCTGATGCAAGCAAACCCCCCCACCCCCTCCGATGCAAACACACACACCCCAACCCCTTCCGATCCATTCACACACACCCTCACCCCCACCCCCACCCCCACCCCCACATTCAGGCATGCATTCATAGACACGCACACACTCACAACACCCATTCATGCAGAAGCAGGCATGCACCCACCACACAACTGCCCCCACAGCCGTACACGCACATAGCCACACACGCTCACAACCCCCTCCTACCACCCCACGTACAGTCACAGCACCCCCCCACCCTCCCACCCCCTGTCAGACAATCACCTTACTTGTTCCAAGGAGAAGGCCGTCTGTCAGGGAACGGGAGGGGGCGCTGATACCGCCAGCAGTTTCCTGTCAGCATGACACCACCAGGCCGTATTAAAGGTTTTAATACGGTTGGCGGCGTCCTATTGGCGGGGCGGCGCAGGTGGCAGCATCTCCAGGACACCACCATCCGCCAGCATGGCTACTGCCAGATTACTGCCCTAAGCGTGGCGGAAGTACGCAGTGTCCATAATGTGGCGGACAAATGGTCGCCTCCGCGCTGGTATGTTGAAGGCCGTGGCGTCGGCGTAATGACCCCTTTAGTCTCTAAAAACTAACCCCAGAGAAATGATTCCCTGAATTGTGTGCAAACCTGAAACCCTGATTGTTTTGACTGCGTGGGAGCAGTAACAGTGAGCCCTGAACTGCCCAGCAGGCCCAGCTCCACGATGCACCACATTGTGGGCGAAGTAAATAGTTGTACCACAAGATGACAATAAGGAGTAAAGAAAGAAAGCGGAGGCCTAGAGGCAGAAAAAACGCAGAAAAGGGAAAGCGGAAAATGCCAGAGAGCAAAGGAAGAGAAGGTAAATTTATTGTGGAGCAAGTGATTGACACGTTTGACCTATAAAGCAATTTAATTAATGTGTAAATGCAATCTAACTTCATGCTGACTGATGCTGGTGTAATAAGCTCTGAACTGCTCTGATTAGTGAAGGTCTTATGAGAGTGAGGAGGGGGTATGGAAATAAATAAAAAAGTAACAGAAAGAAGGGCAGATAGGCTGCAGGAAATAGGAGGAATGATGAAAGTGGGAGACCTAAAGGAAGCAAGAGGCAGAAGGCAAACAGAAAGTGAGAAGTGACGCAGAGAGGAGGTAGAGGTGGACAGGTGAGAAAGAGAGAGCAATAGATAGAGAGTGCAGGGTAGAAGGGAGGGAGGGAACGGCTCATACATAGTTAGGCAACTACAGAATAAAGAGAGAATGACAGATAGAGAGGGGGAGGAAGAAGCATGGAGGGAGAGGCAGATAGATGCGTGGGCAATTAGAGACTAAGGCGAGAGGTATATAAAGAAATAACGCTATAGAAAGAAACGTATAGATATATGTATCTATAGAGAGAGTGAAAGAAATATTGAGAGTTGGAGAGGGTGTGACAAAGGATAAGACAAAAAAGAGTGGGAAAGGGTAATGGTGAAGAAGAAGGGAGAGAGATGAGGGGCAATCATAGAGAGAGGAAGGACAATCAGCTAGATAATGGCTTAAAAATGGGTGGGCGTCAAAGGGAAACAGAGGTATCAGGGAAGGAAGTAGGGTAGTGAAAGAGAAGACATTTGGGAACGGAGGAAGAGGAATTGTTTAAGAAAAGATACAGATGACAAAAGGGAGCGTGAGAGGTAAGGCAACGATTCTAATAACCATTGTATCATTATCAACCATGAGATATAGAATGGTTGGTCAGTAAATATGTGATCCAGAAATATATACCAGAAAATGACGATGGTGGAAGACTCTGGCCTAAAACTTCATAACACAAACAAGAAAGGCAGTCAAGAAGCAGACAAATCTGGTCAACATGTGAACTGTCCAGTCACTCCCCGCCAGGAATGAGCGGCATAAACCTCATGTGACCTGAAGTTTGTAGTGCCAAACCTCAGAAGCAAGCAGGCTGGGAACTATGGGCATTATATGCCCTGCCTGCTGACTTCCATTACACATCCAGGAGATATTCCACATCATTCAACTAGAGAGCATCTATTCCCCTCACAGGCCCAGGAATAGGAATGAACTAGGGCCCTCATATCCAGTTTGACGAATTTTGATCTGCCGATTCCAGGGGTTCGGATTCTCCTGCTCCAGCCTTTATCTCAACACCAAAACCAGCAAATATGAGCTTTCAGATTTTAGAAATGAAAACCTCTGGTTCTGGGCCTGATACTATCGGGTTTGGAGGCACGAACTTACTTGGAATGGCCTGGAGTAGTACCCACCCTTCTCCCAGACTTAACGCTGTGAAGTATGCGCCAATCCAAATGAGGGTCTCTATTTCCACCAATGGTGCAGGCACCTTCAAGGGAGCCTGAATTGTTGTTCATTAGTGGGTTCGTAATCAGACCTATTGTCTAAAACATTAAGGATTGTTACTGCCTGGGAAGTAGGGAGAAAAAGAGCTATACAGTCATATACATTATATGGAGGTCCACGTATATTAAACAAAAAATGTCTTATCTTGCCAACGTAAGGAGTGGCATGTTGCACTTTATGAAGTTTGTATTCGTTGAGAATGCACATTTTCAAAGTAATTATAGAATGAGTTTTCAAAATGCTAATTATGGAATTTGTTAGAATGTAAAACAAAATATTTGGAATTATTGAACAATGTATCTTTCTGAATGAAGGTATTTGTTCATTTGACTATCTGCACATTTTACCAATCAAATATGACCCTCAGAAGAGCTCTATGAGCAAAACTCCAAACGTTGTGGTAGAAATACATCAGGGACTCCTCCTGATGGAACACATGAACACCAGCCCCATATGGACGGTCATATACTTGATTCTAATGGCCAACCTGTTGATATTGACTTGACTAATCCAAAAAACACCTAACACCCAAGTAAGCAAACTTAAAAAAATTAATATCAAGGTACATAAAAATATTATTTGCACTGATATAGCAAGAGATCACACTAAAGTAGTAGAAACCCTAGTTTTTCTGTCAGTCATATCTATGGTGTCACCAATGTCAATTGCAGTTAAATGAGAGGAAGAAAATTGAGATGGAGATTGAGGATTTTATGAGGTCTTGACTGCCCTCTAAGGAGAGGTTTATCCTTGCTCTTAATGCACAGGGTTCCAGATTACTCCTTGGAACAGTGCGCGGAGCATTACCCCAGTTGTCAGTCAATGTAGAAAAGAGGCCTTCTGAAAGCATAACACATGACGGTTTGATAAAGTAAGAAAGCGAGATGTGCCATCATGTTAGTGAGGCTATCAATTTTATATATTAGTAAAAACAGGGTATAGTATCACAAATGTTGGGGTCCAACTGTCATGACTTGTCTTATCACCTGGTCTGTTCAACATGTATTCTGAGCCTCTCAGTGTGATGTTTGAGAAGATAGGTGTGCCAATTTTATGAAAAAAATCTCAACTGGGAAAGAATGATCAGATGCCTAAAAATAAGGACTGCGACGTTAGGGGGGAGTTAGGAAATAACTATTACTCTCCCGTGGGCCTGTGGTACTTGGTGTCAGTAGTCGAGTATGGAGGGAGCATGTACTACAGACCGTCAAATCCCCTTACCGCCCCAGCTGGTGAATAACAGTCTACCTTTTAAGATTCTCCTGCATCTCACCTCTGGTTAATGTTCTCTACAGATGAAAAGCGAAGTGGTAAGGGTGGCAACAAGAGAAGGAAGCATGGGAGCCAACAATTTGCTTTTATTTAATGAAAGGGATGGTCCACAAAGCTAGCAAAAAAAACGCATTGGACGATGATGGATAAAGCATTGCTGTATCAGGGGGCGTTGTTGGTGTGCAGGTGCAAGGAAGTGTCATGCACTCACGGCCCACCGGGGGAATGCGCATACCTCACATCTTCCTGCTTGTGCAACGTTAGATAGATTTCATAAATCTTCCCTCGTGGAATGGCATCAGGGGGGATGAGGAGGCTGATCCCTTCAAAATAGAAACACAAACAGTACTCAGAAGAAAATCTCACAGTTAAAAAGGAAAAATTGAAGTACAACAGAAGAACAACAATAGCATGGCAGAAATACAACATGCATGAGAGAGAAAGAGAGAGAGAGTTATAGAGGAAGATAAGGTGAGGGAAAGAGACAGCAGTAAAAAAGGTGACATGTAGAGAAAAAGACAAAAGCGAGAGAGATAACTACAAAACCAAAGAAAGGGAGATACTTAACGTAAGTATGAAATACAAAGAAGGTTCTTTGGAGAAAACCACAACACAGAGGAGTGAAAGAACAGACATTAAACAGAAATAAAAAGAGAACACCATGGAGAGAGGCTGACCCACGACTCTATAGAGGACGAGAGCCACAACACTGCAAACCATAAGGAGAGTGAGGAAACATAACTGAAGAGAGAAGAGCTACAACACTACTTGGAAATAAAGAGACACAACATTGAAGTGGCAAGAGACACAACGTGAGCGAAAGAGAAAGAAGTGCAATGCTGTAGTGAGTTAAGAGGATCACAGCACAAAAGAGAAACAGAAACAAAATACAGAGAGAGAGAGAAAATAACAACACCGGGGTAAGAAACAGAAACATAATATGGAGAGAATGATAGACAAAGGACTGATGGAGAGAAAAACACGACATAAAGGAATGAAAGACACAACACTAACAGGATGGAGAAATGCTGCACCAATTTGAGATGTATATCTCCATTACTATTGAAAAGAATCATAATGTTAAAGAGGGAGAGTGGTTGTTGCTCCAGTATCCAATATCCCAGAATTGATACACCATGCACAGGGCTGCCGGCAGAAACATAGGAGCATTTGTAGAGCATGGTGGAACCATCTTAACATTTCACTATCTCAATTACCCAGTGTGCAGTGAAGATTCTCCAGAGTGACGTTATCTTTATTGCAGCACTGGGACATTTGCTGCCAGGACTATGTCCATCAAGCACCAACTCCAAATGTCCCCAATTCAAAAGTAAATTATTTTTCCAACCCAGTAAAAGAATAAATAACCTTCCAATGTCCCAATACTTCCCAGAACCCAAGTACACTATCACTACACATATTCACCCCTCAACATACACCACACAAATGCCATGATGCTAACCTACAAAATATAGCGCACACACACACTCACACACACATATATATGTATATATATATATATATATATATATATATATATACATATATATGCATTTGTACACTTACATTAGTTACAAAGTATAATAGCATATTAGGTTGTGCTATGTATTTTTATGTTCCTTTCCAATGGCCTATTCACAAATATTATCAACCAGTCTCTTTGGTTCAATCATCCAGTTTATATTGTTATTGGCTATGCACAGGGCCGGACTGTGGACTGTGGACATAGGACTTATGGCGCCCTGTGCGACAGTTTATTGTGGCGCCCCCCACCCCATGACCTCCTCCTCGGTTTCACTCACTACCACCCAGAAAATGTGCCCCTCATCTCTCCATCACTCCCTTTTCACATACATTCATGTGTATTAAAGCACTTGTAAAGGCTGGCTTTACTAGTCCACTCAGCTAGCCACTTAAAATATAGGGGCATATTTAAGAGCCCCTAGCACCACTCTAATGCCACGTAAGTGTCATTTTTTTCATGCTAATGTGGTGTTAGAAGGCCAAAAACGCCATGCCATATTTACAAAGTAGCGCAATGCATGCATTGCACCATTTTGTATCCCTTTGCGCTACATTATGCCTGCGCCAGGCATAATGTATGCAAAGGTGGCATTCCCCCGTTAGGGGGCCCACAAAATGGCACAAAAAAATCTGAGAGATTTCTTTGCGTCATTTTTTTCCGGCACTTTTAATGCCTGCTGAGAGCAGGCATTAAAAGAAGACTTTTGTTGGTTACAATTGGCCTCTGTGTGCTTTGCAGGATTACATTTTTTACGCTAATCCTGCAAAGCGCCGGAGTAGCATAAATAAATTCTGATGCTAGACCCCTGACTACCGCCAGGGTGTGCCATATTTTAAATATGATGCACACATGGTGGCATTAGGGCACGGTGCTAAGGGGCACACAAAAAAGTGGCAAAGCACTGTGTGCAGCGCCACTTTTTTCGAATAGGCCTCATAGGGCTGTGCTTAATTTGCAAATAAAAAGGTGCCGGTGCCCAAAGCCCTCCTCTTAAACATGCGGCTGCTGCAATTAAATGTGTGAACACGGAATACAGAGGCAGTGTAATCTTGAGGCCATCTTGGGCCTCTTCAATCCATTCACAGGCACTCCCTGCCCCTTCAGCTCACTCTTGCGGATTTCAGCTTTTTCCCATTGTGACGCTTTTTCGTTTTTCTCTTCCTCCCTCTTTCCCATATGTGTCTTTTTCTTGCAGTAAATGCTTGAGGGACAAGAATAAGTGCCAGCCCTCAAAAATAAGTGCCGGTGCTCCGTACCAGAAACATCAAGCACAAAATAAGGAGTGTCATAGGAGCATATTTAAGAGCCCCTAGTGCCATTCTAACACCACATTAGTGTAATTTTTTTACACTATTGCGGGGTGAGAAGGCCAAAAACGCTGCAACATATTTACAAAGAGGCGCAATGCATGCATTGTGCCACTTTGTAACCCTTTGCGCTACATTATGCCTGTGCCAGGCATAATGTATGCAAAGGGGCATCCCCCTGTTAGGAGGGCCAAAAACTTGACGTAAAGAAATATGTCAGATTTCTTTGCATCATTTTTTTCCTGCACTTTTAACACCTGCTCAGAGCAGGTATTAAAAGGAGGCTTCAATTGGTTACGATGGGCCTCTGGGTGCTTCGCAAGATTAGTGTTTAAAAATGTTGATGCTAATCCTGCAAAGCCCCAGACTAGTGTAAACAATTCTGACGCTAGTCCCCTAACTACCGCTACGGTGCACTGTATTTTAAATATGATGCACACATGGTGGCGTTGGGGGGGCGCTAAGGGGTGCAAGAAAAGTGGCACTGCATTGTGTGCAGAGCTACTTTACTTAAATATGCCCCATAGTTCTGTTTTTTGCAGCAGGCTTATAAACCCTCTATGCTACTTTATGTTGAGTCAAAGCTGCCAACAGGCAAAACTCCCATCTCTCTCTCTAGCAGGAACTTTAATCACAAGAGGTATCGTGACATTTTAATTGTTTCTTGAAGGCTAAACGCACAAGGAACTTTTCAGCAGGTGCTTGTAAATTGCAAGTTTCGGACGTTATTACTAAACACAGCGTCCCCCCCCTGGAGGTCAGCGCCCTGTGCGGTCGCACCGCCCCAAAGCCGGCCCTGGCTATACATCTCTACCTTCTTAAAAACTATGCAACTATTCCAACACTTTGCTGTCAAACCGTTCTTTTCTGAAACACTTAAAACTCTCCTCAACTGCTCATCATGTTCTTGTTTTTCGCACAAGATGTTGGAAAAATAAAATCCCGATTTCGCCACTGAAAGTTTTGTGCATCAGCCTTTGGAATACTGCTGGTGCTGCTGGAGTAAAACCAAATGGTATTGTAATAAACTGAAATCATACTATAAGGATTAAAAATACAGTCAGTCTGTGGGTCGTACAATACAGTACAACCTGGTGGTATACTGAGGACAGATCAATTATGATGAACAATTTTGTTCCCTTCGCCTTTGCTAATAATTCAATTATTTTCACCAATGGAAATTTATCAACAATAATATTTTTATCCAAATGTCGACGATCAACACACATTCTTACCCTATCATTTGCTGCTACAAGGATGACATCCACCAAGATGATTCCAATGGCTTTATAATTCCTTCTCTTTGTCATTTGTCTAATTATTATTCACTTTCCTCTTTCAATATTAACGGAACACTCTCTGTGGAATTTTTGGTAGGGCATTCTCCTTTACTACAATTTTGTGTGTAAAATTTTCTAACTTTCCAATTCTCATTCGTTGACGAGATCTTGATCTGTGCTACAGTCTGATCTGTTCTGCATTACAGGGAGTGCAGAATTATTAGGCAAATGAGTATTTTGACCACATCATCCTCTTTATGCATGTTGTCTTACTCCAAGCTGTATAGGCTCGAAAGCCTACTACCAATTAAGCATATTAGGTGATGTGCATCTCTGTAATGAGAAGGGGTGTGGTCTAATGACATCAACACCCTATATCACCCTATATCAGGTGTGCATAATTATTAGGCAACTTAACAAAAAACAAATATATACCCATTTCAATTATTTATTATTACCAGTGAAACCAATATAACATCTCAACATTCACAAATATACATTTCTGACATTCAAAAACAAAACAAAAACAAATCAGTGACCAATATAGCCACCTTTCTTTGCAAGGACACTCTAAAGCCTGCCATCCATGGATTCTGTCAGTGTTTTGATCTGTTCACCATCAACATTGCGTGCAGCAGCAACCACAGCCTCCCAGACACTGTTCAGAGAGGTGTACTGTTTTCCCTCCTTGTAAATCTCACATTTGATGATGGACCACAGGTTCTCAATGGGGTTCAGATCAGGTGAACAAGGAGGCCATGTCATTAGATTTCCTTCTTTTATACCCTTTCTTGCCAGCCACGCTGTGGAGTACTTGGACGCGTGTGATGGAGCATTGTCCTGCATGAAAATCATGTTTTTCTTGAAGGATGCAGACTTCTTCCTGTACCACTGCTTGAAGAAGGTGTCTTCCAGGAACTGGCAGTAGGACTGGGAGTTGAGCTTGACTCCATCCTCAACCCGAAAAGGCCCCACAAGCTCATCTTTGATGATACCAGCCCAAACCAGTACTCCACCTCCACCTTGCTGGCGTCTGAGTCGGACTGGAGCTCTCTGCCCTTTACCAATCCAGCCACGGGCCCATCCATCTGGCCCATGAAGACTCACTCTCATTTCATCAGTCCATAAAACCTTAGAAAAATCAGTCTTGAGATATTTCTTGGCCCAGTCTTGACGTTTCAGCTTGTGTGTCTTGTTCAGTGGTGGTCGTCTTTCAGCCTTTCTTACCTTGGCCATGTCTCTGAGTATTGCACACCTTGTGCTTTTGGGCACTCCAGTGATGTTGCAGCTCTGAAATATGGCCAAACTGGTGGCAAGTGGCATCGTGGCAGCTGCACGCTTGACTTTTCTCAGTTCATGGGCAGTTATTTTGTGCCTTGGTTTTTCCACACGCTTCTTGCGACCCTGTTGACTATTTTGAATGAAACGCTTGATTGTTCGATGATCACGCTTCAGAAGCTTTGCAATTTTAAGAGTGCTGCATCCCTCTGCAAGATATCTCACTATTTTTGACTTTTCTGAGCCTGTCAAGTCCTTCTTTTGACCCATTTTGCCAAAGGAAAGGAAGTTGCCTAATAATTATGCACACCTGATATAGGGTGTTGATGTCATTAGACCACACCCCTTCTCATTACAGAGATGCATATCACCTAATATGCTTAATTGGTAGTAGGCTTTCGAACCTATACAGCTTGGAGTAAGACAACATGCATAAAGAGGATGATGTGGTCAAAATACTAATTTGCCTAATAATTCTGCACTCCCTGTATTTGGATTCATAATGATATCAACAGCCCCCTGATCCATCCAGCCCAGGATTGAAGATCCAATATCTGCAACATATGATTTGCATTCTGCCCTTCTGTTTTTATAATCGGATACTGGTTATTGAAAACCTAGCATTTCAATGTTTTACTTGGTTAACTCAGTTGGTGACAATTTCCTTACTTCCTTGCAAATCCTTCTTTTCACACTTCATTTGCAGAAGTACAAGGAGAGCCTGAGTCAGCAGCTATAGTGATACTTTCTCCTCCTATTCTCATGTCACAGATTGCCTTCTTTTTTACACTTCCTCCCATTCCTAATGCATTGTTATTCAAACTCGACAAACTACAGGCTCTTTATCCTTGGCAGGAATATGAATTAGACCTCGATACGACTTGTCCTTTAGATTCTGGAGCTCCTCGAGTCAGAACAGTCATGTTCTTCCACAGTTACACATTTAATTGTTGACCATTTTCTAATTTCATTCATACTCTTACAAATATCCAGTGTCCCACCACCTGAGAATTTCTGAGTTGTCAATGGCATTTTTAACTAAATGGTAAATATTTGTACTTCTGCAACAAGTATTTTATATTTCTTCATTTTTATTCCATTCTTTCTCTTATAACCCCTTTTATGTTCCTTATTGCGAACTTCTTTATGGTCTTTTCTCCTGAAAGCGTCCTGCTTTTTTTACTTTCTCTACTTTACTCTCCCAACTATTTCCTTGTGCTCCTCGTTTACCCCTTCCAAAACTTATGTCACACCTTCCACTCAACTCAGCCTTCTTAGCGATGGCTATTACCCTTTCCACAATCTTCCCAGGCCAGAATAATTCCTGGAACCTAAATACGCTAAAACTACAGTATAATTCATAATTCTGGGAACTCGGAAAAAAGACTGAGAGAGAGAGAGAGAGAGCGAGAGAGAGAGAATGGTAGAAAGAGAAATAGAGAAAAACGTTTCAGAGACAAACTGAGAAACCACCCAGCAATATCTGAGAGAACTACAGCTTTACAGAGACAGAAATAGAAAAAGAGAGAAAGATAAAGCGAGAGAGAGAGAATTACAACACTAAAGCGAGAGAACTACAGAAACAAGGAAGACCCATTGAGTCAATCGGTGATTCTACATTGACAGCATGCATTCTAGAATGGATTCCATTGGTCCTTTAATACCTGTATTGGGAACCATCAGACGCCCTCCCAAAAAATTAAATGTCCCGTAGGCCATGTTGGTGGCTCCACGAGGAAGGGATCTGAAGTAGTTTTGCGTGGAGAGCCTCGATACGAAGTCTGCCGCGTCGGTGGCTGGTGAGCTATGGTGTAGTGTGTGGCGACCGCTCATCAGAGGGTTGAGCAGGTGGCCATTAGTTAACTGGAACTTGCTGGTGCCATCCTGGCGAGGGCAAAGGGAGCCCTGGTAGGTCATGGTGGTGGTGCTGAGATCAGGCTGGATGGTAAGCAGGTGTGGGTCATCTGTTGGAGCAGAGATAGAGAGCTTTAGATTACACCCGTCAAGAATTATTTTTAAACTGCATTTATAGGGGAAAACATCACAGATTATTCCAATACTCCAAGGATGGAGATCGCCACATACTGAAAAGTAGACCACATTACTCAGCATACGTTGTCACTTTTACACAACCTTGACAGTCACGAGAGGCCAACTAGACAGAAGGAACTTTGGAGATTTCCTGAAAAGAGATATATTTTAATGTGCGAAAGGACGAGTAAAGAGTTTATAACACGTCTTGGGTTAGATCTGACAAATATATCAAGGGTTAGCATTGCATGTAACTAACTTTTCTGAAGCACTGGTGACCATGGAAACCATCCAAGTTTTGGGAGATTTAGTATTTCCCCTCTTGGCTAATTTGCTCCATCATATGTGTGCATGACAGCCATGCCATCCCATGTGCCAAAGTGCCTTACCTGCTTTGCTTGGTTTGATGCTGACCGGCTGGAAGCCAGAAGTTAAGATAGAGGAGTCGGCGACATCTGAGTCCAGACCTCCCTTCTTCCTGCAGTAGACCAGAAGACCCACAAGCAGCAAAAGGACTAGACAAACAGCCACGGCGATCAGACCCACATAGAGGGCTACGTCCTCCGGACCAGAAGCAACTGGTTTTACAAGATAAAGAATGGGGAGGTAGAGGAAAAAGGATGGGGAGGAGGTTTTGGAAAAGAGAAAAGGTATAAGGAAAATAAGGTGGGGGAAGAAAGAAGCAAAGACAGATCGGGAGACAACGAGAGAAAGGAGGTAACAGAAGGGAACAGATTGAAAAGGGTGCAAGGCAGAATGTAGGAGAGGTGAGAAGTAGAGCGTGGGAGAACAGTGCAAGACATTAAAAGGGTTCAAGAGAATCGAACATGAGAAAAGGACAGTGAAGAGGGAATTGGAGAGACAGGTTTACATTGAAGGAATGAGTTGGGAGCAAAAAAGGTCACAGAAGGTGCAGCATGGAATAAAAAAATTAAGAGGTTAACAGGAGGGAACAAATAAATTAATGAGGGTGGAAAATTTAGAAAATTGTAATTAAGGAAATGGATAGAAGGAGTAGGCACGGTGAAGGTCAGAAAGAGAGAATGAGATTGATGTAAAACAGTTGAAAAGGGGAGAAAAGGAGTATGAGACAGAGCAAGAGAAGAAGAGATGGATATGTGTAAAGCAAGGAAAGAGAAAGATAGAGGGAAAAAAGAGGGTACCAGGAGAAGGAAAGATGGGAAATAAAACAGAAGACAGAAGATGAGATAAACAGTTCACATAAAGAAGACAACAAATAAAATACTTATATTTTCACTCATGCCTGATTCAAAGGTGGTATCTTGGCTTAAGAGATTGAATAGGATACGAACTGACTTACAATGCTGACCGAGAACAAGTCACTTAGAAGTACCACAGGCAGCTTGGCTACTTCGTGTTGTAGTTCACACAAAGCAGGTTGCTCCTGGTGCCATCTTCCAGATATTCCAATGCCCCCAGAAAGCAGGAGCTTGTAGTGCGAACTTTTCCAATCAGTAATCACAATTATGCCCCCTTTCCCATTTACCTCCCCATTGACCCAACATCCCTACTGCCCTCTCACTCTCATCCCGAGACAATCTGCTGAAATGTTTCCTTTTTTCAAGAGCCCCACTTTTTGCCTGGTTGATCACTGAGGTCATGACTGGGAACCAACAGCAGTCATGTCATAGGTTTTCACACTTGTATGACTGCACCAGGCTGGACTCCTCCCACCAATTGGTAGATGGCACTAAAACGACAGTGACAAGTGCCTCCTAATTATTTTACACATATACTTGCTTTAATACATTTGATCAAATCCTCATATAGAACCTCGACAAAAGAGTTTGAACAAGCATTGGTAAAGCCAATAGGTTTCACCTATGGGAGAGCTACTGGCTTTGCCAATGTCTTTAAGCCATGTTATACTGGACTGCCAATAGCATGGGAATAGATGTGCATTTGTGTGGCAGAAAAGTTCTGTAAAATAATATAGGTGTAGGTTAAAAGGTCAAGTGACAGATGCACTGTCATACGAAACCCAAAAATCCATGTAGGTTAATGACTGCCCTCCTCCCATCTGTGCTGCTTCCAGAAAAAGACAACATACATTATCTAGTTATCTAAGACACTTTAATAGCATTAGTGTCAAGCGTCTGACCCTGAATGTTCAAGCTTAAGCAGCTGGACAAATAAACAAAATTATCACAGCTGCTTAGAGGACAGCACTTTTGTTGCTGAAGCACATAACTTCTGCCAGTCAAAACATGTACTCCTGGCTCCCAACATGTAGGTGGAGCTGAAACCTTTCCTTAGTGATGTTCACACCATTTTCTGGTGACAGGTGCGCTGTCTAGCAAGACCATAATAAGCCCTTTGACATGTTAATGGGAACCTGAATAAAGCACTATGGCACAGCCAAAGCTGGCAATGTCATATCACTTTTTTTTCTTATGGCAGCTGGATGGTGAGGGGGCAAGAGACAATGGGAGGGTGGGGGTGGGAAGGAAGAAGCAACACAAACAATGGGAGGGTGGGGTGTGGGAGGGCAAAAGCTATAGATATAACTGGAGAGTGGGGGTTGGAAGGGAAAAAGCTACACGGACAAGTGGGGGTCAGGTGTGGGAGGAAAGAAGCAACAAGGAAGACAGGGGAAGATAATAAAGAAGACAAATAGTACCTCAATTACAGCACCAGCAGAGGAAGGACCCTAATCAAGATGAAGCAATCAGTACTTGGTCCGTGCTTCAGATGAAAGCAGAGGAAGTAATGCTGGCACATGCTACCGAATTAAGAGATAGCAAATGAGATTGGCAATGAAGCCCACAATTGGTATGCAATCAGCGAGTCCAAGCCCCTTGTTGAAAATAATAGCACATGCGCTGTCACAGGTGAGACCCAATAAAATGGCTTGAACCATATCTCACAAACTCGCCTAAAGGTGTTAAGGGTGGGGAAACTTTCTCCACTGTCATTAAGAGTGACATAATCAAAGGCTCTATATTTACACCCTGATGCCTCAACTTTCATGTTGAACGATTTGATCACTAGCTCCCCAGCTTCCTTTGAGTAGCTCTCTAACCCAGCCTACTGAATTAGAAGTGTTTGTTTCACGGAATTAGGTGTATAACAACATTGACAAGCATGCATTTCAGACAAAAATATGTGCATTTCAGGACTCATGAGCTGATGGTTGGACAAAAATGGTTGAACTTCTACTCAAATTTCTACTTGAATTTTCTATCCAAAAATTCCAGTCAATGAGTTGGGTAAAAATAAAACATTATTATTTCATCTTTAAGATACTTCTCAGAATGAATGTGTGCTTTAAAAACACCCGTTATGGTATATAATCTTTGAAGCTGGTCCCTGAGTGGAATGATAAATCATTCTGTGATGCAGAAGTGTGTTATTGCTTAGGTTCATTGAATGTTTGTATTTCCTATGTAGTCTAATTTCAAATTAATAAAGCCTTTTTTACTTTATCCCTGGCAATTCTGCATGATGTACTGAAGTAATTGCTGCTGATAATCTTGCATGGGTGTCCACTAGTGTAAACTTGTCTGATGTGGTCACTAATACAACGCCGATAATATTAGTAGCTCAGGATGATTTTCACTGACCGTAAGTAGCTCTGTGTAAAGAAAAGGTTGGAAACCAGTGATCTTGAAAAAAAACATCCGTCCTCTAACATGAAATGACAATTTCATTCCAGGTTTCGGAATCGCCCCCTTTATGGGCGCCATTGATCATTTGCTCAGCTGCGGGCATGAGAGAACCAAGATTAGGTCCAGGTAAATTAACGTGGGCTACACACCCCTTGCAGCAACCCTGATTCCTGACTCCTTTTGTCCCCCTTTCTCATTTTAATTTTACATGCCCTCCATTCCAGTGGAATAACATTATCCCTTGGAGCCCCTGTGGTGCGGGGGACCTGAGCTCTAGGGGGGACCCCTCAGCACAGTACACTGTGCACAGGTGATGGCCCCTGGGCCTAACGCTCCTGACTGGGTCGGCGGGGGCTGGTACTACATTTACTTTGCAAAGGGGCCCTCTCAAGTTACGTTACGCCACTGCTCCATTCACCTTTTTTTTTTAACGCAAGTTCTCCTTTTTTCTCACTTGTATCACCATTTCTGCCCTATTCTGGCTCTCAATCAGCTATAGTTTCTCCTGTTATTTTTTCTAAGATTCCCCTTTTCTCACTTTTACTGTCGGGCCTCTTTCTCTTACTTTTCTTAACCTCATCTTTAATGCTGCTCACACTTTCCTCTTCAATTGCTCTGCATTTCCTTCCTTTTGTCATTCTCTCTAATCCCCTTTTTCCTTTTGTTGCTTGCTATCTCCCACCTCGCCTTGGACTGATGGTCATGACAGAGATCAGGTTTTATTCATGTATTAGTGGCATAGACGTTAGCATATGGTGATCAATTAACCTACATATAAAGAATTAGAAAAAAAGCACATAGGAAGAAAGTCATAGGATTTGGGCGCTCACAGTGAGTCCATATAATAATATTAGAATTCCAAATGTGGCACAGTGCTCCTGGCAAGAGGATCTTCCTTACTCCTCCAGTGTTTCAAGGGAAACTAACAATGAAAAGGCCAGCTGTCAGGGCACTCATGATCAAATGATTGAAAGTTAATACGGTATAGAAACTTCAGTGTGGACTGGCAATAACACCATAGAGAGTTCATAAAACATTTATTCTTGAAGCACAAGGTTCGCCATAAATATAAAAAAAATCATCACTGAATTTTAGATATTCATGTAGCAGCCAAAGTCTTAATGTTCATGTAGCAACCATAGCCAACACGTGTTTCGTCCTATGAGAGAATATTCTCACGGACTTCATCAGGGCTTGATTCAAAATAAGTCTTATAAGAAACCAGTCCTAGTAAAACTCTGTAAAATCTCTAATAAGTACAAAACATTCCATAATACGTCGTCTAATGAAGGAATCCTCATGCGTTCCCTAAACGCGGAGTACGGGGAGAAGAATAATCGATAACTAAGTATACAGCTGGGAAACCTATCTTTAAAATAAATATCTATATCCAGGAGAGACACTCCGTGGTGCGATAATCCCACTTGGCTCTCAGTAATGGTGAAACAAAATCGTGAACTCTCTATGGTGTTATTGCCAGTCCACACTGAAGTTTCTATACCGTATTAACTTTCAATCATTTGATCATGAGTGCCCTGACAGCTGGCCTTTTAACCTACATATAAAGGCCTAACAGAGAAAATAACGAGTTGTAAAATGTGCACATTTGAATTATGGTGAACCATGTGGCCACTATTCATATTAAACACCACGTTTCAACATTAAAGTTTT
The DNA here is from genome assembly GCF_031143425.1 of Pleurodeles waltl. Classification (NCBI taxonomy): domain Eukaryota; kingdom Metazoa; phylum Chordata; class Amphibia; order Caudata; family Salamandridae; genus Pleurodeles; species Pleurodeles waltl. Next base: position 607,391,358 of record NC_090446.1, read on the forward strand.
GCATTTATATTAAATGAATTACTAATGTGAATTAATATTAAAAGTGCTATTAAAAGAATATGAATTAATCGTACTTGTATTGAATTAAATTAATTTTATTATTGCGAGTTGCATGTGTGCAGAAAAATAAATGTGTTTAAAATTTTTCTAACGTTACAAATAATCTTTGCAGTTAAAATAATTTGCTTTGCATATTTGATATGAATTATAAGGTGTGCAATACGTTTATTAATGTATTAAGTGTATAAATATGAATTAAGGCTTTCTTAGCTTGACTAGGCATGAAAGATTCATTGTGCAGCAGTAATGGAAAATCACGTGTTTATTCTGTCCCCTTTGACCTGAATTATTTCCCTTGGCTACTAATGTGAATGTTGAATGCCCTTTTGTATTGAAGGCAGGAAAGATGTTTTAGATTTAACAATGTAGCATTATTTTTTTCCAGCTGTGGAACAAGACAGGAAATTTTGAGTTCTCATGTGAAATGTATTAGCTTATTTACTGTGTGTCGGGAGAAAGGATCTGAAGCAACAAATAATTAAAGAATGTAATATTTTGTTAGAAATGTGTGAAATTATTAGATGGTAAGGCACTTTTTCTGAGAAGATCCTGAAAGATTGAAAATTCAATGATGCCATCAGCAGCGACTTGATGCTGGATATGATGTCTGAAATGCACCCACCTGAAGGACCAATGAATGGATTTTGCATACTTTTAATTAGTGAGAGACTTTGAAATTTGGAGTTAGTCTTCTCCTGCCTTGAAGCTGGTCAGAACCCTGTCTGAGTCTACTGTAACCCTTTTGTTCTCTAAGTCCCCTGATGAGTTTTCTCATCACAGTCTTAACTGCCCATTTCTGTTATGTGGTTTAGTACTAATGTGGCCAACTAATCCTGAACTGCTGATCTGTCCTATGTGCAGCTAATGTTCTGCACTGTCCCGATGCTGCTGTCAACTGACACCGGAAGAAAAGTGACCATCCCTGATGAATCATCGCTCTCTGCTGTCCTATGAGGAGAGGTCTATCTAAATGTGGTTTCTTGTTTCCTTTTAATTAAGTACTTACACCAGAGTATTTTTATATTGAGTTGCCCTAGTTAGATCTTTTTCCAAATCATTTTGTCTTCCTTTTTTTTTTCTTTTGCCCACATTTTAGTCCGTTCACACTCATGCAAGTCCTTATTTTTGTGAGTGATAGGAATGGCCCAACTCTGAAATCTGAAATTGAATGCTAAACTGTATTTTGATTATTTACTGATATCACCATAATCTGCTTTGAATTCCAACAATAATGTGCAAAGGTTGTTGTTGCTAATTTACATTATTCTTTTGGAGTGTCTAGCAGTGTTGGTGTTTAGTATGTTAAATCTTTTCAGACGTTTTGGTCAGCCTATGGTGTTCTCGTATATTTACAATTTAGTTTTGTGCACCATATATGTGACATTGATTTTGGGATTGTAATAAAGCTTTCAAACTTTATTCAGTTTAGATTAGTTTTAGTGTCAAATTATTAATGGTGTTTATAATTGTTCATGGAATAATGTCATTGATTTAGGATTGAATGATTCTGACTAATACACTCTTCGCCAAGTCCAAAGATTCAGTCGACCTCTTTAGGTGAGATTGGTGATGGCGTCTGATCTGCGTTAGTGGTTGTTGAACCAGGAACCAGGGAAAAGAAATTCTTCTCCTGGACCCCAACGCTCCCACAGTCCTATCCTCTCTTCATCCTGCTCCAAACTCCGCACCTCAACAACAGCTGTGCACCTACGCAGCAGTGCGATCCTTGCCTATGATTTGACAGACATACCCTTATTCTGAAAAAAGACCCAGGTAGAGGTGTATTCTAAGGTACTTCGAATCAGGAGCTCTACCTTCCAGTTATCACATGTGAGACTCTGCCCCCTAGCGCTTTCCTTTCACATCCTTTGAAAGGGTATTGTGTTTGTGGAATTTGGCCCTACTTATTTCACACCTGCAAACTGGGTTGCTTTCCACATGATGATTGCTATGATGCTGCTTCCTTTTTATAACAATTTTTAGATAATGTAATTTTCTCTTAGCACTTAAAAGTTAGAGGCAATAATGTTTAGTTACGTATCTCAAGTCAGTGGTTATTTTCTATTATGCCTTGCGTTATGACACTTGAGGCCAGTGCCTGACAAAGGCATGACCCTTAACCCCTTCTGTGCCGCGGACGTAATGGTTACGTCCTGCGGCACAGTGCTGCTGTGCCCAGGGCGTAACCATTACTTCCTGGGCACACAGCCCACCTCTGTGGGGTTCCCCCCCACCCCCCCCAAGGCAGGGATGGAAGGGGAAACCCTTCCCCTTCCACCCCCGACCCCCCCCGTGACGTCAGCGCGCGAGCGCGTGCTGATTGTCACAGAGCCTCCTCCTCGGAAGATAAATGCTTTCCTTCCCTTTGAAGTCTCTCTCTGCGTTTTGGCAGTCGGATTGAAAGCAATCCGGCTGTCAAAACGCCCACTAGACACCAGGGATTTTATTTAAAAAATGAAATTGACATAAGGGAGCGACCCCTTGGGCAAGGGTCGCTCCCAGGGGGGGGCATGGGGGCAGAAACCTCTAGGCACCAGGGATAATTTTTTTTTTTGTTTTGTTTTTGTTTAGCTTTTTGTTTTAGAGGTGGGGAGCGACCCCTTAGGCAAGGGTCGCTCCCATAGGGGGCAAATTATATTTAGGCCATTTCTGCCCTTTGCCTATTTTTATGAGGCCAATCAGCCCCAAAGGGGGACAGAAACCACTAGACACCAGGGAGTTTTTTTTTTTTGTTTGTGAATTTCACGTAAGGGGAGCGACCCCTTAGGCAAGGGTCGTCCCCCTGGGAGGCAAATTTATTTTAGGCCATTTCTGCCCGCTTTGGGGGCAGATTGGCAGATTTTAGGTCAATCTGCCCCCAAGGGGGGCAGAAACCACTAGGCACCAGGGATCTTTTTTTTTTTGCACTGTCACGCAAAGGGAGCGACCCCGTAGGCAAGAGTCGCTCCCCGGGGGGAGGGGCAAATTTATTTTGGGCCATTTCTGTCCCCCCTGGGGGCAGATGGGCCTATTGTTATTAGGCGATCTGCCCCCGGAGGGCAGAAACCTCTAGGCGCCAGGGCTAAAAAAAATTTGTGTTTGTTTGTTTTTTTAGAGATGGGTCGCTCCCCTGGAGGGGCAAATTGTATTTAGACCATTTCTGCCCCGCTTGGGGGCAAATCGGCCGATTTTAGGCAGAAACCACTAGGCACTGGGGATCTTTTTTTTTGCTCCGTCACGCAAGGGGAGCGACCCCATAGGCAAGGGTCGCTCCCCGGGGTGGGGTGGGGGGCAAATTTATTTTAGGCCATTTCTGCCCCCCCCGGGGCTGGCTGAGCCAGAGGCCAAAATCTACAGGTAGACACTTTGCAAAAAACACCTCTGTTTTCTGTCAAAAAAAGGGATGTGTCCACGTTGTGTTTTGGGGCATTTCCTGTCGCGGGCGCTAGGCCTACCCACACAAGTGAGGTATCATTTTTATCGGGAGACTTGGGGGAACATAGAATAGCAAAACAAGTGTTATTGCCCCTTGACATTCTCTAAATTTTTTCCTTCCAAATAAAAGAGAGTGTGTAAAAAAGACGTCTATTTGAGAAATGCCCTGTAATTTACATGCTAGTATGGGCACCCCGGAATTCAGAGATGTGCAAATAACCACTGCTCCTCAACACCTTATCTTGTGCCCATTTTGGAAATACAAAGGTTTCCTTGGTACCTATTTTTTACTCTTTATATTTCAGCAAATGAATTGCTGTATACCTGGTATAGAATGAAAACCCACTGCAGGGTGCAGGTCATTTATTGGCTCTGGGTACCAAGAGTTCTTGATGAACCTACAAGCCCTATATATTCCCGTAACCAGAATAGTCCAGCAGACATAACAGTATATTGCTTTAAAAAATCTGACATTGCAGGAAAAAGTTACAGAGTAAAACGTAGAGAAAAATTGCAGATTTTTTCACCTCAATTTCAATATTTTTTTTTCAGTTGTTATTTTCTGTAGGAACCCCTTGTAGGAACTACACAAATGACCCCTTTCTGAATTCAGAATGTTGTCTACTTTTCAGAAATGTTTCGATTTCTGGGATCCAGCATTGGTTTCATGATCATTTCTGTCACTGACTGGAAGGAGGCTGAAAGCACAAAAAATCGTAAAAATGGGGTATGTCCCAGTACAATGCCAAAATTGTGTTGAAAAAATGGGTTTTCTGATTCAAGTCTGCCTGTTCCTGAACGCTGGGAAGCTGGTGATTTTAGAACCGCAAACCCTTTGTTGATGCCATTTTCAGGGAAAAAACCACAAGCCATCTTCTGCAGCCCCTTTTTCCCATTTGTTTTTAAAAAAACGAAATTTTCACTGTATTTTGGCTAATTTCTTGGCCTCCTTCTGGGGAACCCACAAAGTCTGGGTACCTCTAGAATCCCTAGGATGTTGGAAAAAAGGATGCAAATTTGGAGTGGGTAGCTTATGTGAACAAAAAGTTATGAGGGCCTAAGCGCGAACTGCCCCAAATAGCCAAAAAAAAGGCTCGGTACAGGAGGGGGAGAAGGCCTGGCAGCGAAGGGGATAAAGATCTGAGAAAATGACATTCAAGAAAACGCATGAATCCCTGATTCATGAAGTGTAGATGAGAATGTTAAAAGAATGGTGATGCAAGATACAATAATCCTTGAGAAATTAAACTATATGATGCCCCCCACTGGCTTTGTGAGGAAACTGTAAGGATGCACTGACCTGAGTGCTTGAATAGATGGTCGCTTTTCCATCTGTCACTAGGTCTACCAGTAACTAGATGCACAGGAATATGAGGGCCAGTGTTAGACATGGGGAAAGCTGAATGGAATAACAGAAAACAGAAACACAGGACTCCACCATCTTGACTCATAATTTTGAATGATCAAGGATGTCTGCAGGAAAAAGTGGATGTCTACAGACAAGAGATACCTTAGGCAACTGTAACATTGTCATAAAAAGTTCTATGCATAACTGTAATAGTGAAGAGATGCACCTTAGCAATATCTCTGTCTAAAAAACTCTGTACTTTGATGTGGAATGTGTAAATTCCTGACAATTGAACACGCAAAGAATGAGTACCTCAATTATAGATACACTAGCACATCTGCTTATGACTCAATTAACTCCCTCAAGCCTTGTCACTATGCACTCTCTTGTGGGAGATGAACCATTGTTTCTACTTCTCTTCTGTTAGAACTACAAGGTAACCAACACTGCTAATACTGCATTCCCCAAGCACGCAATTCAGTGTGCATACTACAAATCTAATATCTTCTATGTGGACTGTCGCATGCCCACATATGCAACATAGTTCAGTCTAAAAATCCATCCGGTTCTGACACAGGACTAACCTCAGTAAAAGGTAACTACCCAGTCTGCAAAGCCTCATATAAGGTTCAATAGTTCATAGTTTGTTTTCATTCATTACAAGACTTTCTGAATACCTCTCTGCACTTCCAATGTTTATCAAAAGAAATCCGACAGAATCAATAGGTCTTGGCCAGGAAATCCAACATCCATGTACTGAGATCCAAGCTACAGCAACAATGTATCACACCTCCCTAGCAAAGACACAGTGCACCACGGGGTAAGTTATACCTATATATACAAATCGGCCATCGTCTATCTAGAGCATGCAAGAGTTCAGAGCTTGCGAGTACTGCAGTTCATTGCCAGAAGGCTGCATCATAGCATGTTCTCTGTACACTCATCACTTCACGTTTCTCTGACATTCCATAATCACTGCCAGCCTGTTCTTCCATGAAAAGAACTTGGAGTGTCTCCAGCCCTGCTGGGCACAAATGCATATTCTGGAAACATGCAAACTGTGCAAGAACAGGGCACTGGTAAATGTCCGCCTAAACAAATGAAGTGTGAAACAGAAATGATATACAGCTAGAGCAGCACAGATTAAACAAGGGAGCAAAACTGTGATTCATTGGAAGCTGAATCATGAGTTGCGGAAGAGAGACACAAGGAAAAAACATGAAATGTATACAGTGATTTATAAGAATGAGGGACACACAAACACATCATCCCAATGCAGAGAAGAATGGGTGACTCTCGAAAGAGATCAGGACACAGACCTTTTATGTATTTTCTCTTTTCATTGGTGGGTGTGGATGGAATTACATTTAGTGTTTAGTCCGGGCGTAGCATATCTTTAAAAATCAGTGTGGTTGAGCCGCACAGACCCCACTGCCCCCTCTAGCAAGGAGCGCACGTACTAGTCTTCTGATCTCAGAAAGAGATACACCATCACTGCATCCCTTTCAACCTAGATCTCGCCGACAAGCATCCAGACCAGGCCAGATATGAGAAAATGGCGTAGCTTGGTCAGGCTCCTGGACCACCTTAATGGCAATAAAATTCACAGAGAAACGCAGTCTGCTGTGCAAGGGGCTCAGAAACACCTTGCGATGCAGCTATACCCCACAAAAGTCAAACATCATGAGGTCTGATGATGCACCAACCTCCTCGTCTGCAGCCTCACCTGCTACTTTAGTACTGTGACCCACAAACTTCTCTTAAGTGCATCTAAGTCCTGCAGCGCCCCAGGCTATGACAGTACTGTGACCCACGTACTGCTATGCCAATGCCTGCAGATTATGTATTCATGCATCCAGTGAAAAACAAATATGAAACACAAAGGACAGCCAATACAAACAATACTGCGCAGTAGAACTTGCTAGTAGTCATGTACTGAGACATACTAGGAAATCTACTGATACATCCCATGCTGTGCTACAGCACACTTCATAATGGGCTAGTGAGACCAACTCTCAGATCCATCAATGTATCCTAATTTTGGATCCATGGACAGATCCAAAGGTGTATCCTAATCCTGAATCCTCAAATCATCCTGAATTGAGGCCTCATCAGTGCTCTAACGATGCACAACAAACTTGATCTGCAGCCCCCCTTGATATTCCAGCACTGGCTTCCACAAACTAATCTACCAGAGCACCTGAGCGCACACGTTTAGCACTGGTGCTTCCGCATTACTGTTACCAGCATTCCACCCTAATAATGCAAAGCAATTCTGGTTTAAAGCACACCATTGCTGCTCAGGCACTGCTAGGAATGGACGAAATGAAGTACTTTGGCAGTCATGCATAATATGTATATTATTTGTAAAAAAAAACAATACAGGCTACAATTGAGCAATTATCTGTCTGAAAATTGTGCATGAAGTATGTCTCCCGGTGCAAAAGCCACAAAAGGTATCTCTTAATTGGCCATTGTCAAGTCATGCCAGTCTCCCTTGTGCGAAAATTACTCAAAAAGGTGTAAACATAAGAATAAACAAAAATTATACTGAATATACAAATCAAATAATTTGGATTTATGCTAAATTAAACCTGCATAAAAAATTGCTTGTGCCTAGCAGGACACCCCTTCTGCTCTCAGTGCACCCCAGTCGTGACTTTCAGCACCCATGCTATTCCAGCACTGTTGGCGGCACATTACAAGTTTCCTCAATCCTATTACACACTGGAATCCACAGACCACCTTCCATTGCACCTCTATTCTCATATGCAGCACTCCCCTCTATTCTAGTGGCGAGAAACAGCCATAGCAGTCATAAGCACCATATTAAGAGGGCTTATGGAGCCCGGGCCCACTGATAATTTGCAGAAGGAGTTAAGGATCAAACCAGGACCTGCACATTATTATTTATCATGGTGCTGGCTGAGGGAGAAAGCAGAGACGCCCTCCTGTTACTATGAATAGATGAGTAGGTGATAAGGCAGCTGAATAATAGAGGAGATTTCCAGTTCTGTTGCCACGTGCCTGCCTTCTGAAAGACCAGGTGTTGGAGTGATTGGCATTTGGAAAGGCAACCGGGAAAGACAGAGACAGACATAAAATTGCAATTGCAATTGCAATTGGCTCCCATGAGAGCAGCTCCCGCAAACCTTAACCCTCACCCTAGCACCTCCTGCTTTTCCAATATGTTGTAGGGTTGCTACCTGAAGGTTTTTTTTACTATCATGTCCAGTATTTTAGAGTACAAGCCAGTACAAAAATTAGGAAAATTACCCACAGTCGACATTTCCCCACATACTTTAAACAGTACTTCTAAGAAGAAAGCCCTTTAAAATGACGTCTGCAGCTGGCTGAATGACCCCCTAACAGTTAATTAAACAAAAGCAGAAAGGCAATGCTAAAAACTGAAAACATACGATTTTACTCAAAGTTATTTTTATGCATCATGTCCTGAGATTTGAAGAAACTGAAAACGTTAACAAACGCTGGTATTTTTCTCTGAGAAAGGAGGCAGCCCTTGTTTGTCGTCTCTGCTCCAACCCTATCTGCCTTTCGGAAGCAATGAATCACCGGCTACACTGCACCCCAGACCAACTCTGCTCCCTACTCCCCACTCAGTGGACTACCTCCCGTCGTCTGAACCCGCCTCGAGTCACAGTGTCTGCGCGCGTGCGGCGTCCGGAAGCGTTGAGCGCGAGATGTACAAGAACTCATCAGCACGAGGCGCAGACGTGACGACGACGCACGAATACTGAGTGCGCCAGTTCCGAACAAGGCCATTCGGACAGCACGGCGCGCGAAGATTAATGCTGATGTTCTGCTGGCATGTTACATTTCCTACACAACATAACATAGACATCTCGGCGACCTTTGGGCGCGTGCAAGGTCCCGGCAGACGCATGATCCATCAGGGGAGGCGGTGCAGGGATATCTCTGCAGGTGAGCAATGTATCAGTGTAACTGCTCATACTATCAGCCTCTAAGGCAGGAGCAGCCAACGGATACCCGACCTACGGCCAGTCCACAGCTCTAAGATTGTAATGTATTGAACATTTGTGTAACACTTAACACACACCCATGATGCCTTAAACCACTTCCTGGATGGTCAAATTAGTGTCTTTTGACTTTGTGTGCAGGGGTGCACAGGTGCCAACATTTTAAAAGTGGCAAATGGGGAATTTTGGGGGGTAGGGGGGGAAACAGGAGAATGCATTTACATGAACTGAAGCAGAGGCAATTTCATGCAGGACATTGGTAGAATAAACCAATTTTTGGCCTTGCCTTAAGCTGAATTGTAGGAAGTGAGCGAAGTGAGCCTGACCTATTCTAAGGGAGTTCAGGTGGAGGGGAGGTTTTTTAAAAATGAGGTCAAATAGTGCATTTTTAAGGACAAGTTTACGAGTAAATTGGTAAAAAAGGAATAGCATTGAAAAAGCCCACATTGAATATTAACGTCCTTCCATAGTATGCCAAGCCAATGAAGCCTAATGCCAACTAGAAGCTGACCCCAATTTTCCAGAATGTGCTATGGGTGTCTCCATATGTCAAAAATGACCTATTTTGTGGCAGAGCCAGCATTTTGTAATTGATGGCCACAAATGCCATGGGTGCACCACACGCCAAAATGTACATACAGTTTGTCATCATTTTGGCATTAGTAGTATCCATATTCTATGGGTGACCCTTGTTTCAAAAATTACTTCCAGTATGTGAGGGCAGCACCAGTCATGGTTGTCCCCTTCCCAAAAGCAACAGTGCTGCTCAATTATGCCAAAAATGAACGAGCACCATTATTTTTCAAGGGTTGCCTCAAGCCAAGAATTTCCTGAAGTATGTCAGCATTTTTATGGGTGTCCCATAAGCAAAGAATTATCTCTAGTACGCCAGTACTCGAATTTTACCACAGATGCCCGTTATGCCAAGAATAACCCCCAGTATGCCAGTGCTAGTATTTTGTCAGAGGTACTTCGCATGTTAATAATGGTCTCCAGTACGTCAGTACCAGTATTCTGCCGTGGGTATCTCTACAACTCAGGAAGTACCTTCAGATTGCCACAGCCAATAGCAGACTCACAAGTGTAACATCACATGCTCACTTATATTCACTCATTCTCACTCACACTTATTGCCACTCATTCTTTGTCACTCATTTGCACTCATTTACTGTTATTCATTTTCACACTCTTACTCTCAGCAGACTCATTCACACTCATTCACACACATTTTTTCTGACTCACTGATGCTTTCTTACACTCACTCACTCTGACATATTGCTTCTCACACATTAGTTCATACTCACTCACACTCGCATTAACTCCCATTCTCACACACACATACTTTCTCCCTCTTATGCCCTGACTTGCACTTGCAATTATTCACTTATTCTCACTTTTTGACTCACACGTACTGAATCACAGCTACACTCACTCTAAAAGTCCTCACTCTCATTCTTACTCTTTTATTCTCAGTCTCCCACTCTCACTTGCAGTCACCCTTATGCTCACTCATTCTTAGTCACTCTGAATCAGTTGCACACATTTATTGACATTCAATCACACTCATTTTCACTGACCACCTGTGACTAACTTTCACTGACTTTCTCTCACACACATGCTTACACACACACATATTCATACAAAAACAGATGTTCTGTCTCACCTAAACACTTTCACACCTAAGCATGCACACAACATACTTTTAAAAGCAAAGCCACAAGCAATGGTCTTGTTCCAGCCAATTGTGCTATTTTTGTGGGTTGAGCTTTCGAGAAGTGTTGTACACCTTTTGTATATAATTTTGTGGGCTTACAACCCCGCACTGCTTTTCATTTGTTTGTTTCAGTGTCCTTTAGAAATCCTTGCTTGCTAATGGTCAGTTCTTCTTCTTTGTCTCTCTTTTCTTAGGGTCGAGCGCGCAAAGCAAAGATGGTAACCCACTCGCAAACAGGAAGGGGTCCCCATGGGACCCCTTCCCCTTTCTGACTGGACCCAAAATTATTTTTTCAGGGCAGGTAGTGGTCCAAGGGATCACTACCTGCCCTGAAAAAATCCGAAACAAAAGGTTTAGTTTTTTTTTTCTAAGTGCAGCTCGTTTTCCTTTAAGGAAAACGGGCTACACTTGGGAAAAAAAACTGCTTTATTTAAAAGCAGTCACGGACATGGAGGTCTGCTGTTCCCAGCAGGCCTCCATCCCCGTGAGTGCCCAGAGTCGCTATGGGGGCGCGAATTGCGACCCACCTCATTAATATTAATGAGGTGGGTCTTTGCGACCCCATAGCGACTCGCAGAAGGTGTCTGAGACACCTTTCTGCATAGCAAATTGCGACTTGCAATTTGCGAGTCGCACGGACTCGCAAATTGCAAATCGCAATTTTCTACGTTCCTACATCTGGCCCTAAGTGCCATGAAACTCTGTGGGTTAAGTGTGTGCTTTATAAAAGACATAGCTGAAGAATTTCATTCCCATGCGCAAACATCGCATCCTCTGTAGAATTAACTGGCTGACTGTGTTTAACTTAATGCATTTTTTCTCCCTTTCAGACGGGGAAATATTGTTTATTTATGCTCTAGCATGTTGGCCGTGTGCCATGTCATTGAGCTTACTACTGATGTGCTCTAATTCTTTTCTCTAGCAGTGTCAGCTTAGATGAAGTATATGGGCTGCCCTTTCCGAGTGTGGCTTCTGTGTACACGACATCTCTAAGATACTAGTATTTTTCTTCATCTCCCTTTTTCACTATTGCAGCGTAGGTTTTGCCTTTCCTTTTTGCTTTGGGTTTGCAAACCATTAACTTGATTACCTAAATTGACTGCCTTCGGTCAGGCTGTTGTTCTTATAGAGGGCCTGTTTATTCAATGTATAAACGTAACTTCCTTTACAGTATCTACTGCCTGTTCGGTGTACACCAAACAACATAATCAGACTAAGTCCTTCAATATAATTTTGAGAGAAAACATTTTCCATAAGTGTTCAATCAGATAAGTTGTCATGTGTTGATCTTTGTTTTTATTGCACTCCAAAGGTCTATACAAAAGGTAAAAACTTCTTATCAACACGTTGCGTTCCTACGGTGTTAATTCATCTGGGCTTTAACTAGGATTCTAAGAATTCAATTAAACATTCATTGTCACAAGGAAGAATACACATCAAAACACTTGCTCAAATAAATCACATGAATAGAGATCCAAACAGCACTGTTTTGTCCCTTCTGAGAGTCAGATATATCATCCTAACAGAAGCCTAAGATCATCTCTCACTTCAGTGCCTAGATTAAGGAAACACATGTTGACAAGACGTTTTTACTGTTTGTATGGACATTTGGAATGCAATAAAAGCACACAAGGACAGATTACAATTTACTGCACCAGTGGTGCTCTTATAATGTCCCCTCACATCTCAACCATTCTTTACACACAGTCAATCCAACCTCTCCAATATCTTACCAATGCATAGACATGCACCACATGTGCCAGACCAACACAGACAACATAGGTCATCCAAATCTGATTCCAGTATCATGTATTATCCTCATGTCACCACCTGGCAAAACCAGACATTTCCCAACTCACTTACCTTTGTGCCCTTCTTAATGCTGCTGGTTTGCTTACATCCCACCAAACCCACCTGGGTAGCAGCCTAAGGCCACAATGCTTCCATCCCACCCACTGCCATTACCTCAAGTCCTTCTACATCTTTTGCCAGAACTTTAATCCTGTAATTTGGACCAGGCCATTTTCTCCAAGTCAAACCATACACGTTATTGTTCCAGATCTGTACCTATGCATTTACCTCCCCACCCCCACCCCCAGTGCAAGCAGCTATTGTCCCCACATCTTGCAACCAGCACTCTTGGTGCCATACCACTACTACACTGCCAACTTCAGGTAAAACATTAACTCTGTATGCGTTCTTCAAACCTTTATCTACTCAACATCCCCAGCACTTTTGTACGCAGTACCTCACATTGCCAGAAATCTCCATCTTTAATGCCCCAAAATATAATAGAAAAATAGCTTTTAGTAATAGGCAGTTCCAGGGGGACGCACACACAGCATTTACCTGGCTCAGACATACCACTAATATTTCCATCCTTTAAAGCCTGTCTCCCAGTACTTCCTCAGTTCTTCTCCATAGCAACCTACCTACCCACAACGCCATACCAAAACTGTCCACTTTCCATTTATACCCTGAAAAGATAATCCAAAGATGGCTATCCTCCAATATTGCATTAGTCACCAGGGTCCGCAACTTTTTCTCCAACAGCATTACGACACATTTATTCTTTTTGCTGCCATTATTGCCCTATCATTATTCTTCCACTATACTGCACCTGACCAATTCAAACCGTGTTTGTCAATAACAACCTCGTGCCCCGTGCTCCCATCATCTTTCTGCTAACTGCAACTCCATCATCAACCCAGTGCCCACATCACCTCCGGTGCCTCAAGTGGCCCCCTTTCTAATGCCAGTCCCATCTTTACAACTGAGAGCGACAATCAGCCATTGGTCAGCTTCCTCACCAGCCCAATATGTATATAACGTGCAGCAACAAGTTCCCTTATAAAACTATCAAGACAAGCACCCTAAAATGCCTCACCACCACCCCATTGTCATCCGGTCTGACTGTGTCTGACTCCAAGGGTTCAAGCCACTGTGCACTAAGATAAAGCCCCACCGTCCATATGATAGCAGCTCTATTGTAATAAAGTTGTCCAGTCACTTGAACCACATCAGCATGTTCTTGTCCCTGCTCAAACAGTTGTCCCAACTTGAGGGTAGGCTACGCCAACCTCTTCCTGACTAAAGCGCTGCCCGTAACAAAAATCTTCATGTGAAGTCCAGGTCACCAAAGACCCCTCCAAACTCCTCCAGATCTTGCTTCTACCTGCCCAGCAGACTGTGCTGTTAAGCCCCAAATACCTCCAGTAACTCTTTGTGCAAGTCACCATACTACCCACTCTAATCTCAAATACCAAAAAAGTAATAGCCTTATCTGCTCCATTAGTTACGCATGGTGCCAACAGAACCCAAAAACTCTAGGTCACCTGGCCCCTCGGTCACCTCTGGCACATCCATTCACTGAGGTCACCTTGTAGGAAAGTACCCTATTTTTGGCATGTTTACCCCCTCTTTTTGCCTGTCATCAGTATGTAAGACTGTTTTCAAAGGGTTCCTACTAAACAGGACCCCAGTGATTGTGCTCTCTCCCTCTCACTTTGGTTACCTAGGACTTTGTACGCTCCACAATTGGCATACTGGTGCCCCCTATAAGTCCCTAGTATATGGCATTAGGGCACTAGGGGTTCCCCATGGGCTGCAGCATGTATTGTGCCACCCACGGAAGCCCAGCGCAAAATGTGTCTGGAGACCTGCAATTGTAGCCTGCGTGAAAAGGTGCATGCGCCCTTTCACCACAGGTCACGCCACATCACCCCATGATAGGCCCTCCTAGCCCAGAGGGCAGGGTGCAGGTCCCTGTATGTGAGGGCACTCCTGCATAAGCAGCAGTGCCCCTGCGAACTCCAGTTCCATTTCACTGGACTTGGTAAGTGCCGGGAAGACATTTTACCTGTGTACTGGACATAAGTCACTACCTATGTCTAGCTACATAATGATAACTCCGAACTTGGCATGTTTGGTATCAAACATGTCAGAATCATACCCCAGTACTGTTGCCAGTATTAACTGTATGATTTCATGCACTTTGGGGGCTCCTTAGAAGACCCCCCAGTATTGCTCCTATCAGTCTTCTAGGGATTTCCAGGCAGCACGCGCTACTGTAACCCTTCAGACAGGGCTCTGCCCTCCTGCTGCTTGACCAGCTCAAGCAGGGGAAGGCAGAACAAAGGATTTCCTGTGGGAGAGGGAGGCAACAGCCTCTCCCTTGGAAATAGGTTTTACAAGGCTTGGGAGGGATAGCCTCCCCAAGCCACTGGTATGCTTTGAAGGGCACATTTGGTGTCCTCCTTGCATAAGCATTTTTCAGCAGTGCATAAACCATTTTTCAGCAGTCCAGGGACCCTCGGTCCCTGCTCTGGAGAGAAAATGGACAAAAGAAAGGGGAGTGACCACTCCCCTGTCCACCACCACCCTAGGGGTGGTGTCCAGAGCTCCTCCAAGTGGCCAATTGACTGCCATCTTGAACCCACGATGTGCAGAGGCCCATGGGAGCATCTGAGTAGCCAGGTCAGGCAGGTGATGTCACAGCCCCCTCCTGATAGGTGGTCACCTTGCTAGGTGACCAATCCCCTTTTTAGGGTTATTTAGGGACTCCCTTGTGGGTGGGTCACCAGATTTGATGTGCAAGACTACACCAGGACTCCTCTGCATTGTTTACTTCCACCTCTGGCCACTGGAACCGCAACTGGACTCTTCAGAACCCGACAGAGCTGCAAATCTGGCGACGACTTTGCTTTGAAACATTGTTTCTCTGGTTCCTTCAAGCAACTGCAACATTTCCCTGGCTGTGCATCCTCTGAGGTTGGCGAGACTTCAGCCTGCACCAAGAAGCAAGAAAGACTCTCCCATGGAGTGAAGGAGTCACCCCCTGCTTCTGCAGGCACCTACAGCAGCGATGTCCAGCTGTGTGGCTCTGCTCTCCTCTGGAACTGCTTGGATCCTGCATCACAGGTGGTGGTCTGGAGTGGTCGCCTTGGTCCTCTCAGCCAGCTGTCCAATGTGGGAGACAGTAGGCCCTTGCCTCTCCTTGTAGGACAGCACCCTGTGCACTGTGACCCTTAGAACTACCAAGGCTTGTTGTCTCCTGCTCCAAGGGATCTTGAGGCTCTGAGTAGCTCCGGCACCCAGCACTTCTTTCTGCCTTCGCACAGTCTACTGTCTGCTGCTCCAGCGATGTGGGATTCCTCTTCAGGTGTGCTGACTGGGCTGCACTGCGACTTACTGTGCCTGCTGCCAGTGGGTTGCCTGTCAGAGCTGTGACTGCTTCCGTTGGCTCTCCCGACTGCTGAGGGTTACACCGGACTCCCCTCCAAGGGTCAAGTCCCCTGGGCCTTGCTGGTCCTCTTCAGCCTTGCAGTGCTTCTTTTGCTCCTCTTGCATTTGCCAAGGCTTGTTGGTGGTTCTCCAACACCACCGACCATCTGCAACCCGACAACAGATATGGGACACCATCTGCATTGCTCCAAGGACTCCTCTTTATCTCCTGGGCTCCACAGCTGGCTTTCCTCTTCCCCCGTCAACCTGGTACTTCATCCGCAGAAGGGTGGGTAGTAGTTCCTGCCCCCACCAACACTCCATCTTGGACTGGACTTTGTCCCGTTCTTTTGCAGGTCGTTTTCTTTCAGAATCCACCATTAGTTTCTCCTAGACTGGTCCTGTTCTTGCGTAATCCTTTCTTTAAGTCCTCCTGTTAGTACTTGGGAAGACCAGGTACTTACCTCTGCTCTCCTGGTCGCTGGGGTTTGCTCAGGTACTCACCTCTTGGGGTTCCTGGTTCTTCCAGCACCCCTCTAACAACTCCACATCCTTCGGTAGGGGACTATTTCTCCTATTCCATTTTCTTAGTATATGGTTTGGCCCTCTGCTAGGGTCCTTTCTATATTCACTTAGTATTACCAATGCTTGTTTCCATGCCAATTTCTGATTGCTATTGTGTATATAATTAGTGTGTACTCACTTCCACTGGCGAGGGGTGGGGGGTCTGCCTATAAGTAATCTAGTGTTGTGTTAATATAATAAAGTACCTTTATTTTTGTAACACTGTGTAGTTCTTTCATGTGTGATAATTTGCTGTGTTACTATAGTGGTATTGCATGAGCTTTGCCAGTCCCCTTGATAAGTCTAAGCTGCTCATCCACAGCTACCTCTAGAGAGTCCTGGCTTCCTAACCATTGCCTACACTTCACTAATAGGGAATACCTGGGCCTGGTATAAGGTGACAACACCATAGGTGTCCACCACACACCAGGCCAGCTTCCTATACACCTGTCCACCCCACCAACATGAATCATCTAGGCACTGCAGCATGTGCTCTGCCATTAATACCTTCTAAACCCCCAGCTCCAGGAAATAGCCTACAACCTCTAAAACTACACAAGGAAACAAACAACCAATCTGCCTCGCTTTGTCAACCAAAACATCTCTACAAAACCTCCCCCGGCCATAGGGAAGTGTTCCAAGTGTCTTAGTACCAAACAGAATGTTGACTGTGCACGTCTATTCCATTTTAGCCCCCCCAGACCCTGTTCACTGCACGTCTGGACCATTGTAGTGGCCCCATGGATGCCGAGGTGTGACACCAAAGTGGTTCCTCTGGGTAACGTCATCAGTCTTTTTAACCCTGTAATATTTACATCGACAAGCCATTACAGGTGGAAATAAGTCAGAGCTCTCATCCTGACCGTTACCTGAACACCCCCCTGCCCCCAAATAGTGAAACATCAGCCTGGAACACCTTCAATGGACATACCTTCAGTGGACCTACCTGCCTGCATACCTGCCAGCAATTTCACCCCTTGTAACTTATGCCATCCCCAACACCCATTTTTACTGGTTTCCCCATCGCCATCCACAAGATCCACTATAATGCATCCTAAACACCTCAGGGGTGTGGAATTTATTAAAATATCTACTTGTCCAGGGGACAGGTTGCTTCTCAAATCTACTTGTCCTGTAAAAAGATCTACTTGTCCCTTTGGTGACATGTAGTGTGGTGACAAATTATGGCAGCAATCTCATTATGTAAGAGCTCTGATAATAGCCTCTCTGATTATGCCAGGGCTACCACCATAGTAGGGCTTGAATACTTGCAGTTTCAATCTCTCCTGTAGCAATTTCCTTATTTTGCCACCTTTCTGCAGATCTTTATACTGGGGCTGGAGGAAGCAGTAAGCAATAGTTCCAGGGCTGGAATGCCTTTGAGTCTGCAAACCTACTAACCTGCATGTTTTAAAGATTTTCACCAGCTTCTCTCCAATATTGTCCCATAATAAGAAAGGTTGGACATTTACTCCTGACAATGGCAGAATTAGAACTTCTTCCAGGGTTGGGAAGAAAGTGGCTGGAGGGAAAATGAACTTGCAAATGCTCAATAGATTTTCACATGAGCAAATCTACACATCGTATTTACCCAATGCTAAAATACAGTTCACAAATATTTTATTGGGGTACGACATATACCATGGGTGCATTTTTGTGACTTTCTTTAAGAATTTGGGGCCCGATGTAGGTAGGTTCAGATTTGCGACCCGCAAATTGCGAGTCGCAAATCCGAATGTAGGATGGTGTCCCTGACACCATCTGTGATTCGCAAGGGCTTCGCAAATGCCCACCTCATGAATAATCATGAGGTGGGTCGCAATTTGCGACCCCCTTGCGAATGGCGGCCCTCACAGGGATGGTGGCCTGCTGGAGACAGCAGACCACCATGTCTGTGACTGCTTTTCAATAAAGCATTTTTTGTTTTTTTTGTAATGCAGCCTGTTTTCCTTAAAGGAAAACGAGATGCATTACAAAAACGAAAGCAGAGCAGGCAGTGGTCCACAGGACCACTGCCTACTCTGAAAAAATGTTTACAGTGACATTCACAATGGGGAAGGGGACCCATGGGGACCCCTTCCCTTTTGCGAAAGTGTTAGAACCCATTTGAAATGGGTGCAAACTGCGATTGGTTTGCGCCCGCGTTCGCGGTCACAAAACAATCCTACATTGCACTACGAATCACAATTTGGAAGGGAACACCCCTTCCTAATTGCGAGTCGCAAACCCGTTTTGCGATTCGGTAACCAGGTTACCGAATCGCAAAACTGGGTTTGTGCATCGCGATGTGCTTTTTGCACGTCGCAAACAGCAAAAGTCTCTGTTTGCGACATGCAAAAAGCTACCTACATGTGGGTCTTGGTCCCTAATTAGGTCTGGTGTTAACAAAGACATTTTGGGGGTTATTCTAACTTTGGAGGAGGTGTTAATCCGTCCCAAAAGTGACGGAAAAGTGACGGATTTACCACCAGCCGTATTACGAGTCCATTATATCCTATGGAACTCGTAATACGGCTGGTGGTATATCCGTCACTTTACCGTCACTTTTGGGACGGATTAACACTCCTCCAAAGTTAGAATAACCCCCTTTGTGTTTATTACATTTCTATTTCTCTCTTTCGGCTGGCTTTACTGTGAGCCATCGCATTCTGCTCTTCCACAAGAATCATATTGGCACACAAAGTAGTTTTGTTCAGTGTCAGGAACTACAGTGGCAATCAGTGACGTAACGAAACTGGAGGGTGCCCCTTTGCAAAGAACATGGAGGAGCCCCCTCTCCAGACTCACTCAGGGCAGGTGCTGTGCTGAAGGGGCCCCCTGGAGGGCGGCTGCAGGGCCTTTGTTATGCCACTGGTGGCAGCGTGTGCTTTTAGAGTTCAAAAACTTTTTGTTTTTTTTTTGCAAGTGTTTGTTACAATGTTGAGGGCCTGGTAGCTCCCACAACAATAAAGTGTTACAAAAGCCATGTCAAAACAAGACACGCATTGCTGAAACTAAAAGACTTATAATAATATGTCAGATCAGTTGGCTTTGTCAGTGTTTGTTTATTTTCATGCTTCCCATAATCGTGTTGAAAATGGTTACACTGATTTTTCATTAGAAATATTTTTGGGAAATACTAGCATGCATCAACACATTTTACTAAATGACACTTCATTTGCATCTAATCAGAGAGCATTCTGGGAGCATTATAATTAGCCTCATAGCCTAAACTTTTCAAACATGTGTATACACGTATTTTTTATTTGTACTGGAACCAACGTCAGTAGTGAAGTGTGACCTTAAAACATTTATTTACAGCACTCACCCTAATAATGAAGGCTTTCAAATAATGAACCATAAATACAAGTTCGAACAGCATTATCTTTGGAAACACATTACCTCAACTGCAGAGAGTTCCACTCTCTATAAACAGGCAGCCAAAGGGTTTGTGCTGCAGAGGGTTGGGCCCACTTGTCCCAAGGACAAAGTAAACATAAAAACTTGTTGCCCTTGACCCCAAACAAAATGTCCCGGGCGATGCATGCAGCCTCCCTGCTTACAATTTAATGAATGCAATTGGCTAGAACTCCAGGTGACTCAGTGCAGTGTCATCCTACAGCCCTCATCCCCTCCATGCAATGTACCCTTCAGTGCAGCAATACAGTATACCAACCCAAACACTGGTCCATGTTCTTCCCTTTGCATGCTACAGCAAGTAGCCCTTAATGGAGCTCCCTGCCTTGGTAGTTTCTTAGCGGCCAACTTGGCTGCACCCCCTAACTTGCTGGAATCATTGGCTCTGTTATTCCAGGCCCAGTTTGTGTACTGTTCCCATCGAACTGTATGCCAATCATTGCTTCTCCCCTCATCCCCTGCAATCCAGATGCTCCTTCTACCTCTATTACTCAGTCGTATGTTGCTTCCTTTGTCTCTCACCATGTTCCTTTTACCTCCGCTCCTACTTTTTCTAGACAGATTTCAGCAAATTTAGCACGTCCCGGTTTTCAGAAAGGGTTGACTGAAAACAGGGTAAGGCATGTGTTTATGTTTTTTTGAGGTAGGACCAATGACGGCCACATTTCAATGGAGGTGGTGGGGTGGGGTATTAAAAAATAAAATAAAAAAGTACATCTATGTTGGGAGAGACGGTTCTGTCTCTATGTCCTCCTTGGACTCCTGGAAGCATGAGGCTTCCAGACTCCCCTCCAGTCACGACGCTGCTGTCAACAGCATGACAGCAGCATCATGATTGGCCTGAGCACCCTGCTTCGATGCTCAGACAGGGAGTAGGGCCCTGCGCACTTTCTCCTCTCCAGCTGGCTGGAGAAATTCAAGGTGCGCGTGACTGTTTGGCCGGCCAAACACTGCCGGCCAAAGCGTCATGCTCCCCTATGTACACTCACCACTCTGTCTCCAGCCCTCCTCCTCCTCCAGCCCCGCCCTAACCTGGCCCCCTAAGGAAAAATTAAATTATAATAGCGTTACGTTATTATCATTTTATTTTTTCCCTGTCATCCACTGCATAAAGCAGTGGGGGGGGGAGCCACTGCTGGATAGGACAAGCTAGCAGCTCTTATCAGAAAGCACTCAAATTCACATACACGAGGCTGGGTTTAAATGTTGCATTTAAATTTGTCCCTTACTGCCTCATATGTCTTTTTGTGTTGCTGAGCCTGGTAATGTAAGTCATTCTGCGCAGAGGCAAAAAATGTTGTTCTTCCTTGCTGCTTGATGCCCGGTTTTTGGTTTTCAAAATCTGGCCACCCCATTGCATGGAGGAGTATGCCACCTTATTGCTGCACCGAGGGAGTAAGGTGTTTGCGCGTTCTAGCGACGACGTAGAAACTGTCATACTCTTTCGTGTAGCAACTTCTGTGGCCAGTGATCCTGTGCAGAGATGACGGTTCCCTGCCCTTCATGTGGGGCGCTATATGTGATCAGTTTCCCTAGTACAAGGAAGGAAATTGGCACCCTAGCCGCTGTTTGAACTGTGAAATACATCAATAATCAACTTCCTTGGGCCCTCAGACCTCTTTGCCTCAGGATTACAGCACCGGCTGCACCAATGGAAACTATGCTTCTGATCAGTGAGTCATGAGATTGCATCTCAGAAAGCAGCTTCAGAAGTCCAGCTTCACAAGGTATGCGCTCAGGGGCTAGAAGATAGAAGACGTTTTTACAAAACACATGGGACTGCAAATGCTTTAAAATGTTCTGGGTTCAGGTTTATCCAGAATCAGTGCTGCCTAGCTAAATTTGGTAATGAAATACAGTCCATGGAAAGAGCAGAAATGTATTCTCTCATGGTGGGGTCATTGTTCTATAGTGTTCACTGCCCATGGGGAGGGGGAAAAGGAATTGGGCCTGGGATCCTGGATTTAGCCCAGTAACCAAGGACTGGCTCCCAGATTGGTACTTGAGGGAGCTTTCTGGGCCAATCATGCATAGTTACTAATCTTTGAAAATTGTAGACTGGTTACCAATAGGGAGCAGCACCAACCCACACCAACACAGTGATTAATATATTAACATTTGGTGTCATTGTGTTAGGAGAGGAGTGGTCAGTGTACAAACAAACTCAGACACAATTCTTAATATTTAAAAATTAGTCAGCTCTGCCTTAGGAAAGCAGTAGTAATTGTGTAAACACAAAAAGGAGATTGGGAGGAAATGATCACACCACTCATCTTGCTTTGAGTGTAGCTTTATTTACAACTGGCAATCGCTTCGGTTGAGCCGCAAAAGCTACCCTGTCGACTGGGCTAATCAAAACCTTTAAACCAACCAGCCTTCCCTAAGTAACTCCCACCACAAACATCCCACTGCCCAAACACTTCTGAACTGCACATAACCTTTGAAATGCCATAAATCCTTGCAATCTTCACACTGGAACTCACATTAACCATCTTGTCAAGCCTGCCACTCTTGGACCAAGCCCTTCCAGTGACCTCGTCAACGCATCAAAATTCAGGTTTTTGCCCTGCTCAGACAAGTGCACCCCATCGTTCCTGAACAAATGCAGGGACTCAACAAGAATGCTCTGATGAGTTTTTCATGTGCTCATCTTGCAGAAACCAGTCATCTCTCTATTCCGCTCCTTCATGGCTTTTTTTATCTCTACTGGCCTGTACATAGCCTTCCACGCCTTTGTAGGCAACAACCAAGCCCAGAAAACATCTGTGGAAACCCAACTGACCTTCTGCATTTCCAAGTCCCACTTCAGCTAATCCAACTCAGTGGATTGTGCCATATAATTCGGCTCTAACTGAATTACTAAAACATCAGGCTTGCCTCATTTTGCCTTGTACTCCCACAAGGCCAGACTAGTTGCCTCCAACCATCCCACCAAGGCTGAACCAATGCACCTTGGCACCATCTTTTTCCATCCCCAGCTGGTTGCCTCCAAATTGCCTCTCAGCCTGCACCCCATATCACTTTACCAAGGAGTGCCGGTAGCTCCAAATATCCCACCGGTGAGACTCTGCATAAGGAGCACTTGCCAATAAAGCAAGAAACTCATTGGTTTATTTCTTGCTGAACATACATCCACGCACAACTAATCGCCACCTACCAAAACCCTCCAGTCTCTCATCCCCTGTCCTTAGACAGAAACCCTCTGCTGCTGCCCCTATTCAAAACAAATGAGTGCCAGAGACAAGTGTCAGCAAGTCCAAAGCCCCTAAGCGTCTTCTCAACACTCCCAGCATATGCCCTGAGCTTACAGCAGAACTGTTCTTGTGCAAGAAAATTGAGCCCTCACCCCTACCCTTAAACTCCAAAAAGGTCCACACTGCAACCAAGGCAAACCTATGCCTCATCTGAAGGGTGTAAGTGCACCACGACCCCCTTACCCTTCTGGTCAGCAATAAGCCTCCTCAGACACACTTCAAACCCCTTTGTATGCCACACCAGGTCAGGCAACACCATCCCCGAACAACCTTTCCCACCTACCAACTCTGAAACACTAAAGACGTCAAATAACGTCAAACTGAGTAGCACTCTGAGGAGCTATGCCTCCCAGGCAGAAGTCCACAGGCCCGTCATCTGCTGTACTATTGCCCTCAAGACGCTGCCTGAAATTGGACGCCATACCCGAGGCACGTTGCCATGCTCTTGGGACCAGCCATCTAGCACTCTCCAACACAGATCTCCACCGCATGGGTCATACCCCATCACATCTTTCCATGGAAAGCAATGCCTAGTTGCTTGCCCCCAACGATAATCGGAGGTAAACCCTTCTCTGCTTGATCCAAAATGAATGCCAGCATGTCCTTGCGCCTCTACCTTAGCCCCCCCTTCCTGTCAGGGGCACGTCGTCTGGCACCTGATACTATGAACTCCCTCCAACCCTGGTGGGACATCTTCCTTGTGGAATACACCAGCTAATATTCCACTAGTATATATACTTTCACAGCTCAGTGTCTCACAAGACTTCTCGAACACAAAAACCTTGCTTCACCACACTCAACCAAACCACGAAACCTCTCACACTGTGAGCACGAAAGGTAATCAGCCACTCCATTGTCCAGACCCACAGTGTTCTTACCTTGAAACAAGATGTTTTTCTCCAAAGCATAGACAAACCAGTTCTCTCTGAATCTTCAACACCCAGCATCAGATGCAGTCATGCTGTTCACCACATGCACTGTGCATTGTCAGACACAAACATCATTCTCCTGTTCCTCAGCGCATTTGGCTATGAACAGGTGAGCTGTCTGCTGCTTCCAAAAGCGCGAACTTGCGCTGAACTTTAAGTTCTCAAGATGGGGTTGAAGCCATCAATGCACCCTTTAATCCAAAAATGACTGCCTTATGTTGGCGTAATTAAGGCAGTGTTGCACCTGAAAATGAGAAAAATTGCCACTTACAAATTCAGGAGCTCTAGACCTTCCCTTCAGCTTGGCAGTAGGCACAAAGGAAAGTGCCCTATGGCTGCAAGGTCACCGGGTCGTTCCCTCCCCTTCCTGCACTACCCCGCTCGAGGCCGTGATTGTTGCCCGAAACTTAATGGTATGTAGTGATTGCGACGTGATTGTAGTTGCACGCAAAAGGTCATCAAGGACATATCACAAGTGTATTTTAAAATAGAAATTTTAGAAGCTCGCAGAGCCTTTACTCAGTGTTAAAGTGTTAAAAATAAATACAAGTGAGGTATTTTGCCAATAAACAAATGATGGCGCCTTTTCTTATGTACTATGTTCTGGTTCTAATAAGCTTTGACTGTCCCTCTGGTGCAGTGCTTTAAATGGGAAAAAATAAGTGCAGGTACTCATTAGCATGAACTAGTAGTGTGGTGGGTGGGGCTAGGGGCGGGGCTTAGAGCAAGACATGAGGGTACTTTATGACTTATATACCAGTTGCAGCACATCCCAAAGGCCCATGAGAAATGTATTTAAATAAACAAAAAAAGTTAACTCGTTACACAAAACGAAAGCTAAACACAATGATATTTTAACATTTCTTTTGTTTTGTAATATTTGCAGCTTCTTAATACCATACTGTTATTTGCTGCTGTTTTGTACAATACTATATATTATTGAACGTGCACACACACAGAAAGAAACAAGCAGACATGCACACACAAAGCGCTCCACACAGTCCTCCTTAAAGTCTTCCGATTCTCTCCCTCTTTCATTCGCTTTTCTCTCACACAAAAACACGCACATACAAGCAGGCAAACACACATACATAAGCAGACCCTCGTTCAAAAGACTCAGGTGGGATTACTGCCATTGTAAACTTCTTTCCTCCCATGGCTTTCTTAGTTGTCACTTTCAGCTGGGCTGCCTCTATTCCTGTGTTTGCACAAATGCATTCGATAGTGTAAATATGATTGACAGCACAGGGCCTGAATGGACCTGTTCTGTCAAACACAGCGTGATGGTGAATACCCTGACATTAGGCACTTAATGCCTGCTGAATAACTCAGCGGGAGTCAGTTTAGGGCTACAGAAGAACCTTAGCTGTCAGAGGCAGGTTCAACTCTGACAGCCTGGTGCTCACCAGCACTAGCAGCTAATGAGCCTACCGTTCATGAGTACCGGTACTCTCCTTGGCAGCAGAGAAGTGCCGGTACTCAGAGTGAAGAAAATAAGAAGTGCCGGGACTCAGTACCTGTGAGTACCGGCCCATTTAAAGCACTGCTCTGGTGACTACCTTGAGCCCGGGTAAAATTAGAAATTGAAGGGGCCTCCAGATGCTGCACCAGGTAAGGAACCTGCACACCGAGTTTGCAGTGTCTATTATTTCCGTCCTGTATTCCTGTAGCACGCTCTTCGTGAACGGGTGTTCTCTGTGTGCTGGAGACTGGGACCACGAGGGCTCCCAAGGTGAAACAGGAGCACACTTAGAGGCCACACATCGGTATGGTGACAGGTAAAACAACAGCACAGCGGGTGCCAACATATTGACAAACAGTTGATATATACACAGAGGGACAGGCAGATGCTGACTCACGATGACATAGAGAGACACTGACACACTCCGGAGCAGCGAGATACTGCCCTCCACACTGGGACGGGAGGACTCTCGCTTACACACTACGAGAGGGGCACGGTGACTGAAACTTGCAGCAGCAAGATAACGGCCCTCGCGCTGTGACAAGAAGACTAACCTGTAATGGGTGGGGGAGATAGTCAGACTTGGAGACACTGGCTTACACACTAGGACAGGGAGATATTTGCCCTGACGCTGGGACAAAATGACACTGACACACACAAAGGGACAGGGAGACAGTGACCCCTCAGAATGAGACTGGGAGAAGAAGCTTTCTCCCACTGTAGGACTGGGAGGCTCCGGCTCCCACCCTGGGGGATGAAGTAACGACCAACATAAAAGGGACAGGGATATACTGCCTCGTACACTGACCGGGATTTAGTGACACTGGCTCACACATTAAGGTAGAGAGGTGCTATCATCTACACCATGACTGAAACACAAGACCCACTGATCACACTCAAATGTGTTTGGTGGATAGTTGGAAGAGTCTGCCCACTACAGCGTATCCAGCAATAGGAGACCCCTAACTATCAGCAGGACCGTCACATGGGGAGGCCATTGTCAGCTAGGGCTGTTTGCCCAGGCCCTACTCTTTTCACAGCCACGGCTAAATCTAATTATATATCACAAAAGTGGGCTTATACTGCTTTGTAATATATACTGTTGTCGATGGAGCAGGTAACCGTATTTACCACTAGGTGCCGCCGTAAAACCGGAGAAGGGCCCTGCATCAGGTTTGTGGCCCGAGCCGCACAAAAGCTTCTAAAAAGCCTGACTATATGGCAACAGCCTGTGCTCAAACACATAGAACACTGAAAAGGAGCTATGAAATTGGTATAGGTTGCTCCCCACAAAAATCATACAATATGAACAAAATTATTATAGATTGAATTGCCCTCATGTCTGGCACGATCTTTAACACGTTGTATTAAAGTTGTAAAGTTGTATAACACACACGCTTCCGTACAGGTTTGAGCACAGCATGGGCAGAATCATTCTGAGGAAGTTTGGGAAGAGAAGCTCGTGATATCCGGTGCTGTACCCTCTGACTCATAAAGAAATGCCATAGATGTAGAGCGACCAGATTTTGAGGAGCAAAAACCGGAACAGGGCAGACATAAAAGAAGGACTAAAGACTTTACTCTCACTTTTATATCTTGCCTGTCCCGTTTTTTTGCGTAGCTTTGTGATTTGTGACTGTGTGCCTAACAGGTGTGTGTTAATATATATATATATATATATATATATATATATATATATATATATATATATATATATATATATATATATGCGTAGGAATTGTTCCAATGAGAAGGAAGTGCAGTTAAAGTATAAGGAGACTATACAAAGGTTTAAACAAAGGTTATAGTCAAACAATTCTGCATAAGAATCTAGAAAGAATTAAAATGTTTCCTGTGGTGAGATATTATTTCCAAAACAATCTAACATAAGACAGTTGAAATCAGATGAAAACAATGTCAGAATGGTAATGGATTATACTAAAGAAAGTGGCATTATTAGGAACATTCTGTGTAAACATTGGCATGTCATACGGAGAGATCCGGATTTAGGTCCTAAAATAGGGTCAGGGCCACTGATTACGTATCGGAAAGCCCCGTCAATAAAGGACTATATTGTAAAAAGTAATTTCTCTATAAAAAAACAACAGAATTGGTTAACAGAACAACAATTTGGTTTTGTAAAATGCAATAGCTGTAAAGCTTGCAAAATTGGAAAGTCAACGAAAGTAGTGAAATTATGGAATGAAGTGGAAATAAATATCAAACATTGAATAACTTGTAATACTAAATTCACAGTTTATGTAATTGAATGCCACTGTGGCTTAAGATATATAGGCAGTACTATCTGCATGTTGAAGAAAATAATTCTAGAACATATCAGAGCAATTTTAAATAATGACCTCACGTATGCTATAGCCAAACATTTTCAACAGCGTGAAACGAGCAGTTGGAAAATGTTAAGATACTTTGGAATAGACCATATTCCTGAACATGAAAGAGGTGGTGATAGAGTTAAAAAATTTAGACAACTGGAGTCCAGATACATTATTTTAATGAGAACAAAGAGTCCTCTTGGATTGAATAATGATGAGGAACTTTTTGTCCATTTATAATCTAACAAATAAGGGGGTGATGAATATACACAGGAATCTACTTGCATCATTTTTAAAGCCTTGATTTAACCACAATAATAATTGAATTCTGTAAATTAATGGACGTTTTGGATAACATAGAGTTTTAATGTATGAATGATTTAATTAATATAATTAATATGATTATGGTTAATGTGTATACAAATTTCAGTTTTCAAGTCAAGATATTGATTATTAATAATTTATTATTTATTTTTATCATATCCTCCTCTATTTTTGAAGTTTGTTTTATGTATTGAGACATATATTAATTTAATTTGAAATTTTGAATAATGTCATATGATAAATTGGTGTATATTATATACAGGAAACTACAATGACCAGAATGCATTGAATTGGTCTTCAGATCAAAGTAGTATAAAAGGGGTAATAGAGGAAGGACTATGTAACCAAGAAGAAGACTGTTGAGTCGAAACGCATTGTTCACCTTTGCACTGAATAAACTCCCTAATTGGTTTTGAAGTCTAAACAGAGTGCGTTGCTATTACTTTTTGTTTCGAAATGATTATCGCATTGTTGTGGATTTATATATATATATATATATCTAACAGCAACGCGGTTCAATGAAGGGCGCCCCACTCGTAGAATACCGGTGCAACCGCTCTGGGTGAGCCAACCCAAGAGTAATTATTTCATCAAAAATTTAGCAGTGCACTCCACCAGGGTAAAGTAATTCTTGAATTTATTTGAAACAAAAAAAGCAGAACAACGCGTTTCGACCGGATGGTCTTTGTCAAGTTCAACAAACAATTTACAAAGCAAGTTCCTTTTATAGTGGAAAGTATTATACCCATATAATGCATGCTGGGAGCTGTAGTTAAACAAATATTCAATACAAATTCTCAGAATTACATAATATTGCAATCAATCTATTCTCAATGAAAATGCAATCATAATAAAATTCCAGCATTCTAAAAAGATAATTATAGAGCAAATTTACTTCATTTGTTATTTATATATAATTTAAATCCAGTTTTTCCCATTAACTTAATTAACTCTATACTGGTATTTTTAACTCACTTTTTCTAGTAATACTATTACAGAATTTTTTTTATTAGTATTACAAATTTTGCTAATTTCATATAAACCAGGACTTGCTCTGAAGACAAAGAAAAATAAATAAAATTTAATTTATATCCAATGCTCACAATGATAATTAGGATGGTTATTAATTAAGAACTCAACCAATCAAACAGTTCATCTGTGCTGCTTGAGTTATACACTCATAGATGAACATAAAGTTCTTCATCATTGTTCATCCCTAAAGGGGCCTTGGTTTTCATTCGAATTATGAATTTCGATTCTAATTGCCTCAACAACTTTCTTACTCGATCTCCTCCTCTTTCATGATCTGGGATATGATCTATACCATAATATCTCAGTGTCCTCCAATCATTCGATGTATGTGTTTGTAGATGTCTGGCTGTCGCATATGTACAGTCCTTATGAGTAATAGCTCTGATATGTTCAAGGATTCTCTTCTTAAGCGCACAGATTGTACTACCAATGTACTTTAGACCACAGTGACATTCTATTATATAGATTACATATTTTGTTTCACATGTAATTTTATGTTTAATGAGCCATTCCTGTCCATTTGGTAAATTGATTTTTTTCATTGATTGCCCTATTTTACATGCTTTACAGGAATTACATTTGACGAAACCCTTGTTCTCCGCCTCCAGCCAATTGCTATCTTTTTCTAGCACAAGATGACTTTTAAACAATATATCCTTAATGCTGGGTGCCCTTTTGTATGAGAACAAGGGTTTCGACCCTATTATGGGTCCCAAATCCGGATCTTTGCCTATTATTCCCCAATGTTTGCACAGAATGTTTTTAATTAATGTGCTTTCCTTGGTATATTGCATAATCATTCGCACTCTTTCTTCAGATTCTCTTTCTCTTTTGTTAAACAAAAACTCCTCACGTTTTTTGGATTGAATAATACTCATGTTACTTTTAAGGATCTTGTCATTATATCCTCGAGTTTTAAATCTCTCATATGTTTCATTCAATTTCATTAGTAAATCCCTTTCATGAGAACAATTTCCCCTCATTCTGATAAATTCCCCCAAGGGGATACTATTTACCAAGTGTTTGGGATGAAAACTTTTGCCATGTAGTACACTGTTACAAGCAGTCTCCTTACGGTACACTGTGGTTTCAATTTTATTGTTCTCAATGTAGATAGTAATATCTAAGAAATTTATAGATGTTTTACTGATTTCACAAGTAAATTTTAGACCAACTTCATTATCATTCAGAATATTAAAATATTGCAGAAATTCATCTTTTGATCCATTCCAAATTATAAAAAGGTCATCTATGAAACGAACCCACAATAATGCTTTCTCAGCAAATTCCTCATTTCGTTTATTCCATGCTATCTCCCTTTCCCACCAACCCATCACTAGGTTGGCATAATTTGGAGAAAAGGAGATGCCCATGGCTGTACCACATAGTTGATGATATACCTCATGGTTAAATATAAAGACATTATTTTTCAAACACATCTCGATCGTATCAAGTAGCATTTTTGAATGTTCTAATTCTGAGATATTGCGCTGTTTCAAAAAGTATTCACAAGCATTTAAACCAATTGTATGATTAATAGAAGTATAAAGTGAGATCACATCAATTGTCACTAGGAGATAATTATCATGCCAGTCCAAATCTAATAGTATCTTTAAGAGATCTCCAGAGTCCTTAATATATGAGCTAAGTGTCTTAACAATTGGAGCTAAATAAACATCTACATAATTAGAGGCTCTTTCAAACAATGAATCACATGCCGATACTATCTGCCTGCCAGGTGGCAATGTCAAAAATTTATGAATTTTTGGCAAGAAGTAAATTGTAGGTATTGTTGGATTCTCCTTTTTCAAATACATGTATTCTTCCCGATCAAGCAGCAATTGTTGATGCCAAATACTTAATTTTGTATGTAGCATATGAGTCATGTTCTTTATAGGATTTTTCGTCAATTTCTTATATTCAGCTGGATTCTTCAATTGTCTGTAGGCTTCCATCATATAATCAGATGTGTTTAAGATAACAACATTACCTCCTTTATCTGCTGGTTTTATTATAATTTTATTATTAGCCTTCAGATTTTTCAATGCCAGCCGCTCTTTCTTAGTTAAATTTTCTGTTTTATTCAATGAACTTTTGTTTTGAAGACGTTCCAAATCCTCTAGAACTAATTCCGAATATAAATCAATTTTGTTGCCTGGTGAAAGTATAGGACAAAACTTTGATTTTTCTTTTAAGCCAGATGGTTTATGACATTTTGTATTTATATCTAAGTGCTGTAATACTTCCGTCTCAGTGTAGTCCTCATCTTGTAGATTATGTGTCAAATCAAATAAAGTTTTGAGATCTATAACTTGATCAATTTTAAGTGGGGATTCCTCCGATTCTTTTGTGATATTATCTTCAGAAACAGATGGTATTTTCTTCCTTTGTTGTGTATGAAATTTTAATAATTTTAGTTTCCTAATAAATTTATAAATATCAATCCGAGTGTCCACAAAATTGTGATGAATTTCAGGGCAGAAGGATAGGCCTTTATTTAGCGTTTGTAACTCAAGATTCGTTAGTTCATAATCCGAAAGATTAACTACTAAATTCGGGGATTTTGTTATTTTCTCAAGCTTCTGAGAGAGTATTGTCTTTTGCCTGTTTCTTTTGGCTCTTCTTGTTTGTCTTTTATTGATTCTGCCAGATTTTGTTTGTTTCCATAACCCCGTCCTTTGATTTTGCCTCTTCCTCTTGACAACTTTTGGTCCAAGTAGAGTACTTGCATTTCCTCTAAAAAAGTAGTATTACTAGTATCCGTGCCCGCCCCTTCACTAAGTTCTACTTCAGATTCAATCGAAGTTTCCTCTCCACTATAATTTGATTGTCCTCTAGTGAACCTTGATTCTCGTTTCAATTGATCAAATCTTTTCGCAAATGT
Organism: Pleurodeles waltl; assembly: GCF_031143425.1. NCBI lineage: Eukaryota > Metazoa > Chordata > Amphibia > Caudata > Salamandridae > Pleurodeles > Pleurodeles waltl. Next base: position 607,423,293 of record NC_090446.1, read on the forward strand.
ATATACTCTCCCAAATTTATAATCCTTTTCATCCCTTAAAAATGTACTCTTTTTTCTCTGCTGGACTTCATCTTCATAATTATTCAAACGAGTTTCCATAGCTTGTCGCAAGGTGGTTTGCCCATTTTTGTCATTTTGGTTACTCAACAAGTCCTCCAATTCTCTGATTTTAGCATTTGTTTCTTCCAAGTCTAATTTGGCATGCCTAATTAATATTTTCATCATGTTAAGGGAACATTGTGTATTATTTTCTGCCCACTCTGTAAATAGTTCAGGTTTGATCCCAGTGTAAGTTGGCATTAAATATATACGTAAGCCCCTTGGAATCCTTTTAACCTCGATATATTTCTCTAAAGATAAAATTTCCCAACTCTTGTTTATTTCCTTTTTGTGATATTTTTCCAGTTCAAAAAATTGCTGTTTTAAAGAAGGCTCCTTGCGACAAGCTATGGAAACTCGTTTGAATAATTATGAAGATGAAGTCCAGCAGAGAAAAAAGAGTAAATTTTTAAGGGATGAAAAGGATTATAAATTTGGGAGAGTATATACATTTGCGAAAAGATTTGATCAATTGAAACGAGAATCAAGGATCACTAGAGGACAATCAAATTATAGTGGAGAGGAAACTTCAATTGAATCTGAAGTAGAACTTAGTGAAGGGGAGGGCACGGATACTAGTAATACTACTTTTTTAGAGGAAATGCAAGTACTCTACTTGGACCAAAAGTTGTCAAGAGGAAGAGGCAAAATCAAAGGACGGGGTTATGGAAACAAACAAAATCTGGCAGGATCAATAAAAGACAAACAAGAAGAGCCAAAAGAAACAGGCAAAAGACAATACTCTCTCAGAAGCTTGAGAAAATAACAAAATCCCCGAATTTAGTAGTTAATCTTTCGGATTATGAACTAACGAATCTTGAGTTACAAACGCCAAATAAAGGCCTATCCTTCTGCCCTGAAATTCATCACAATTTTGTGGACACTCGGATTGATATTTATAAATTTATTAGGAAACTAAAATTATTAAAATTTCATACACAACAAAGGAAGAAAATACCATCTGTTTCTGAAGATAATATCACAAAAGAATCGGAGGAATCCCCACTTAAAATTGATCAAGTTATAGATCTCAAAACTTTATTTGATTTGACACATAATCTACAAGATGAGGACTACACTGAGACGGAAGTATTACAGCACTTAGATATAAATACAAAATGTCATAAACCATCTGGCTTAAAAGAAAAATCAAAGTTTTGTCCTATACTTTCACCAGGCAACAAAATTGATTTATATTCGGAATTAGTTCTAGAGGATTTGGAACGTCTTCAAAACAAAAGTTCATTGAATAAAACAGAAAATTTAACTAAGAAAGAGCGGCTGGCATTGAAAAATCTGAAGGCTAATAATAAAATTATAATAAAACCAGCAGATAAAGGAGGTAATGTTGTTATCTTAAATACATCTGATTATATGATGGAAGCCTACAGACAATTGAAGAATCCAGCTGAATATAAGAAATTGACGAAAAATCCTATAAAGAACATGACTCATATGCTACATACAAAATTAGGTATTTGGCATCAACAATTGATGCTTGATCGGGAAGAATACATGTATTTGAAAAAGGAGAATCCAACAATACCTACAATTTACTTCTTGCCAAAAATTCATAAATCTTTGACATTGCCACCTGGCAGGCCGATAGTATCGGCATGTGATTCATTGTTTGAAAGAGTCTCTAATTATGTAGATGTTTATTTAGCTCCAATTGTTAAGACACTTAGCTCATATATTAAGGACTCTGGAGATCTCTTAAAGATACTATTAGATTTGGACTGGCATGATAATTATCTCCTAGTGACAATTGATGTGATCTCACTTTATACTTCTATTAATCATACAATTGGTTTAAATGCTTGTGAATACTTTTTGAAACAGCGCAATATCTCAGAATTAGAACATTCAAAAATGCTACTTGATACGATCGAGATGTGTTTGAAAAATAATGTCTTTATATTTAACCATGAGGTATATCATCAACTATGTGGTACAGCCATGGGCATCTCCTTTTCTCCAAATTATGCCAACCTAGTGATGGGTTGGTGGGAAAGGGAGATAGCATGGAATAAACGAAATGAGGAATTTGCTGAGAAAGCATTATTGTGGGTTCGTTTCATAGATGACCTTTTTATAATTTGGAATGGATCAAAAGATGAATTTCTGCAATATTTTAATATTCTGAATGATAATGAAGTTGGTCTAAAATTTACTTGTGAAATCAGTAAAACATCTATAAATTTCTTAGATATTACTATCTACATTGAGAACAATAAAATTGAAACCACAGTGTACCGTAAGGAGACTGCTTGTAACAGTGTACTACATGGCAAAAGTTTTCATCCCAAACACTTGGTAAATAGTATCCCCTTGGGGGAATTTATCAGAATGAGGGGAAATTGTTCTCATGAAAGGGATTTACTAATGAAATTGAATGAAACATATGAGAGATTTAAAACTCGAGGATATAATGACAAGATCCTTAAAAGTAACATGAGTATTATTCAATCCAAAAAACGTGAGGAGTTTTTGTTTAACAAAAGAGAAAGAGAATCTGAAGAAAGAGTGCGAATGATTATGCAATATACCAAGGAAAGCACATTAATTAAAAACATTCTGTGCAAACATTGGGGAATAATAGGCAAAGATCCGGATTTGGGACCCATAATAGGGTCGAAACCCTTGTTCTCATACAAAAGGGCACCCAGCATTAAGGATATATTGTTTAAAAGTCATCTTGTGCTAGAAAAAGATAGCAATTGTCTGGAGGCGGAGAACAAGGGTTTCGTCAAATGTAATTCCTGTAAAGCATGTAAAATAGGGCAATCAATGAAAAAAATCAATTTACCAAATGGACAGGAATGGCTCATTAAACATAAAATTACATGTGAAACAAAATATGTAATCTATATAATAGAATGTCACTGTGGTCTAAAGTACATTGGTAGTACAATCTGTGCGCTTAAGAAGAGAATCCTTGAACATATCAGAGCTATTACTCATAAGGACTGTACATATGCGACAGCCAGACATCTACAAACACATACATCGAATGATTGGAGGACACTGAGATATTATGGTATAGATCATATCCCAGATCATGAAAGAGGAGGAGATCGAGTAAGAAAGTTGAGGCAATTAGAATCGAAATTCATAATTCGAATGAAAACCAAGGCCCCTTTAGGGATGAACAATGATGAAGAACTTTATGTTCATCTATGAGTGTATAACTCAAGCAGCACAAATGAACTGTTTGATTGGTTGAGTTCTTAATTAATAACCATCCTAATTATCATTGTGAGCATTGGATATAAATTAAATTTTATTTATTTTTCTTTGTCTTCAGAGCAAGTCCTGATTTATATGAAATTAGAAAAATTTGTAATAATAATAACAAAAAATCTGTAATAGTATTACTAGAAAAAGTGAGTTAAAAATACCAGTATAGAGTTAATTAAGTTAATGGGAAAAACTGGATTTAAATTATATATAAATAACAAATGAAGTAAATTTGCTCTATAATTATCTTTTTAGAATGCTGGAATTTTATTATGATTGCATTTTCATTGAGAATAGATTGATTGCAATATTATGTAATTCTGAGAATTTGTATTGAATATTTGTTTAACTACAGCTCCCAGCATGCATTATATGGGTATAATACTTTCCACTATAAAAGGAACTTGCTTTGTAAATTGTTTGTTGAACTTGACAAAGACCATCCGGTCGAAACGCGTTGTTCTGCTTTTTTTGTTTCAAATAAATTCAAGAATTACTTTACCCTGGTGGAGTGCACTGCTAAATTTTTGATGAAATATATATATATATATATATATATATACAGGGAGTGCAGAATTATTAGGCAAATGAGTATTTTGACCACATCATCCTCTTTATGCATGTTGTCTTACTCCAAGCTGTAAAGGCTCGAAAGCCTACTACCAATTAAGCATATTAGGTGATGTGCATCTCTGTAATGAGAAGGGGTGTGGTCTAATGACATCAACACCCTATATCAGGTGTGCATAATTATTAGGCAACTTCCTTTCCTTTGGCAAAATGGGTGAAAAGAAGGACTTGACAGGCTCAGAAAAGTCAAAAATAGTGAGATATCTTGCAGAGGGATGCAGCACTCTTAAAATTGCAAAGCTTCTGAAGCGTGATCATCGAACAATCAAGCGTTTCATTCAAAATAGTCAACAGGGTCGCAAGAAGCGTGTGGAAAAACCAAGGCGCAAAATAACTGCCCATGAACTGAGAAAAGTCAAGCGTGCAGCTGCCACGATGCCACTTGCCACCAGTTTGGCCATATTTCAGAGCTGCAACATCACTGGAGTGCCCAAAAGCACAAGGTGTGCAATACTCAGAGACATGGCCAAGGTAAGAAAGGCTGAAAGACGACCACCACTGAACAAGACACACAAGCTGAAACGTCAAGACTGGGCCAAGAAATATCTCAAGACTGATTTTTCTAAGGTTTTATGGACTGATGAAATGAGAGTGAGTCTTGATGGGCCAGGTGGATGGGCCCGTGGCTGGATTGGTAAAGGGCAGAGAGCTCCAGTCCGACTCAGACGCCAGCAAGGTGGAGGTGGAGTACTGGTTTGGGCTGGTATCATCAAAGATGAGCTTGTGGGGCCTTTTCGGGTTGAGGATGGAGTCAAGCTCAACTCCCAGTCCTACTGCCAGTTCCTGGAAGACACCTTCTTCAAGCAGTGGTACAGGAAGAAGTCTGCATCCTTCAAGAAAAACATGATTTTCATGCAGGACAATGCTCCATCACACGCGTCCAAGTACTCCACAGCGTGGCTGGCAAGAAAGGGTATAAAAGAAGGAAATCTAATGACATGGCCTCCTTGTTCACCTGATCTGAACCCCATTGAGAACCTGTGGTCCATCATCAAATGTGAGATTTACAAGGAGGGAAAACAGTACACCTCTCTGAACAGTGTCTGGGAGGCTGTGGTTGCTGCTGCACGCAATGTTGATGGTGAACAGATCAAAACACTGACAGAATCCATGGATGGCAGGCTTTTGAGTGTCCTTGCAAAGAAAGGTGGCTATATTGGTCACTGATTTGTTTTTGTTTTGTTTTTGAATGTCAGAAATGTATATTTGTGAATGTTGAGATGTTATATTGGTTTCACTGGTAATAATAAATAATTGAAATGGGTATATATTTTTTTTTGTTAAGTTGCCTAATAATTATGCACAGTAATAGTCACCTGCACACACAGATATCCCCCTAACATAGCTAAAACTAAAAACAAACTAAAAACTACTTCCAAAAATATTCAGCTTTGATATTAATGAGTTTTTTGGGTTCATTGAGAACATGGTTGTTGTTCAATAATAAAATGAATCCTCAAAAATACAACTTGCCTAATAATTCTGCACTCCCTGTATATATATATATATATATACACACACACACACACACACACACACACACACACACAGCTATGGGTTGACCTCCCACCCAGCACCCCCAACCTACCCCCACCCACCTCTCTCTGCTCCCCACTCGTCTCTCTGCTGGGAGCAGACAAGGCACTGTGTTGCCTGACAGTAACAGATAAATTTCTTTAATTATTCAATTCTTTGTAGGCGTTTTTAACTTATGCTTCCCTAGATGATCTGACCTTTGTCCCAAAAACCGGGACATTTATTTAAAATTAAGAGAAGAGTCGGGCACCGGGCCAGTTCTCTAAAAACCTTACATAGATGTAAAACATATGGCGACTGTAGTCTTAAGCGACACTTTGCTTATGTGTTGCTTGATTAAATTTAAAGGTGATTTCTGGCTGAAGTGGGGTACTGACAGATGAGACTGGGTTATAGGAGTGTACTGCACCTCGAGAACGCAGGCAAAGGTAGAGACTGAGGCCCAGTGGAAACTAGAAGTTACAGGGACAGGCAGAGCTGCCAAGTTTCCCAGGTCCAAGCACAGCTAGCTGCCCAAGTCCAGGTTTTTAGGTTGAGCGCGCAAGCGCTCTGGCCTGTTGTAATCTATCTGCGGGCTTTTAACCCTGCCCACCGCTGGCCCATCACTATCACTCGTTCGTGGGCTTGCCTTTCAAAAATCCTTTGTTATCATTGGTGAATGCTTTACGTTTGTCCCTCCTTGGGGCAGTTTTGTTACCGCGTTGGCCACTGGCCATGTTACATGGACAATTCAACGTTTGCTGATACATTTGACTGCGAGCTAACTTCTTTTTCCTTTTGTGTCTCTTCTTCACACTCATGTTCATGGCGGCCGTGGTGCTTTGAATCGACTTGCTTATGTCAACTGTTTTACTTTTCATTTTCAATTTAAGTGGCAAGAAAAGTCTATTTAGGAATAGTTCTAATTCAAGAAAACGCGAGACACATTGCATTGCAGATGCTTGTTTCCTTTGCATTCTGTGACATGTAGCTGGTGGAATTTATTGGGATAAAGTCAGTAGCTTAACTAAACTTGACGGGGCCCCACCTGCAAAGTACATGAAGGGCCCCACGACCCAGTCAGGAGCACTCAGCCCAGTGCACCCCCACCTATGCACAGCGCTGGCTGTGCTGAGGGAGCCCGACTCCCACCCCCCACCCCCGGGGCTCGCCCTCCCCCTCCTTCCCCCCATCACTGCAAGGGCTTATGTTACGCCACTGCATACAGCAGACCACAAGTCCCAGAAGGTAAATAAAAACCTGGACTGGAGCAGCTAGTTACGCAAGGAGTTGGAAAACCGCAGGGCTTGACAAGACACCCTCTGACCACCTGTCTTCACCTACGAGCATGTGCCTGCCTTTTACTGCTTCTCGTCGCACATCAGGAAACCCACCTAACCTGCATGCTATAAAATGTACTTAGCATCCATCAGTGTCAAAATCAAACCCACTGGAACTGTGTTACTTTCAACATGATACACGCTACCTTCTAACCTCCATGGCAACCACCATAACTGAGTTCACTTTCTCTAACCCACGGCCCCTCCCTCCCCCCTAAGATAATGAATGCCAGCCCACGGCCCCTCCCTCCCCCCTAAGATAATGAATGCCAACCAGCTGGACATGGTGTTGAACACTACGCTTAAACATTTCGTCACCCTAGTACACGCCCTCCCCCGACAGCCAGGCCCTACTAACGTCAGCATGCTGCTGTGCATTCGACAGCAGGTTTTCCACGCTACTGTGTACACCTGCCAACCAGCTGCCATGTGCAACGTTGCCACCCCGGCCTACCACAGCTTTGATGCAGCACACTTTCAAAAAACCCTGAATTTGCTGTAGAGCACATCCAGTGCAACCCAGAAATGTGTAGGGTGACCAGAATGTTAAAGCCAAAAAGCTAAAATTTTACTTCAATTTAGCGCACAGAATGACAGCGCTCACCAGCATAGAATTACAGAAGAGGCGCTAAAAACATAAATTAAATGCAATATTTAAAGCCGGTATCATGCCTGTAAATTAAATAGCTTTCTTAAAACAGCTCCTAACTATCCGTGCTTTGTAAAAACAACAAAAAATCACCTACCACTTTTTTCGGTTGACCCTCTCTGAAAACCGGGACATGAGCTAAATTTCCCGAAATCTGCCGGTACAGCTGGTGAAAAACCAGGACTGTCCCGGCAAATTGGGGATGCCTGGTCACCCTAGAAATGTGGCAAGGCAGCTCGAGCAGCTCGGGATCCTTCGTGTGATCCGTGCAGAGATCACCCAAACACTAGAAGTGCAGTCAGAACATAGCAGGTCACTGTCGCTTCAGGGCCCCAGGTTCGAGAAGGCGCTCAGCTTGTCCATGAGAGGACAGGACAACTGGCTTGTATTCAAAACGTATTTGAACCCCAGTTTTTTCAGTGAGGACGTCGTGTAAACGTGATGGTAAGCGAGGAGTTTGTAAGACCTTCAAGGCCTGTCAGAACTGAGAGGGACAGTGGGCTCATAATTCCCGAGACCCTGCAATTTTTCAGAATCCCTACACTCTTGTTGCAGCGTTTATGCACACATTTTAAAGCACGCTTAGCACGTTTGTTAATGACCAGGCATCTAACACGGCCAATACCCGCAGGTGCCGCAAGAAGCTGTGAGTTTGCTAACCTGGGCTCCACAAAAAGCTTATATCATCCCTTCCCAACACACAACTTCCGGGACACCAACTGAACCACCCTCAGCTCACTGTTGATATCATCTCCAGCTCACTCGGCCTTCAATCATCATTCAGTCTCTCTCTCCTCACTGAGGTCCTGTAGCAGCCGAACTGGAAAATCTGAACTTCGTTGTTGAAAAGGTATTAATATCCTAGTCAGACTGGGTGTAAAGATGGGATCTTTATTTTCCACGACTGACGTTTTTGGGAGGCGCTTTCGCTGCAACGTTTACAGCGAAGTTGCCATAGTTATTAATCACGAGACACCTTACGCGACTAATGCCTCTAGATGGCGCCAGATGCCCGATCTGCAGCGTACTCTCTTTCCCAGCAGGTCATTTTGAAACAGGCCTTCGTCCTAGGAAAGGCCCCGCTTAAATGTGTTGAACCGCGCCTACAAAAATGTCTTTCACGCCTGTACAAGACACTTAATTCTTCATTGGGGTGCTCCAACTTATAGTGTGCACCCAAGTTCTTCAATGGCGCTCCGAATTGACCATATAGAAACACGTTTGGCATTGTAAAAACGATAATAAACATCTGGGGCTTGAGGAAACCAAAATTAATTTTAAAAGTTAGGATGAGGGTTGGGAAAAGGACAAGGACCACTTACAGGATGCCTGCGATCTTTAGTGGCGCTCGTCCTGTGCGAGGAAAGAATAAGTCTGGTGAAATGTTCTGTGAGAAGACTAAAGGCCTCATCTCTGTGGCTATGCCCCACGGGTGCCCGGTCACTTACCAGTCATTTTCATCACTCTGAGTCCATGTCTTCAGTAATGAAAATTACTGGTAAGTAACCGGGCATTACCTCCTCGTCCATCTTCCTCTCACAGTCCTTACATATGAGTACGTAACCAAGCCAAGCAACTGATTTCAAAACAAAACACACCAAAAAGAAGCATAGAAGATACAATGACCCAAGTACAGAACTCTGCAGGAGGATCCACAGAACCCAAAAAAGGCAGAACCAAATCAGAGGACACATGGCCACGCATCAGCAAACGGAAATAGATCACAAAAAAAAGGGGGGCAAAGCCTAAGAGCAAAGCAAACGACAGGAATAGAAGCCCCACAAAACCCGCCCAGGAAGCAGAAACACCCACAGTAGATCCCAAAGGAAGGAAGCCGAGACAGGCGGGCCAGCCAATGAATAGGAAGAGAAGTGACCTACGGAAACCAATGGGACAAGGCAGAGAGAAAATGCCCGAAACCCCACTGTGCCAAACCATGGAAGAAACACAAAGCAATAGATGTGCAAAACACAGCAGTACGTTGCAAATACACAGAAAGTGCACAATGTACAACAAGGGAATGCCAATGCACCACCATGTCAGACACAAGAGACTTGCAAAAAGGAGGCAAAACAAGAACAGAAGCAAAAGAAAAAGCAGACACCACCTTAGGGAGAAAAGGCAGACTAGGGGAAAGGCTGGGAGTATAACAACGCCCCAACCTCCCCAGCAGCCTCCCAGAGGAAATGGTCCCTAGGAAAACAACCTAGGCCAAAAGAAGTTCAAGGGCAGCAGTCCCTCAAGGCACAAACGGAGCATGCTGCAAACCCAGCGCCATCAGAGGAAGGACCCAAAGAGGTACCAGGAAGGGGACAACCAGACGCAGAAGAAAACAGCCCCGCAGCAAGCGAGCTGCCAGAGGAGCAACGGACAAAATACCAGATCCCTGAAATGCTGGAACATCTGTCCATTTGCCAAGGAGGGTGGACACAGCCAAACTGAGCTAAAAAACGGACCTAAAAGATCTCCAACACAGCCACAGGGGTACAAGAGTAAGATGGCAACCAGTCAACAGGACACCAGATGGAAAAACTCCACCAAGGATGGCCAAAAGCCTCAAGGACAGACGGCCTCTGGAGCAGATTAATCTGCACAGCAAGAGCCAAAGGATACCCCAGGTGAAAGAGGGACCGCCCCTCAAGAGCCAAACCGCAAGCCCCAACCAGCACAGGAGGACCAGCAGAAGAAGCGGTAGGCACAGCAGGGACGGATAGATCAGCAAAACCCAAAGGGGCCAGACTGACAGACGGAGAAGACCAGGGAACCAAGAGTGCCTTGACCAAACCAGGCCAATCAACAGAAACTCTGCCCAGCATCCGAACCACCAGAGGGAGAAGAAAGACAGGTGGAAAACAATAAAAGAGAACACTAGGCCACGCAACAGGCCAGGGTATCCAGAGCCCAAGTTCACAAGGTCAGTACCAGACTCCAGAATCGGGGAAGGAGGACATTCTTTGCCATAGTGATCAAACCAAGGATCACTGAACTGAAGAAGAAGAGACCGGAAAACGCATCTGATCCAGACACCACCACAAAGGATGGAAACCTCTGACTCAAAGCAGTGGCAGGGCCATACTCCCACCTGGAAGAAAGACTACAGAGGGAGCCAGGAGAAGGGATTTGTGCCATAGACAAATCCGCCAGTAACAGAGAAACAGAGCAGGACACATGCCACCCTGCCTAGTCAAACAAGAGCGAATAACAGGTGGAGGTCTAAACACACAACATGCAACAATAGGGGATGGAAAAACAGAAAGGCCATCAGAACTGCCACCAGCTCTTTCCAATTCTAAAAGCCTCCATTCGAATCCACCCGCCCCAGGTGCAGTGTAATCCCCCAGAGTGGCATCCAACCCCATCTCACTGATACCGGTCGCGAGAACCAGCACAGGAAGAGGAACCAAAGAAAAAAACCCTGGTTAAAAGAGCAGGAGCCAGCCACCAGTGGAGATGCCTTTGGAGCTGAGGAGACACTGGAACCAGAGTCCCATTTTCTCAAGAGAACGGGTACCAACACCACCAAAGAGGACAAACCAGGGCCACAGCCTAAGCCTGATCTGCATATCCAAATCACTGCCGAACACCATGGACCCTGTAAACGGGAGCAGCAAGACAGCTGGTGTTCGGGCAGCATTTGCCTACCTAGAGAGTAGCCAGTTGTAGCGACGGGCCGATATGGCAGCAATGGAATTGGCCACTGAGATACAGAGAATGTCAAATGTGACGTTGGAGAGAAACCGCTCCTGCTGCCCCATCAAAGTACATTCTGCGCCTTCATTGCCAACGAAAGAAAGTCCCTAAGAAAGAACTAAATAGCATAAGGGGAATAGGCAATAGCATGAACCGTATAGGTAGAAGCCACATGTTGCCTATTTCCCAGTACCGCCCACCTGCAAGCCAACATCACCAGCGAGCAGAGCATCTGCTGACACCACAGCCCCAGGGGCAGACAAACTAGCCACAGTGTTATCACCTTACACAGATGACGGGAATGCACCAAATTGGACCAGAGGATAAGGTGTCAACAAGAAATGAGGGAAGGACAGCTTCTCCATGTTCTTCCAATCAACAGTCATTGAAAAGAAGCATGCAATGGCAAAATGTCAGGGCCAGCATGCCGATATTGCAAAAAAATAGTAATCCGCAGTTGGTGCCTATGCAGAATAATCAAAGCGCAAAATGTCCTACATGTGTTGTACGTCATTGGCCAAAACTGAGGCCTGCACAAAACAGCCCTGAAGATCTTCCAGCTCCCCAGCCATGGAAGGATCCAATCTAGAAACCGCAGCAGGAAGAGGCCTCTCCCAGGTCCAAAATGCAGCTACCACTTCAGCAGCAATAATGATACAGAGCTCTGTGGGCACAGCCATCCCAGGAAGTTGCTCAGTCACCAGGGGAAGCTCGTCTGCATCACTCATAATGCAGAAGAAGGCCAACAGTAGTCAAAGAATCCTGAAACACAGGGCTGCGAAGCAGTCACGAACCTCAACCAGCATGGCACAGGAAACCATGTCTGGAGAAAGCTGGCTGGTCGCCAAGGCAACACCGCTCTCACAGGAGTGCTCTCCCTGCCCGCACCTAGCCAGGTAGAAGCAGACAGAGGCACCATCTTAGAAGCAGGCAGAATGCCATGACGACACCAAAAAGAACAACAAGGCTGATAAGAAACAAACTCCCCAAATCAGCGCCCATAGGGCAAATGTAAAATTACAAATAATGCAAAAGTTGTGGAAGATTCAAACAAAAAATTAAAAAACATTCCCTGAGGCCGCCACAGGCTGTCCAGCAGCCCCAGATGCCCCCTGTGATGCTTCATGCCTCACACACAAAATGAAACATAGAAAGATCGCTAAAGCAGGTCAACCAAACAAAAGTAAATAAAAAAATACACACCTGTAGCCTAGATGGGAATTGGCAGCAGAGCAAAGAAACAGAATCCTCTGACACCAAAGTCCCCTTGTCGGACAACTGAGCCAGAAAGGTAGAATCTACAAAGAGGCAGGGAACACTACTCCAAACATCTCCAAAGAGTAAAGGAACAAGAAACAGAGAAAGACTGCGTTACCACATCATGCCAGCCACCCATAAACACACAACGAATGGAAGCATGCAGGGCAAAGAAGCTGGCTCCGCATCTTGAAATCGTGAGAAATAACAATAACAGCCGGTGCCGGAACCGAAGAAGTAAACCCCAAATAGTCCGACCAAAAATCGGCCTAAAAACTAGCCTTTGAGGCACTTACCACCCCCCTCCATGGAAGAAGACAACCCAGGAACCATAGCAGGGAAGTGCTCCTTCCCTGGCCAGAAACCCAGCCACCATAGCGGCTGCAAACACAGCCTGGAGATCAGGGCACAGCAATGCCATAAGATTGCCCAGCCACCAAGGAAAGAACTTCTGCCGCAAGCATGATGCAGAGACACCACAAACAGCCCCAAAGAAAGCAGCTTATCACAGAGGGGAATCCAAATGCAGTGAGGCAAGCCACAAACAGCAACCAGCCCAGCACAGGAAATAGTACCTGAGAAAGCCAACTGGTCTGCCTAGGCAAGGCTGCCTACGTCGCAGTGCGGTCCCACCCTGACGCAAGATAGAAGCACCAGGACAGGCCAACTGGCAAGCACAGAAGGCACCATTTTAAAATCAGGCAGATGCCACACAACTGTCAAAAAGCCAGGAAAACTCTAAAACCGATGCGAAAAGAATTGCCCCACACCATACTGCATTGGTCACCCGCAGATATCATGGGAAATACAAAAAAACAGAGGCTGTTACAGGCAGCCCAGAAAGCCACAGACGTTTCTTGTGATCCTGGATGTCCCGCATATGTGAGAGATCACCAAAACAAAAGCAAAGACAGCTAAAGCAAGTCCTAAACAAAAAAAGGAAAACATACATACCTATAGCCAAGATGGCAATCAGCTGTCGAAAAAAGAAACAGGCAGTTCTTCCAGGGAAGTGATGTATTAATACTCCTTTGGATGGGGGGAATCTTGGATTGTGAACTAAAAGCCAAGTTTTGTAATTAGGGGCCAGATGTACCAAAGGGTTTTATCCATTTGTGTCTATGGGAAAATGTGTTGGTACATATGGGCCTAGGTTCTGCATGAATGGAGATAAACTCATACGTAAGGGCTGTGAGAGGAGGATGGATAAGGAGGTAATGTTGTACCTCTCCATTTTGAGTTCTGAATGTCAGAATGGGGAATAACGAGTGAATGCGCCTTACAGACACATTATATTTGCCTATTTACACATTGCTAACATAATATTAAATGATGAGATAAACAGGTTCATCTTGAGGAATGTTTGTGTTGAAAATCGTGGGGTTAGAACAAAATAATCACCAATCTCGGAGTCAAAAATTAGGTGCAGACACCCTATACAGCCACATTAGACTTTAGCCTTAGTCCCCAGGACAGCCAGACATCAAACAAACAGCCTGTCTAGGTTCCCTCAGCTGATATACGATCAACCCTAAGGAGCTGCTGACCAGTCTGAATAATGCAGACTTTGGGGTACATTTACTAAAGTTCTTAGTGGGGGGGGGGTCGCCTAGCGCAATGTAATGCACAGCTTAGCATCTGTTTACTATACATTAAAGAAGCCCGCAAGCACAGCACATAAGTGCTATTTATCTGCATCAAAAATATCCCCTGCTGGAGGTAGGTTCGGGTCTTGATTTTTTGTGCACTCTACTAATGCATTCAACAGTCGGGTACAAACTTTATCGCCAGAGGGGTTTGTACTTGTGTTTTTTTTTGTTTAAAAATAATTTTATTAGAAGCTTGATAAACAATTCATTACAAATGTCAAGAGGGGAAGTACAACAGCATATAAAATCAACACCTCTAGAAATAGTGCATAAGTGCGACAGCAACTTAACATTCCCCCATAACAAAAATTTCACTACTTGATGTATACCTAGGCGTGCTTGTTACCATAAATCAAGCATACAATAGTAATAAATAAAAGATAATGGCCAGCCTTCAACATTTCATAAATATAAAAGTCCTCACAAAACTTCGACCAACATTTATTGCACTGGTTATCAACTCCTCTCGACCTGTTGTGGCCAAACATTCACTGAAAGTGCATAGAGTGCCAAAAGTGCATATTATACCAGAGTAGCAAGAGATATCCACAACAATACCATATAAGTGCCTATAAATACAGGACAGATGCCATTTCGCCTCCCCTGCTTCCACCTTAAGCCATAGCCGGTTGGCGAGAGTTAACCATCTCCGCCAACAGTCCCCAGATTTCCATCCCCTTACACCTGGCCTTCCTTCCCTTACATTGATACAGCGCCATCTGCAGGTTAAACAAAGAAGTCGTTCGAGTCATTGCTGAAAAGATGGGGGCTGTGGGTCAAGCGAAGCGGCAGCTATACAAATATGGCATATAGCCATCGCAATAAAGATGAAAGGCCTTCGCTCTGTAAATTTCCGGTGTTTCTGTCTGCATCTGCCCCCAACTCCCACGTTTTGCAGCAATGGTATGTGAGCATTCCTCCATCAGACAAAAGGGTAAACAGAACGCTGGAGCTTGTCATAGCTGGGACGGTTTGCAGGTTTATTGGAGGCAGGATTCTTTATAGAAAATCAAAAACAAAACAATGGAAGAGACAGAAGGATTCTCACAGACTTCAAGTACATTCCTTGTGTGTATCAGTCGACAGTATATTATTTGGGTGATATGGCCCTGACCAAACTGGCATGACCACTTGTATGTATGCTTATGGGTTTCAGCAGACAGGGTGTTGTGTTACTGAATCTATGGTCCAGTAATTAGGGTGCTGTGTGTATGTATGGCAACCCTTACGTGAATGGAATGAGCTTTATTTTTTGTCCTTCTTCAGGGTCTCCCAGACTCCAAACTGACTCACCCTTTAGATCATCCAACATACAGCAGCCTCAAGAAATATGCGCATGTTACCCAGCCTGGATGGAACTCCTCTGTCAATCCTTGCTGGGCCGCACCATCTTCACAAACAATCGCATCATCTAAAAAGTCATCACCACGGCATCCTCGCTTACGTGCCTTACAAGCTTACACCTCCGGTGGCTCTGCACACCTTCAGCTAGGATAGTATCAGCCTGGAGATGAAGAAGTGCAAAAAAGAAGAAAAAAAAACAAGGCAACAAACCATCTCCACCAATGCACCCAGGAGCTCTAATGATACCCCGTCCGTGAGGACTGACCCGCCCCGGCTTCGATTTAGGAAAGCACTGAAGAGACACCTGTTTAAAAACACTACATCACAAAGAAGTAACAGTTGACTTCCACTCTCTGGTCCGTTCACCTATCCAAACACTCGTTGATTGTATTGTTGCCTTTCAGATTGTAGAGTGCTCTGCTTCCTTCGATGCGGATCCCGCCATACAAAAACCAAATACATGCATGGACTGGAGCCGAGGAAGGCATTATGTGCCTCCCTACAGATTCTGTGGATTTGCATGGGCAGCATATTACTGGTTGGCAATAGATTCATAGGTGGAACACAGGAAGCGCCCTTTCATCCTCTGTGTGTGCATTTCATGGCTGTTCTTGAAAGGGGGCATTATTACCCAGCCATACGGAAGAAATGCTATTGATTTTTGAATTGCATTTACATAATTGGAGAAATGTCCATCAGGAAGGAACTGACACAGGTAATTAGGTTTTTAATTGAAAGCGCTTGGGTTTACTTTCAAAGCAGGAGAAAAACCCTGAGTGAATGCCTAACTGTTAGTAATCACCTTGTAATGGAAGGGCTTATCTCATCCTGTCTCAGTCTGTCTCTCCCTTCCTGGCCCCACCTCTCTCTGCCTGACTTTCGTCCTGCAGGACATTTCCCGCCAGCTTCTCATTCTGCCTGCTGTTGATCAGGAGCTGAGATCACAGGGTGAAAAAATGGGGCATGGAGGGGGTGGGGTGTCTCATCAGGACTCTATTAAGAGATCCTTTCACCTCTTTCCACTGGTTCGAGAAATAAGTAGGTATCAAAGCACAAATGCATAGTAGTACTAGTAATAGTAGTAATAATAATAATAATTAGAGTAATAAACGTTTCCATGGTGACAGTGTATCTGGACAACACTTTTTTGTAATTTACAACATTTTCTGAAAGTTTAGTGTGCAATTTATCACTTTTTATGACAAAAGACATGATCATTCGGTTCATGGGAGAACTTAATCAGCTAACAAAATCCTGTAATCTTGCGGTGTGGATTTAAATTGTCATATTTAGAACACACATGTATGATGTTTCCCTGTGCTTTTTATACAATTCATTTTTAGATGAAGAGGGGGAATTTGTATTAGTTCTGCCAATTTAACTCGAATAACCTTAAATGTTGTCCCACTCTGGGGTTACCTCTCAGCAACCACAGCTAAATATTGAGAATACATTCAAAATATTACGTGACTTTCTCAGTGACGTGGATTGTAAACTTGCCAACTAGAAAGAAGGAATCAAATTTCAACAGCAAAGTGCATTGCAGAAAGTTGCGTATCACCAGAATTACAGATATGGAAATCTTTAAGGGAAGCTTTAAAGCCAAGATCTGCTTGGAATTAATGCAGCAGAACAACGGAAAGACAGGAAACTACCTCATCACTTCATTTGCAGCAAAAGTGCACTCTTTTGAAGGAGCATGACTGACTCACAAAACCCACCAACAAGAGTAACTTGTATCTATGAAAAATACCGACTTAAACTAATTCCTGATAAATAAAGTCCCTCTGTTCTTTTTTGAATAAACAGACCTGCGTGTCAACCAGGTCTCTACAATTAAAAAAGGAGTTTTAAGGAACTTAGGGCCCGATGTATTTTTTTACGGAGGGCCCAATCCTCCATCTGAGCAATGGAATAAATGACTCCATCGCCGTGGCAGAGGTTCCATTTGCCAAATGTTGAAATGTCCTCCGACTAGGTGGAAAATTCAAGCATTGACAGAAATTGTCATCAAGGTACTTCCTATATTATAAAGTAGCCATCCTTCAAAGTTACATTTTTTTTACTTTAAAAAAGAAAATCCTAAAGTGGGATTTTCTTTTTGAAAATAAAAAAAACAGTGTTCCCCTTGCTGTGGGAGTTTCTACCGATGGCGAGGGGGGCATTGAGCACTTTTCAATGCCCATTAGCTCCAGGTTTTTCCTGGTAGTGACAGGCGCTGAAAAACACTATGGGGGTCATTATGACCCCGGCGGTTGGTGGTATAGTGGCGGTATTACCGCCAACAGGCTGGCGGTACCTACCTCCACTATTATGACATTGGCGGTTTGGCCATAGCCAAACCGCCAAGTCAACACACCGACCGCCACAGCGGTAATGACCCAGCGGCCATCACTAGTCCGCCCATGGCATTTTGACCCTGCCCACCGCCATGGTTTGAGTGGTTTCTGTACCGCCACTGAAACCATGGCGGTAGGCACTATCAGTGCCAGGAAAATCCTACCCTGGCACTGATAGTGGTCTCCCCCGCCCCCCTCCCCTTTCCCAGCGTCCACCTTCTCCCTCCCTCTCCCGACCCCCCCACACAATTACACACATACACGCACATACATACACACCCATACACACATGCATACACAAATTCACCCACTCATTCATACATTCATACACACTCACAGCAACACTCACGAACATACATCCAGGCACACACGCAATCTCACAACACAACATGTACGTACACTCACACCCACTCATGCACACACGCATTACACATGCATGCACGCATTCACACACACACACACACACACACACACACACACACACACACACACGCACACAACACCCCCTCCCCCCTCTTTTTTCGTGAAACCCAACTTACCTGCTTGCAGGGGGCCTCCAGCAGGAGACGGGACGCAGCGCTGCTGCCAGCAGCAGCTTCCGCCAGCAAAACACCGCCAGGTCATATCATGGAACATGATACGGTAGGAGGTATTTTGCTGGCATGGCGCTGCTGCTGGCAGCAGTGCCACCTTACCGCCGTCATGACCGTAGACAAAATTCTGCCAGTTTTCTGGCGGAATTCTGTCTACAGTCATAATGCCAAGGGCGGTCGGTAGCTACGATGACGGTATATTGGCGGCCGTTGCGGTGGTGGTAGGCAGCATTTGCCGCAAAAGTCCTAATGAGGGTCTATATGTTTGCCCATCTAAATTAGGTGGGTGGACATGTAACAAAACTATCAACAGTCCGTACTCTTTTAGAGAAATTTAACTATGGCGGAGATGGAGTAGTCGCCACCGTCATCAAATTACGATTTTCTTGCATTTAAATCAGGTGGGCGGACCATAATTTTGGCAGGGAGGGAACTCATTCGCCATTGCGACAGTTTCCTCCACCAAGATATAAATCTGGCCCATTATCTTTATGTTATTGTCTATTCTTCAGTACTTTTTGATATAGCCTGACCAGAGTGATAGATAACTTATATATATATATATATATATATATATATATATATATATATATATATATATATATATATATATATATATATATATATATATATATAATATATATATTTATTTATTTATTTAGATATTTGGCTTTTGTGCTACGTCCTTGGTGCTGATGGACATTTTGCCACCTGCACTGCACAACGTAATGAAACAATACAGCAGATGCAGGTGGCAAAAGCAACAGCAGAGGGAAAGGGGATGCAAGTGTAAGGGGGAACCTCCCATAAAGAATTAAAGGTTGACACCCACCATAAAGAAAAAGAAAAACAAACGCAGGTTAAGTGGAGGGGGTTGCAAAATTACTATTGAGCAAGCACCCATACAGAGAGTGTGTTTGTGTAGACCATTACACATTTGCAGATACGTTGAGGTGACAAATGTCAAAATGATGCAATGGTGTCAATCTGATATTCAAGGGCCTCAGTTGATACAGAAGACAGGACTTCTGAGGTCCCTATAATCTAGGATGTCCCTTTGATCAACACAAAACTCTCAAAACATATATGGTCTAGAGCAGAACCAAGGAGAACAAAGTTTCTCCTCCACAACAGATGTTCATGACACCAGGTTGTGTAGGTAGATGGAAGAGTATTTCAGATGAACCCACTTAAAAAAATCCTTTCCATGTTCATGACAAACGTTAAAACAAAACAGCAAATCAAAAGATTCATGAGTTCACACCATCATCTGGTGAAACCAAACTTCATGCTGCTACAAAAAATTGTAAACGGACCTCCTCCACTGGCAAGAAACAGAAACCTGCATTACACTTGTTACCGGTACAGGGAAAACATCTAAAGATAGTTGTAAATTTAGCAGGTAAGCAGGGATCAACAATACTAATAACCATAGTTATTAATTAAGAGAAGATGTACAGCCAGGTACTGCACAAGAGCAAAACTGCCCAAAACTCCATGAAGGAGCACAAAAGAGTATTGCATGTTTTAATTCAAACTCTTCCTACAAATATCCAAGACCCACTGAAGACTATGATCCTGAACATCAACCCTTTAGACCCTTCAATATGTTCTCAAAATTACATAAACGAGAACACCCCAATCAACTAATCTTTGCACAGAAAATATCTCAAGCATCATTGCAACTAGTTGTCAGCAGGACACATGCGACTTCTGCAATCTACAAGATATAAAACAACTACCACCCTAGACAGTTCTCTCGCTATGGATGTCAGTACACTTTATTCTAAAACCTCCTTCCCACAAGGAGGGCATTACTGGCCTAGACAGTTTTACAGAAAAGTGCATGCGTGCAGTGCAGATACCACAATCACAAAATCTAGTGAATTAATTCTCACTGGCAACACATTCACTATCAAAGGTGAACAGTTTATTTAGAACACCGTGATTCCCATGGGACCTCAGATAGCTCCACAATAAGTAAACCTGTTATGCAAACACAAAGGAGACATTCCGGAACCGCTGTCGAATTTTCAGTATACAGATAATATATTCATCATCTTATCTGGCATGCATTGCTCTCTATTGCACTCTGATTCCAATTTTAACAACTTTGGTCCTTCTATAAAATTCACATTTGAGCATTTATGAAATGCAATCCAATTATTTCATATGGCAGGTTTGATAAAATAGGACAGGCAAGTATGAGCCTCTCTTTACACAAAACCCACAGACAGACATTTGCACAGCAGCTGTGTTCATCCCACGTACACAAAGATGATAGTGACCTTCATGGATAGCTGGCAGATACCACACAATCTGTTCCGGATCAAACACCACCTCCCTGCACAAAGGGCTCATCAAACAGGTTCACTCTACCAGATAAACAGAGAAATATGCTGGGTCAAATGAAAACCAAAAGAGCCCTAAATTTCGTAAACCTGAAGCCACTATTAAAAAACAACAGCAAAGATCTACAACACATTTTGGGAGAAGCTGTGAGACGGCGATTTACTTCCTCTGTCACCCAAAACTGCACACTGTCAGCATCCCAACCTCTCAAATCTAATGTATAATTTAAAAAAAACTATGAACAGTCCAACAGTAGACCTCACAAGGGATCAGCCCATGTGGAAGCTAGAGGGGCAGAATGACCTTATGTTAGGCAAAGTGTCGATCGCAGCAACTAGCAAATAACTGCCCAAGTTATTTCACTTACAAGTCCAACAAACATTCACAAAGCCATAGAGGTCTGTTGTTGCCCACTAGCCCGTTGGCTGTGTCAATGCGTGTTCTGTTTTGTCATGTTTTTTGCAAATCTTTATTGTTGGGGAAGGTGCCAGGCATTCATCAATTTAAAGAATGGCTAAAAGCAAAAATATTGTTTGGTGTCAAAAAGCACACATTGCCATTAATGTCCATGGTAATTATTGGTCCTGTCTGCTGTTGGCGTGGTTTCTCCTGTCTTTTAGCTTCTGATTTTCGGTTTTTGAACCTGCACTGATTTTTGGTTTTGCTGGCCTTAGGACTCTGGGCACTTTACCACTATTGAACAGTGCTAAAGTGTAAGTGCTCCCTGTCTAAATTGGATTGTTGAATGGATTATCCATGATTGGTATATTTGATTTACTAGTAAGGCCCTAGTAAAGTGCACTATGTGTGCCCAAGTCCTGTAAATCAAATGCTACTACTGGGCCTGCAGCACTGATGGTAGCCCTGCAAACATGCCTCAGAAGTGCCACAGCAGTGTCTGTGTGTGTGCAGTTTTAAAATGCCATTTTGACCTGGCAAGGACACTCACTTGCCAGGCCCAAACCTTCCATTTTAGTGCATGTATGTCACCCCTAAAGTAGGCCCAAGGCAGCCCCATGAGCAGTGTGCAGTGTATTTGTAAAGGTAGGACATGTACTAGTGTGCTTTGCATGTCCTGATAATGAAGTTCTGCTAAACTCAGTTTTCACTATTGCAAGGCCTTCCTCTCCCATAGGGCAACATGGGAATTGCATTGAAATATATTTTAAGCATAATTTCCCAGTGGGAGCAGATAGAGATATGGAGTCTGGAGCCTCTGAACTCACAATGTAAACACACATCTTTCGGTGAAGTTGGTTTTTGAACTGTGAGTTTGAAAATGCCTCTTTTAGAAAATGTTGGAACCGACTGTCAAGCCTTTTTGATAGCCCCAGTTGGAGCTATTGTGTTTCTAAGCGCTATACTAAGATTTAATCTTTGAAAATTCTTATTTTTGTGTATGTTGGAAGTTTGTTGTTTTGGTCTTGTTTTACTCAGATAAATATTAGCTATTTTTCTAAACTGGTGTGGAGTACTTTTGTGGTATTTTCACTTTGTTACTGTGTGTGTGTACAAATACTTTACACATTGCCTCTGAGAGAAGCCTGACTGCCCGAGCCAAGCTACCAAGGGGGTGAGCAGGGGTTATCTTAGCTGTGTGACTACCTTACCCTGACTAGAGTGAGGGTCCCTACTTGGGCAGGGTGCAAACCACTTTGTGTGTGGATGTGCTTCATGTGATAGAGAAGAATGTTGCCATTTACAGTGATGTAAGCCAATGGCTTGGCTTATGATCGTTTTTCGGAAAAGGTTTGCAGCTGCCGCCCCTATGGAGGAGCCGCCCCTGGCCAAAGATCAGTATGCAGTTCCTGTACAGAGACAGGAAAGTTGTGAGCAGGTCAGTACCCAAGGAGGGGGGGTTTATCCCCTTTCAGGAGCAAAAGCTATCACACACCTTGGAGGGTGTCTTGCTTCATCATCGGGTAGCTTCTCGTTGGGCTGGCGCTACAATGCCCAATGGGCCCTGTGAGAGGGCTTTTTGCTGCAGATCTTTTAGATTGCTGATGTGCATACTGAGGTGCAAAAAGTGGCGTGATGTCTGGAGGGTGAGTAGATTGGTGCGTAAAGAGTTAAAAATGACTAAGAGCAGTTCATAGTTCTTTTATTGTTCAGGAACTCTTGTCATGATTAAAAAGAGGAGAGGAAAAAGCTAGGATTGGGCACAGTGATCCTACTGGCGCAAGTGTGTAAACAACAAAAAGGGTCAACATGTTTCTTGGCTATTTATTGTTCAACAGGGACCAGGGCTATTCTTCAGGACCAGGGACCATATGTACTAAAGCATTTTCCCATAGACACAGAATGGGTAAAACCCTTTGATACATCTGGCTCCAAGTCCCTAATCTACTACCAGGGGAGTTGCCCTTTTCTGATGTTCCTTATATAACCCTTTCCCTAATAAAAACAAGGTGTGATGAAAGTCTGACATGCAATAAAAAGATACACAGAAATCATCAATAACATTAAATAAGCCCCCAAACGTACAGCAACCCTATATCAGAGAACATGGACACATTGGTAGCAAACAACAGAAAGCTCATCAAGCAGTGCTCACACAAGAGTAAATACCCAGTGTAGCAAAATGGCTTAATTTGTCTTACCAATTTGGCAGCTTAATAATATCTTAATCAGATGGCAGAGGAAACGCTTCTTGTCTAAAAGTAAAAAGAAAGCTAAGGAGAAAACCAAAAAGGAACCATATTGTGCTAAAAACTTTAAATGGTAGCAAACATGGTATGGTCGTAGCCGTATATACTAGAAGTTGAGTATTCACATGTATCTGGACGAGCGTGTAGTCCGGGACCTACACAGTCCTCTGTCCACACTGGAGTGAGGATGTAAGCCGGCGGGAGGCTTTTAAAGCTCAGCCTGGTTTAATGTCTCACAGATGAAGCTGGGACTTGTGTGAGCCTGCCTTAAAGGACTAGGCTGTAATCAAAGGTTTTTCAACAGCGGCCATCTTAGAAAGTACGACGGTGGAGAACTTTTTATATCTCTACAACTCGTAGACTGAAAACTATAAGTCCGACTGGAATTATTCTGTGGCCACCTTGGTAGGGAAAAGAAAAAAATGGTTGTAACAATAACTGAGTGCCGGACAATTGGTCAAGGCAAAAAACAAATTTGAGAAGAACAATGGATAAAGTAACAGAGTCTCTCTGAAATAAATGATAGTCACCGAAAGGTGTAACATCCCTGGCTTACAGTATGTCACAAAATAGCACAGAGTGGAACACGTGAAATCATGTAATGACCATTGAATAATCTACAAAGTTTACCAGTATTCCCATGCGGTGCCAACCCCACACAAGTTTTCTCTCTTGATAGTGCTAACCTTAAATGGGGGTAGCAGTCAGGAAAGTAATCGATGTTACTTGAAAAATCAGCCACCCTATTCTTGGTCAAGGGTCGCCCCCCATGGGGGCACATTACTGTTAGCCATAACTGCCCCCCCTTGTGGCAGATTGGCCTATTTTTGGAAGGCCCATCTCCCCCCCAGGGGGGCAGAAAGCCCATCAGTGACCAGGGAAGATTTCTTTTTCAAAATAAGAGGTTGGGTGTATGGCCATATCCCCACCCCAAATAAATGGGGCCAAAGTTGTTCTGCCCACCAGGGGGCAGATTGGGCAATTACCCCCGATCCACACCCCAGGGGGACAGAAAGGCTACTAGATGCCAGGGAATAAAAAAAAATAAAAGAAAATAGTGGGGTGGTGGCTACCAACCAGTATGGGCCTGGTTATGCCCCCACCCGAACTGAAGGGGCTAACAGTCTTTCAGCTCTCCCCCGCACACTAAAACATCTTATCCCATGGCAAGTAAGAGGACATTTGATTATTTTTAGTTTTTGTTTTACATTTGGGCCATGAGAGCTTGGTAACTCTCAAAATCGTCCCACTTCGAATGGTGAGGGCTGCACTTTTTTTTACTTTGGGACGCTGCCATGTAGAAAAATCCACAAGATCTAGGCACATCTGAAAACTAAACATCTGGTTGATTCCAGGGTGTGTGCTTCACATGCACCCGCACCATTTCCTTTCCCACAATGCCCAGCAAACCTGCAACTTTGCTGGAAAGCACACATTTTTCTCACATTTGTGGGATGGAACCTTCCGGAATCTGCAGGAATCCACAAAATTCCTACCACCCAGCATTGTCTCATCTATACCGATAAAAATTCTGCTGCACTTGTCAGCCTAAAAATGTTTTTTTTTCAAACCGCTCTGTTGGACCCACTTTGGTTCCCCCTCAATTTCAACATGATTTTGGCTCTTCACTGTCACAAGCACTTGGCCCACCTACACAAGTGAGGTATCATTTTTACCGCAAGACTGAGGGGAACGTTGGGTGGTCCCGGCGCGGTGATCCTACACAGAAATGTGGTAAAAATGTGTTTTTTAGCTAAATTTGAGGTTTGCTGAGGATTCTGGATAAGAAAACGTTGGGGGTTCCACGCAAGTCACACCTCCCTGAACTCACTTGGGTGTCTAGTTTTCAGAAATGTCTGGATTTGGTAGGTTCCCTAGATGGATGCTGAGACCAGGACCAAAAATGCAGATGCCCCTCCAGCAAAAACAGGTAGTTTTGTATTTCATAATTTTGATGTGTCCAGATAGAGTTTTGGGGCATTTCCCGTTTGAGAGCACATGGCCTACCCACACAAGTGAGGTACCACTTTTATCGGGAGACTTGGGGGTACGCATGGGTTTGGTAGGTTTCCCTAGGTGCCGTCTGAGCTAGAGGCCAAAATCCACAGCTAGGCACTTTGCAAAAAACACCTCTGTTTTCTTTGGGAAAATGTGATGTTTCCATGTTGTGTTTTGGGGCATTTCCTGTCGCGGGCACTAGGCCTACCCACACAAGTGAGGTATCATTTTTATCGGGAGACTTGGGGGAACGCTGGGTGGAAGGAAATATGTGGCTCCTCTCAGATTCCAGAACTTTCTGTCACCAAAATGTGAGGAAAAAAGTATTTATTTTAGCCAAATTTTGAGGTTTGCAAAGAATTCTGGGTAACAGAACCTGGTGAGAGCCCCACAAGTCACCCCATCTTGGATTCCCCTAGTTGTCTAGTTTTCAAAAATGCATAGGTTTGGTAGGTTTCCCTGGTGTCGGCTGAGCTATAGGCCAAAATCCACAGCTAGGCACTTTACAAAAAACACCTCTGTTTTCTTTGGGAAAATGTGATGTGTCCACGTTGTGTTTTGGGGCATTTCCTGTCGCGGGCGCTAGGCCTACCCACACAAGTGAGGTATCATTTTTATTGGGAGACTTGGGGGAACGCTGGGTGGATGGAAATATGCGGCTCCTCAGATTCCAGAACTTTTGTTACCGAAATGTGAGGAAAAGGTGTTTTGAGGTTTGCAAAGGATTCAGGGTAACAGAATCTGGTGAGAGCCCCACAAGTCACCCCATCTTGGATTCCCCTAGGTGTCTAGCTTTAAAAAATGCACAGGTCTGGTAGGTTTCCCTAGGTGCGGCTGAGTCAGAGGCCAAAATCTACAGCTAGGCACTTTGCAAAAAAACACGTCAGAGTTCAATGTAAAAATATGATGTGTCCATGTTGCGTTTCCTGTCACGAGCATTAGGCCTTCCCACGCAAGTGAGGTACCATTTTTATCGGGAGACTTGGGGGACACTGAATAGCAAAACAAGTGTTATTGCCCCTTGTCTTTCTCTACATTTTTTCCTTCCAAATGTAAGATAGTGTGTAAAAAAGACATCTATTTGAGAAATGCCCTGTAATTCACATGCTAGTATGGGCACCCCGTAACTCAGAGATGTGCAAATAACCACTGCTTCTCAACACCTTATTTTGTGCCCATTTTGGAAATACAAAGATTTTCTTTATATCTATATTTCAGCAATGAATTGCTGTCTACCCGTTTTAGAATTAAAAAACTCATTGCAAGGTGCAGCACATTTATTGGCTCTGAGTACCAAGGGTTCTTGATGAACCTACAAGCCCTAGACATCTCCGCAACCAGAAGAGTCCAGCAGACATAACGGTATATTGCTTTAAAAAATCTGACATCGCAGGAAAAAGTCACAGAGTAAAACGTGGAGAACAATGGCTGTTTTTTTTCACCTCAATTTCAATATTTTTTTATTTCACCTGGTATTTTCTGTAGGAAACCCTTGTAGGATCTACACATATTACCCATTGCTGAATTCAGAATGTTGTCTACTTTTCAGAAATGTTTAGCTCTCTGGTATCCAGCATTGGTTTCAGACCCATTTCTGTCACTAACTGGAAGGAGGCTGAAAGCACAAAAAATCGTAAAAATGGGGTATGTCCCAGTAATATGCAAAAATTGTGTTGATAAATTGGGTTTTCTGATTCAAGTCTGTCTGTTCCTGAAAGCTGGGAAGCTGGTGATTTTAGCACCACAAACCCTTTGTTGATGCCATTTTCAGGGAAAAAACCACAAGCCTTCTTCTGCAGCCCTTTTTTCCCTTTTTTTAAAAAAAAAAAACCAACTCCATTTTGCTTTATTTTGGCTAATTTATTGGTCTCCTTCAGGGGAACCCACAAACTCTGGGTACCTCTAGAATCCCTCGGATGTTGGAAAACATGGATGCAAATTTGGTGTGGGTAGCTTATGTGGGCAAAAGGTTATGAGGGTCTAAGTGCAAACTGTCCCAAATAGCCAAAAAAAGGCCTGGCACCTGAGGGGGAAAAGGTCTGGCAGCAAAGGGGTTAAAAATTGGCAAATGTTTCCTCACTATCTTCTTTACCTTCTTAGATAGTGACTTATAGGATGACATGCATGTCAAAATATTTTTCTGAGGGGAGTCCCTTGGTTCCAATAGTGTTGCCCTGTTATTATTACTAAATCTTTTATGGGCTTTCTGGATACAGTGTAATGGGTATCTCTGAGTGGTCAGTTGTTCAGCCTGTTTTTCAAACTCCCTGACAGAGCTACAGTTACAACATGGTGGTAGAAACGGGCCAAAGGGTAGGTTGGCCCTCAGGTGTTTGGGATGATGACTGTCATGTCTGAATAAGCTGTTGCAAATGTTGGCTTTTTGTAAGTCGTAGTTTGTAAAGTCCCCTACTCCAAGGTAATCAGACGTTCTAAGAAGAGGAGTTTTTCCAAAGAGTTATTTCTTGAAAATTTCAAAAAGGGGTTCAGACCATTGATCCAATCACAAAAGTCACTACAGCTCTGGACGCCACCCTGCCAGAGTACAAGGATATCATCCAAGTAGCGGTGGCAGACCTTCAAATGGATGCGGTATGGATTTTCTAGATATTAACCTTTTCAAAGTGGGCCATATAAAGCAAGGCCAAACTCGGGGCAAAGGTGATGCCCATAGAAGTGCCCTTAGTCTGATGATCCAGTTGTTCCTTAAATTGAAAAAAAACATCTTTGAGTGAAAAGGTAGCACATTCCATTATAAAGTCCACTGGAGTGAATGAAGACCAATCTCCTGAGTGTAGGGCTCCTTCTACAACCTCTGGGGTGACATCCTGGGGAATATTAGTGTAGAGGGCCTCTACATCCAAAGTCAGTAAGAGATCAATATGGTCACCACCATTCACTTCCTCTATTAGATTAAGGACATCCCTGGTGTCTTTAAAATAGGAGAGAGTCTGCATAACTAGTGGTTGGGGGACGTGATCACAAAATTTGGGTAGGGTTTCCAAGAGGGATTCTAGGCCAGAGCCTATGGGACTTCCTGGAGGGGGGAATACCCTTGTGAATCTTGGGGATGATATAAAAATACGGAATTCTCGGTCAGGTATATACCAGGAATTCCGTCTCATTCTTACGCACCCACCCCTGTGCTTCAGCCAAAGCCACCAATGACTTAATCTGGGTGCTCAGTCTCTTGGTTGGATCCTGTGTGATAGGAATAAAATATCTCCTGTCTGATAGTTGTCTTTCACACATGCACCAATCTACTCACTCTACAGACATCACGCCACTTTTTGTACCTCAGTATTCACGTTGGCAATCTAAAAGATCTCCGGCAAAGAGCCCCCTCGCAGGGCCTGTTGGGCATTGCAGTGCTGGCCCAATGAGGAGCTGCCCCATGATGAAGCATGACACCCTACGAGGTGTGTGATGGCTTTTGCTCCTGACCTGACCTGCTCACAACTTTCTTGTCTCTGTATAGAAACTGCATAATTCTCACTAAGGCCCATATTTATACTTTTCTAGCGCCGCATTTGCATCATTTTTTTATGCAAAAGCGGTGCAAACTTTCAAAATACAAATGTATTTTGTAAGTTTGCGCCGTTTTTGCGTCAAAAAGCGGCGCAAACGCAGAGCTAAAAAAGTATAAATATGGGCCAAAGTTCCATGTATACTAACACATTTTTTCATAGAGACAGAATGGGTAAAAAGCCTTGATACAACTGGCCCTAAATTGTTTATCTGTTTCATGGGTGAAAGGTTGAACCTCTTATTACTCTCACAAACATGTTTGCAATTCCTTATTCCCTGTATGTTTTACCAATGAGAAGCCAGGTTCAAATTTACCCATCCTAATTCAAGCCATTTTATCTACAGAAAGGTCCAGTGAGGCCCTGGGAGTGGATTAATTTCTCTGTAATTTCAATATATCACTTGTGTTGTGCCAATAAAAAAAGTATGATTGCCTCTACAAAGTTCTAATTTTTCTTATGGAATAACTCAATATTATAACTGTTCTTTCTTCGCCTAGCATACGAAAAATTTGAAGGCTTTTGGATTGGAAAATGTTTCCAAAAAGAATTTGGCAGGGTTCAGCATGAATATGTGTATTTTTAATTTTATTGTTGTAGCTTGAGAAGTTAATCCATACCGGGATTGGCTTTCTAGTGCAGCTGGGGAAAACGCATTTAAAGTAACCCAAGTGTTAACAAACACCCCCGTAACAAAAAATACAGACCGATTGCTTGTTTGACATACCTGCCAGTTAAAAAAACAGACTCTGTAGGGGAATGGTGTAACTAATGTAAAGAGCAATACCACGTGTTGCCTTCCTGAATATGCTACTCCAACACTAGTGAATCAGTAGACTCTGCTGGACACTAAGGCATACTTTTTTAGTGGCGCATTTGCGCTGCTTTTTTACGCAAAAGATGGCGTAAACTTGCAAAATACAATTGTATAAGTATAAATATGGGCCTAAGTACCTTGAGTATTTCCTTGCCCCTGCATGTTGTGCACAAGTATGCCGATAACATTGTGTACTATGTTTTAGTAGTAGAAGCCTTTTTTGTAAAAAAAATTATGTAACCCCTTACCCACATTGGGTGGCACACTTCGTCATTGAGGTTTCTCCATCAGCGCCATCCTGGTGCTCGGCAGGCCACCCAGAGCTCTTTGCAGTTTTTTGTGGCGTGCTGAAAATGGCTGTGGTCTCAGTATTTACTGTTAAAATTGTCTTATGGTAGGCATATGCCTAGATACTTTACATCTGAAGTCTAATACATGCAAGACTAAAAGTGAAATGGTAGTGGGAGAATGTGTCAGTGATATTTGTGCCTTCCTCACTTATCTAGTTGGGTCACACAAAGAACATCCAGTGACAAGGGAATACTCAGGGTACTTCCCTCCCACCGGAGCGCACTGGTTCTTCATTGTTGCAATGAGCCTGTCCTTATTCAGTCCTAGAATAATCACATTGGGGTGCTCATCCAAGTCTCTAAAGATCAGAGCACCAGGGAGGCACTTCATTGGTCCCTGCAAGAACCGAAGTGTGGACAATTTCAGCTCAGTAGTGCAAAACAGAGTTTGTGCGACCGATGCGTGCTGACTTAGCGTGTGGGGGGCCAAGTGTACCAAGTGTATTATGATTTCTAAATACTTCTGCGTTCCTTGCAGCCAACTATATTCAGGCAACAATAAAAATGTCAAGATAACTCTGTGATTAATGTTCTTTTTCGGAGAGAGATCTGAGTTGTGCCTACTGGAAAATCTGACTTATCTTAAGGCCGCGCAGTGGGTTAATATGCCTGCTGCAAAGCACATGTACCATGCAGAGCACAGAGTGCTTATATTGTAAATAGGTCAGCGGGTTACTGCTTTTGTCATAGAGATCCTTTCGTTACTTGCAGTTTATAAGTTAAACTCCTAGATTGTGCTTCTCCAGAACAAGCACTCAAACTACACTTCCTACCAATATGGATGATTTGACTCGTAGACCGTGTAGTCTTCTGTGTTACGTAACATTTCCTATACACTGATTTACACACATAGGATTGATAGTCTCTGTGCTCTGACACCCTATACTGGTATGAGTGATGTTATAAAAATAATTAAATGCATCTGTGAGCGAGTGGTTATGGAGACTTGAAGGGCTCTGTTAAAGGGTGGTATTCAGGGAATCCATGGCGAATGTGGTCTTTGGGGGTGCCTACAGTCAGTGTTGCACTGGGTGCCACAGCGCTAAAGCTGGGCCTGCAGAAGGGTGTATTGTCAGAAGAGCAACAGTAAAATAATGTCTGACACTCATATTATGGCTTAAATACCATTTCCAAAATACCACTCCATTGGGTGCATATTTTCTATTATTAACTCCAACTGGATGGTATTTTAGTAATGACGTTTAAGACACAAAGGGCCTGATTTAGAGTTTGCACAAGGGTACTTGTCACAATGGCTATGAAGTACCCTGTCCGTTAAAATCTGGGTCTGCCTGTCTGACCGGCAGGCTTACACAGACATAATAAAGCTTACTCTGCTGACATAAACCTTCCTGGGATGGTGCAAGGAAGTAAAGTAAAAACCAAACAAGCATTTGCAATGCAATGGGTCTCTCATTTGCTCGAGTTAGAGCTATTAACTTTGTAAAGTCCTAACTGGACTTTTCTTACTACTTAAAATTGAAAATGAAAAACATTAGCTGACAGAAACTAGCCGATTCAAAGCGCCATGACCACCATGAGCATGATCGCGAAAGAGAGACACACAAGGAAAAAGAACTTTGCTCGTAGTGAAACGTATCGGCAATTGTGCAATTATCTATCTAATAGGGGCACTCTGCAAGGCGGTAACAAAACCACCCCAAGGAGGGACAGACATAAAGCATTTACCAATGATAACAAAGGATTTTTGAATGGAAAGCCCATGAACGAATGAAAGTGATGGGCATGCGGTGGGCGTGGTTAAAAGCCCATAATACTCACAAAAGGTCAAAGCGCTTGCGTGCTCAACCTAAAAATGACTTGTATGGGTCATTAGTTTATTCTTTTTTTTTTTTAAAACCCTGCTTTGGGAGTTTGTTTTTGAAGAGAAAAAACGTTTAAACATTTAGGGGGTCATTCTGACCCTGGCGGCCGGTGACCGCCAGGGTCACCGACCACGGGAGCACCGCCAACAGGCTGGCGGTGCTCCCGAGGGCATTCTGACCGCGGCGGTTCAGCCGCGGTCAGAAAGGGTAAACCGGCGGTCTCCCGCCGGTTTACCGCTGCCCCATTGAATCCTCCATCGCGGCGGAGCGCTCTCCGCCGCCATGGGGATTCAGACACCCCCTACCGCCATCCTGTTCATGGCGGGAAACCCGCCATGAACAGGATGGCGGTAGGGGGTGCGGCGGGGCCCCCGTAAGAGGGCCCCGCAAAGTATTTCAGTGTCTGCTTTGCAGACACTGAAATACGCGACGGGTGCAACTGCACCCGTCGCACCCCTGCAACTACGCCGGCTCAATTCTGAGCCGGCGTCCTCGTTGCAGGGGCATTTCTGCTGGGCCGGCGGGCGCTCTTTCGGAGAGCGCCCGCCGGCCCAGCAGAAATGTTTAAATGGCCGCCGCGGTCTTTTGACCGCGGTGCGGTCATTTCACGGCGGTACCTTGGCGGACGGCCTCCGCCGTCTGCCAAGGTTAAAATCACCCCCTTAGTGTAATTGCCACCACCCCTAGCCAGTCGTGAACTCTAAAAAAGGAGATGGAGTAAAGGCAGGGTGCTGATGTAAAGTCCTCTGCCATCCTGACTGCTTTTTCTCCACCCACCAAACTATTAAATCGAGTCCAGTATTTTTGTCAGAAGATATTAAGGCCAGGACATTCTGGTGCCATATCGTCCAGACACCTTTATGCATTCATGTGTTGCTGATAACAAGTAAAAAATATGGGCTTTCACTCTGATGTTCACCTTTCAGTTAATTCTCTGGGAGGTGCTGTAGTCGGCAGCTGTTTTTATTGCATCCTCAAATTGGGGCTCCTCTTTCCCCATTTATCATTAGGACAGAAAGGCTTGGTTGTAGGTTCCATCAAATTACAGATAAGTTTTCCTTGATGTGCAGGTTTTCCATTATATGTGATCTACAAACTAAAGAAGGTGCAGCTTTGTGACTCTTCTAGTGACTCTCTACTTGAGATCACGTCACCTGTTGGAGATATTTCTATTTAAATTGTTAGAATGACCTACAGGTGTCGCAACAACTTGACTCCCGATGATCTAAAAAACAACATCAGTTGCTGTACCACTTTAGGAGGGATGTTGGCCCGCCAATGGTGACCTGGGTCATAGTTTCCTCCAAAGGTGGTAGGGCATTTTTTTCTGTTAAGATCTCCACTTCTGGTACTCTCTTCACGTTTTATTATGTTGTTCTTGGTCACTCCAAGTGTTCATTGTTTTGTCTATCTGTTTTAAAATGGCAACAGTTTTTTTAAAGTCCTGTGGCAATTGACCTCAAAGCAAAGGTAATATGTATGCTATAAGTACAATCAGTCCTCCTCTTTAAGAAAGACGCTGAGAGATATCAGCAACTGCAGTAAAAGTAGAAAAAACAGTGATAAGACTACCTAGTTAAATAATGGAATCCAAAAGAGGTTATCGCATTTAGGGCCTGATTAATGAAAAGTTAGCCCCGCCTTTGCGTAATTTTTTGATGCAAAAGCGGCGCAAACTTACTAAATATAATTAATAAAATGGTTACAAACGGGGCATGCCATACATAAATATTTAAGGGAGGTGGACATGATGATTATTAGTAGACGTGATGATTAATAAGAGTGGGCACCACAAAGGTGGTTGGATATAGTGATCCAGGAGTACTGAGACATTAGGATAGGAATAGTTCCTCCATCACAGCACATGATTGGGCACGATGGACCCGGGTGGAGGGGAGGATCCGCACCAGAGTCGGTAATGGGGATCTGGCACCACAACAAGCAGTCAATATAATGATCGAGGAGTGCTGGAGCACTCGTATAGCGCTGGTTCCTCTCTCTGGGCAGGGTTTGGACGTAATAAACCAGCGGTGTAATGTTGACGGCTGCTCCACTGGTGTAACAACACCATAGGGGACCCCCTGCTAGATACGATAAAAGGGTTCCGCCATACCTCATTTTGTCTTCTTCCCCTTCACAGAGCCAGGATGATCAACAAGTTACATAGACCAACAGGCCCTGGATTTAGAGTACTTACTACAGGGCGAGGCCTCAGGTGAATCAAACGTTACTGACTCTGAATGCAGATTCAGCCTTCATCAACAGGTGCTGACTCGCCCTGGATCTATTATGCCATCTCTGTTCCAAGCTGGTGTAACTTTCATCCAGTGCTACATGTAGACCTGCCTAGTTAAACATAAACAGCCATAGCAAGGTGAGAACCTTGGAGGCAATGTCATGTCTCTTTCCTTCTCTTGCCGCTTTTTCTCCTCTGTCCTGTCCGTCTCCTACTTCTGGCAAACGTTCCTCTCTTGCTTGTCTATTTCACCTACCTCCCTACCTGTATTTGTGATGTAACCTTCTCATCTTTCTGTCTCTTCAACGCAAGTCTCTCTCGCTCCCCTGGGCATCTCTGTCTGTCACCTCTGTCCATATATATCATCTGTCTCTCTTTAATGTTCTCTCCCTTTCTTTCGCTGGTTAACATTCCCCTCTTGCTTGTCTGTCGCTTTCTTGCCTATCCTGTATTTCTCTCTCATTCTCGCTCTCTCGTGCACACACATGGCCGTCTTTGTTATTTCACTTGGTAGCACACACACATTGATCAGTCTGTGGTGTCCTCTCATTCTCTTAACCCCATATTTTCGGTTCTCAACTTTTCCTTTCTCTCTTTTCTTTTTCCCACCGGTCTGCTTGCAACATCTTTCTATTTCTCACTTGTTCTCCCTTTCCTCTTATTGTCACGACTTACGTGTTGCTTGCGCCAGGAAACCGCAGATCTAGTGGCGTGGGTCTTGAAGGTTCGGCTTTGGCCCAGAAAGGGGCGACTCTTTCTAGTAGCCACGGTGCTGTCGGCAATGGAACCGCCAAGAACAGACCGTGCCCTTTAGAAATAGTGCCAGAGGGAAAAAACCCCAAAAGGGGAAAAAACCTCCAAACAGTGGATTCCTGAAACAAGAACAAAAACAGGAATCAAAAAGATACAAAAATGCTGGTAGAAACAAATGGACAAGATCCAGAACCGAAGGCTAGAATCAGGAGCGAAGACACAATCAGAGCAGATAGTGTTGCAGCGCAAGGAAGGAGAGAAAACAGAGCCCTTATATACCAAGAAACAGGAAGTGACCAACAGGAAGTAAAAAGACACCATCTTAGATAGGGAAAAAGTACATAGGATAGAATAGAACAGGAACCATAGAAAATAGGGAACAAGGAATGCTGGGAAGAAAAAAGGTAACATGGAAAGGGGGAAAGACATAAAGAAAGGACAGAAAATGCCTCAGGAAGGAAAGAAGAAAAGAAGAAGAAAAAGAAACAGGTAAGGAGAGGTCAAGGAAAAACGGGGACGCAACAAAAGGCAGAGCGAGGCCCCAAGTAAAATCTGGGGCCTCGCGCTGTGCAGAGAAGGCTCGGGGCGCGCCGCGTCCTGAGAACGCGCTGTGCGGCGCGAGCCGAATGCTCGGCTTGCGCCGCGTGGCGCAGCGCAACAGTAGGTCCCCCCCCCGAAGGTCCAGGTTTGAAGGGAAACATACGATGAAAACGGGAAATCAGAAGAGGGGCGTGAACAGAAGATGCATCCTCCCAAGAGCATTCACTAAGAGGATAACCCTTCCAGTGAATCAAATACTGAAGACGTCGGTGAAAAAGGCGAGAGTCACAAATCTCCTGAACCTCATATTCAGGGGCATCATTCACCAACACAGGAGGAGGACAAGGAAACTGACGAGAGAAAGGATCAGGGACAAAAGGTTTGAGTTGGGATACATGAAAGACCGGATGAATCTTCCAAGTATGAGGCAAGCGAAGATGAACAGTGACAGGATTGATCAACTGAAGAATACGGAAAGGCCCATAATAGCGAGGCGTGAACTTATTCAGAGAAAGGCGAGAGGGCAAGAATTTGGAAGAAAGCCAGACTTTATCTTGAGGGTGATAATCTGGAGTGGGTCCACGTTTTTTGTCAGCGATCTTCTTCATATATCTCTTGGTGTTCAATAAATTAGATCTAATGAGTTTATGGAGTTGCAGGAGACGTTTGGAAAAAGAAGTAATCGCAGGCAGAGGAGAGGTAGATTGAGGAGAAGTAGGAAAAGAGGTAGGATGATAGCCATGGGAACAGAAAAAAGGAGTGACCTTAGAGGCACTATGGACAGTATTGTTGTAGGAATATTCAGCAATAGAAAGATAAGTGTTCCAATTGCTTTGGGTGGAATTACAAAAGCAGCGAAGGTATTGTTCTAATCCTTGGTTTAAACGCTCGGTTTGCCCATTGGTCTGAGGATGGAACCCGGATGATAGTGCTATATTGATGTTTAGTGTCTTGCAAAAATGTCTCCAAAACCGAGAAATATACTGAGGCCCCCTGTCAGACACAATGGTATGTGGAAGTCCATGGAGACGGAAAATATGGTCGATAAATATCTGGCTCAATTCTTGGGATGTAGGCAACTTCTTTAGGGCAGTGAAGTGAGCCATTTTAGTGAAAGAATCAACAGTGACCATGATAACCTGGTTTCCAGCTGATGATGGAAGCGAACACATGAAGTCAGTGGAAATAGTATGCCATGGAGTTGGTGGAACTGGCAAAGGCTGTAGTAATCCTGCAGGTCTACTACGGGGAATCTTGACTTGCGCACATATGGGACAAGCATGAACGTATCTTTCAACATCTGATTTCCAGGTAGGCCACCAGAAAGATCGCGAAAGAAGTTCTTGTGTGGCCTTGACACCTCTATGACCTGCAATCGGTGAATCATGGCACATCTGTAATGCCTTGTCTCTAACTTTGTTAGTAGGGAGGAATAACAGATTTTGATGATAATAGTATCCTTCCTTCTTGCGTAAAAAGGTTCTTAATTTCTCTATTTCACTATTAGACAGGCTGGAGTACTCCAGTTGTACCTCCTCCAGAAAAGATTGAGCAACTCCAATGATCTTACTAGGCTCCAGTAGAAACTGAGACGGGGAAGGAGTACAATCTGGATAACGGCGAGACAGAGCATCAGCCAGAATGTTTTGAGATCCAGGAATATAGGTGATGTAAAAGTCATACTGACTGAAGAAAAAGGCCCAACGGGCCTGGCGACTATTTTGGCATACAAAATTACGTAGACATTGCAGATTACGATGATCTGTTCTCACCTCGAAAGGCTCCTTGGAACCCATCAGAAACTGTCTCCATTCGATGCAGGCTGTCTTCAGGGCTAACAACTCTCTTTCTAGCACTGAGTAGTGTTGTTCTGCTGAAGAGAGAATATGGGACAAATAGAAAACAGGATGTTCAAGACCATCATCCTCTTGTAGTTGGAGTAAGACAGCCCCAATAGCTCTTTCGGAGGCATCGGTAACTACAATAAACTGTTTGTTGGTATCTGGGTGTCTTAAGATGGGAGCTTGAGTGAATGCCTTTTTTAAATCTTGAAAAGCTGTTTCAGCCGCCTTAGTCCAGACAAACCCTTGTTTAAGATTTTCCTTCTTTAAAGTATGGGTTATATGGCTGGTCTGTTTAGCAAAGTCTTGAATGAACTGCCGGTAAAAATTTGCTAATCCTAGGAAACATTGTGTTTCTTTAATAGAAGAAGGAGAAGGCCAATCGAGAATTGCTTGTACCTTTTCTTGGTCCATAGCTATGCCGGTGGGACTTAAATGATAACCCAGATACTTGACGTCCGTCTTATCGAACTCACATTTTTCGGGCTTACAGGATAGTTGATGTGCTCGGAGTCTTTGAAGGACTTGTTTCACATGAGCAGAATGGAGTGCGGGATGTCTGGAGAAAATAAGGATGTCGTCTAAGTAAATTACGACTGTCTGGTTCAAGAGATCGGAAAATATGGAGTCCATAAATCTTTGAAATATTGCAGGGGCGTTCGTAAGACCAAAGGGCATGACTTTATACTCAAAATGACCAAACGGTGTCCTGAATGCTGTTTTCCATTCGTCTCCTTCTCTTATACGTAAAAGGTGGTAAGCTCCTCGAAGATCCAACTTGGTAAAACGTTGAGCCCCTCTGACCGCTTCTAGAATATCCTTGATGAGGGGCAAAGGATAACGATCCTTGATAGTTATTTTGTTTAGGCCTCGAAAATCTAGGCAGGGGCGAAGATCTTTGGTCTTCTTTGGTACAAAAAAGAGAGGAGCCCCTGCCGGAGAAGACGATGGAACAATGAGACCACTCTGTACATTTTCCTCCAGATACTTCTTAAGAACTTCCTTTTCAGGTTCCGTGAGTGAATACATCCTCCCAAAGGGGACGACTGTTCCAGGTTCCAAAGGAATAGCACAATCGTACTCTCGATGTGGAGGTAATACAGGTCTGGATGGTTTTAAAAACACGTCTTGGAACTCTAAATAATGTTCAGGAACACCTTGGATAGTATTGATGGAATACTCCGTAGTACTCTTAATAGGTGTTAGTCTGTTTGGTGACCAATACTTATCGGAAGCAAAGCAGTTTTCTAGACAAAACTGTGAGGATAAGGATATTGTCCGGGTTACCCAGTTCACATATGGATTATGTCTTGTAAACCACGGAATTCCGAGAATAATGGTATGGTTGGGAGACGAAATGAGATCAAAGGAGAGGTGTTCTTGATGATTACCAAACTGTAAATTTAACATCAAGGTCGTAGTGTCGACTGGACCTGAGGATATCAAGGATCCATCCACGGTGTGTACTTGTTCAGGAATGTCTTTGGGTTGTGTGGGAATCTGTTGCTTAGTGGCCCAGGTCTTATCCATGTATATACCACTAGCGCCACAATCCAACAATGCCAGAGTTCTTTCTTGGCGGCCATCAGGTAGCTGTAATATGACAGATAACACGAACAAGTATGTAGTATTGTCATTGAATGAACTGATGGAAGGTATAGCCGATGATCCCGTCCCCTCCCTTCTTACAGAGGACGGGAAGTGGCGTTTCCCGAGGGTCTAGATGGACGTACAGGACAGGTACGAAGCATGTGACCAGCAGAACCACAGTATAGGCATAATCCTTTCTTCCGTCTGTCTTCCTTCTCACTAGCGGAGAGCGGCCCTCGAGTAGTATCCACTTGCATGGGTTCCCCTTCTGTGTCTCTAACAGGAGGACGAGATTCCTCAGGACGAGGTAGATACATCCGTGAAGAGTTTGGCTGAGAAGATCCTCTACTCCTTCTCTTTTCCATTCGTCGTTCTTGAAGACGATACTCGATGGAAAGTGCTTGATCCATCAAGCCACGAAGATCTTCAACTCTAGTGGAATGTACTAATTCATCCTTTATTTCTTCCTTAAGCCCTCTGCGGAACAAAGTTACCAGGGTACGCTCCACCCAAGTGGTCTCTGCCGCTAACTGACGGAAACGTGTGATATATTGAAGGACATCTTGGGAACCCTGCTGGATATCACATAAGGCTTCCTCTGCCGAGGCTTCCAATCCTGGACGACTAAACATTTGTTTGAAGCAGGTCACGAAGGCAGAATAGTCCGACAATACCGGATCGTTGGACGACACCATCGGGGTTGCCCAGGCCAAGGCAGGACCGGATAATGCACTAATAAGATATCCCACCTTTGTTCTGTCATGAGAGAATTGGGTAGGTCTGAAGGCGAAGTACACCGTTAGTGCATCCAGGAATTCACGCAATTTAGTTGGTTCACCAGAGAAGCGAGGAGTAGAGGCAGAGATAGTCGGAACATCGCCACTGCGGAGGGCCAAAGCCTGTCGCAACACCGCATTCTCGTTGCGCAATTGTTGCAATTCCTGAGCTTGTTGTTGAATGGTAGTCAAAAGAGATGGATCAGGATCTGCAGCCGCCGCCACTGTATCATCCATAGTGTCAGAGGACGTCGGAATGGTTGGGCGCTGCAATCTGTCACGACTTACGTGTTGCTTGCGCCAGGAAACCGCAGATCTAGTGGCGTGGGTCTTGAAGGTTCGGCTTTGGCCCAGAAAGGGGCGACTCTTTCTAGTAGCCACGGTGCTGTCGGCAATGGAACCGCCAAGAACAGACCGTGCCCTTTAGAAATAGTGCCAGAGGGAAAAAACCCCAAAAGGGGAAAAAACCTCCAAACAGTGGATTCCTGAAACAAGAACAAAAACAGGAATCAAAAAGATACAAAAATGCTGGTAGAAACAAATGGACAAGATCCAGAACCGAAGGCTAGAATCAGGAGCGAAGACACAATCAGAGCAGATAGTGTTGCAGCGCAAGGAAGGAGAGAAAACAGAGCCCTTATATACCAAGAAACAGGAAGTGACCAACAGGAAGTAAAAAGACACCATCTTAGATAGGGAAAAAGTACATAGGATAGAATAGAACAGGAACCATAGAAAATAGGGAACAAGGAATGCTGGGAAGAAAAAAGGTAACATGGAAAGGGGGAAAGACATAAAGAAAGGACAGAAAATGCCTCAGGAAGGAAAGAAGAAAAGAAGAAGAAAAAGAAACAGGTAAGGAGAGGTCAAGGAAAAACGGGGACGCAACAAAAGGCAGAGCGAGGCCCCAAGTAAAATCTGGGGCCTCGCGCTGTGCAGAGAAGGCTCGGGGCGCGCCGCGTCCTGAGAACGCTCTGTGCGGCGCGAGCCGAATGCTCGGCTTGCGCCGCGTGGCGCGGCGTGACACTTATCTCTCTCTTTGACATAGTGGAGTGGATTGGACTGGAGAAGAGTTGGGTGCATTGCGTGGGGTGGGTTGGTGTGGGTTGGATTGAACTGGAGTGAGGTGGATTGAAATGGGGTGAGGTAGAAGGAATTGGGGTGAATTTGAGTGACGTGGATTAGATTGGATTGGGGTGGGAGGTTTAGATTGAAGTGATAGAGGTGGAGTGGATTGGAGTGGGGTGGATTACATTAGACTGAAGTGGGGTGGATTGGATTCACTCAATTGGAATGGGGTGGATTGGATTGGGGTGGGCTGGATAGACTGGAGTGGTGGGTTGGGCTGGATGGATTGAAGTGTGGTGGCCTGAACTGGGATGGGGTGGGGTGGATTGGACTGGGGTAGAGTGGGTGGATTAGAGTAGAGTGGGATGGGTTTGAGTGGAGTTGACTGGATTTGAGTAGGGTGGAGTAGAGTGGATTGAAGTGGGGTGGATTTGAGTGGGGTAGACTGGAGGGGTGGATTGAGTTGGGGTGTGGTGGGTTTGGTTGGTTTGGGGGTGGGGCAGATTGCAGTGGGGTGGATTGATGTGGGTGGATTGCACTGAGGTGAGGTGAATTGGATTGGCATGGGTGGATTGGAGTGGGGTGGATTGGACTGGAGTGGGGTGAATTGGACTGGAGAGGGGTGGATTGCTCTAGAGTAGGATGGATTGAACTGGAGTGAATTGGGGTGGGGTGGGTTGTATTGGATTGGGGTGAGGTGTATTGGATTGTTGTGGGGCAGAATGGGCTGGGCTAGATTGGATTGGTGTGGGGTGGATTGGATTAGTGTGGGGTGGACTGCATTGTAGTGAGGTGGATTGTGGTCTGTTGGAGTATGGTGAATTAAGAAGGAGTGCAGTGGATTGGATTGGGGTGAGGAGGTTTGGATCGGAGTAAGGCAGATTTTTCTGGATTGACGTTGGCTGTTTGGGATTGGAGTGGGGCATGGTGGAATGGAGCAGGTTGGAGTGGGGCAAGTTGTTTTGGATCAAAGTGGGGCAAATCGGAGTGGGGCAGATTGACATGGATTGGAATTGGGCAGGTTGTTTTAGATTGGATTGGAGTGGGGCAGATTGTTTTGGATTGGAGTGGGGCAGATTGTTTTGGATTGGAATGGGGCAGATTAGAGTGGGGTGGATTGGAGTGGGGCAGATTGATTTGGATTGGAGTGGGGCAGAATGGAGTGGGGCACAGTGTTTTGGACTGGATTGGCTAGATTGTATAAGGTTGACCGCAGTGGGGTGGATTGGATTGGAGTGGGGTGAATTGGAAATGGGGAGAATTGGAGTGGGGTGAATTGGGATGGAGTAGGGTGGATTGGTTTGGGGTGAGGTAGAATGGACTGGAGGGGGTGGTGTTTTTTTGATTGGAGTGGGGCAGACAGAAGTGGTGGGGGCTTGGAGTGGGCAGATTGTTTTGGATTGGAGTGGGGCAAGATTTGAGAGGGACATATTCTTTTGGATTGGAAGGAGGCAGACAGGAGTGGGGCAGATTGAAGTGGGGCAGATTGTTATGGATTAAAGTGAGGCAGATTGGAGTGAGGCGGACTTGAGTGGGCAGATTGTTTTGGATTGGAGTGGGTAGCTCATTTTGGAATGCAGTGGGGCAGATTGGAATGGGGCAGAGTGTTTTGGATTGGAGTGCAGCAGATTACCGTGGGGCAGATTGATTTAGATTGTGGCAGATTGGAGTGGGGCAAATTGTTGTTTGATTGGAGTGGGGCAAATTGTTTTGGATGGAAGTGAAGCAGATTGAAGTGGGGTAAATGGGAGTGGGGCATTTTGTTTTGGATTGGAGTGGGGCATATTGTTTTGGATTGGAGTGAGGCAGATTGTTTTGGTCTGGTTTGGGGCAGATTGTTTTGGAGTGGTGCAGATCGTTTTTGATTAGAGTGGGCA
Source organism: Pleurodeles waltl (assembly GCF_031143425.1). Lineage (NCBI taxonomy): Eukaryota > Metazoa > Chordata > Amphibia > Caudata > Salamandridae > Pleurodeles > Pleurodeles waltl. The sequence continues at coordinate 607,465,837 of NC_090446.1, forward strand.
GGTTAGATTGAGGTGGGTTGGGAGGTTTGGAGTGGGGTGGGTTGCAGTGGATCGGATTGAGAAGAGTGGTTTGGTTTGGAGTGGTGCGGATTGGTGTGGGGTAAAGTGGGATGGATTAGGGTGGATTGTAGTGGGGCAGTTTGGAGTAGGGTGGATTGGGGTGTACTGCATGATTATGTCCTAAAGCCTCATTTCAGGAATTACACATAATAAACAAACAATGTTGCGTTGCTATATTTCAAACACGATAATCGGCATCTCTTGAGAAGAGAGCCCATGAACGAAAACAAAAGAAAACATGAGTGGAAAGTGAAAAAGACTACTTACCAAAAAAGCTATAAAAAGTAAAATGTAGCAGTTTTGTTTGTCGAGCTGGGCATGATTTTACCAGTCACAAGGCTTCTGTTTACAGGGCGCTAGAAGTTAAAAAGAACACAGTAATACCTCAATCATGTTAGGAGCAGCGGACAGGCACTGATTAAGGTGAAACAATCAGTGCTTGATCCCTGCTCCACAGAAAGAAACAGAAATGAAAAAGAGTGGCAAGCGAGCCAACAAATAGTAAGCGACAGGCAGGCTCCAAGCCCTTTACTGTACACAGCAGAGTCTTGCAAGCAAGACACATGCACTAGCCCATGCACTCTCAGGCTTGACCCTAAAAAATATAACATTGTTTCTTTCTGCTCACCGCTTGGAACATCCCATAGAGCAGGCTGTGGTCGGACGGCAGTAGCTGATTTTCTTTATTTTGCCAGATTGCAGAGACACTGCATGGGTGATTGTATTGCTTAATTTGTAAAATACGTGCAGGTGCCCAAAGTTATAGCACTACATTCCACAGCTGGAGGGATTGTCAGATATATGGTATCTCCTTCTGTTCCTATGCCATTCAAAGGTAATGGGAGTGGTGTAGGGTCAGGTGGCCGGCAGCAGTACAGGTGGATCATGGGAGGCAGAGACGTGCCAGCAGCACACCAAAAAGGAGATACCACGAGGGGACCACAGTTCATAACTGTGGGTGAACGACACAAAACAAACAGCTGTAGCCTGGCTTGCCCAGCTGAGCCATTCACCCTCTCCATTATAATGACCTCACCCTGCTATCAGGAATATCTCAGTCTTGGCTGCCCAGCCAGGTATAGAGGGACAGGAGGCCAGGGGAGACAACTGCATTTTCTCTCTGGGGCAGACCGGGACACCACAGGGATAATTGAAAAGAGTCCCAGCCCTCCAAAAAGAGTGCAAGTGGTGCCCACCATCAACCACTGGCACAAATGACGTATTGCGCCAGGTGAGCAAATGGCCAAGGACCATCTCAGAAACCCAAGGTCAAGTGAGAACAGAGTAGAGCGCCGTTGCACAGGTTTCCAAATCTCAGTGCAGCGTGCATATTTGTTTTTCTAAATGTCTAAATGTTTGGATGTGTTTGGACCCGGGTAGAGTTCCAGAACAAAGCCAAAGCCCCTGAAAAATATTAGGAATGCATTTACACAAGTACAAATGTAAAACATGAAATTACCCAAAACTTGTTAGAATAAAGAGAGCTATGAAAATAAGCCATACAATGCACTTCTTGGAGTGCAACAGCATTTTCATATCTTTACAGCTTTATTGAGTTATGATGTTATAATGCCTCCAATGACAAGGAGCAGAAGCTGCCAAGCTTATCTTATATCCCATCCCTGTTCCATTTAATTGTACATCAAATACAGACGGGTGGTGCCTAGGATAAAAGTTACACATGCATCTTAATTCACTATCCACCTCTCATTCTGCCATGTTGAACATTTTATGCAACTCTTAATGGGTTTGCGATACCACACCCAGATCTACAACTGCTCCAGCCCACACAGTGCAACCCACCTCTTATTAAGAACTTTAAGAAATTGGATTTTTATTTGGGGTGGGTAGTCACTCCAAGGAATAATCGCAATCCTTGCCAAGGTGAATGCTCAAAGTCAGTAAATTAACTTGAGCTCAACACTCTGGTAGCTATGGTACACAGCAGACAGCCTTAACCTAGGGCAATGTGTAAAGTTTTATGCAGTACCAAAACAGTAATGATATCAAAATGCAAGACAATAAAAACCCAAACGGTATTAGAATTATAGAGGAAAATGTAATCAACAAAATGACAAGAAAACAACAAAAATCCAGTAAAAGGAAACAAATATATGATTTAAAAAAAAGTTTTAAGCATGAAGTGCTTCAAGAAGAACAAACTGCCAGTGATAGTCAATGGTTGCAGTAGACCCAGAATTAACAACTAGGTGGTCGGGAGAATGATACTGGTCAGTCACATACCCTCCCTGGCCTGAGCAAGAAATCAACAGATTTGGTGTTCCAGGAAGGAACTCTAAGCTAGTTCAGTAGTAGATTTATCCAAGTTGTATTTTCTATATCATTATAATCCCACAGATCCACTTGGAGTTTCTTTTACGCGGGGGTATGAACCCTCACTCAACTAGGTTGCATGCTTCATCAAATGGTTCTGCCCCATGCTAGGAGGGCAGTACAATGCCTAGCAGGCCCCTCAGCGAAGCTTTTTTGGTGATCTTATCTCTGCCCATGGTGAATGGTAGTGCATCATTATAGATAGGGGTATAGAGTACAGTGAAAAAAAGATATAAAATTGTCTATAAAAAAACAATTTAACCTTTGTCGTTCTGTGGTACCTCTTTTATAGTTTCACACCTGGTTGCCTGAAAGACCGAGTGGTGTTTCATCAGGACCTATATCTGTAATCCTACTATTCAGAATGGTGCTTTAATCTATATTAGCTCTGTTATTATTCTTACTTTGACCAATATGTGAACAAAGGTGTTGTGAATATCCCCTAATTTAGATAACTCATGTGATCCATAGTGTTTAGACCATAACATTTATGTTTGTGGGCCCGTTTTGGATCTAGAAGAGCAAGGTGCCTGTGCCAGCAAATTTACTAGAAAAGCACAGGACTGGAGAGCATGGGAAGATGAATCAGCAGCAGTCTCTAATTTGAGCCAGTGGTTTCCGGTGGGGGGGCACCGGCACTTATATTTGGATCAGGCCATCACTGCGAGCAAAAGACACATATAGGAAAGACGGAGGAAAGAAAGATGGAAAAGCGTCACAAAGGGAGAAAGCAGAAAGCTGCAAGAGTGAGCCGAATAGCAGGAGTGGCTGAAAAGGGATAAAAGAAGCCTGAAACAGCTTTGGGAATACGCTGCCTCAGTATTCTGTGCTCGCACATTTAAATGCAGCAGCCACGTGTTTCAAAGGAGAGCTTTGGGCACTGGCATGTTTTTTATTTACAAATTTACCACTGATCAGCAGGCATACTTTATTTTTTGAGTAAATTTATTGGCCCATTCGCCTTGCTCACCCAGATCCCAAAGGAGACCAGAAACGTTGAGATTGGGGATCACCGACTCATGGTAAAATATCTTGGTATGTAGATTCTTTCAGATGACACTACCAAATGTAAAGAAAAGGAAGAAAAGAAAGGGGGCCCAAAAAGCCACAAAACTCCCTGTATGAAATTGCCCCTTGATATTGAAGTACGTGGGAACTTCACCGGAGGACATTGGGCCCTAGTCCTCCATGGAAAAACATGACTCAGGAAAAAAAAAAGTGAGGTCCCACTTTTTAAATGCAATTATGTATTTCTTGATATCCAAATATCTGAAGGCGTATCGCGTTTATCTACAAGACTAAAGGAATTATAATGATTGTTCCAAGTCCAAGTTTATTTTAGGAAAATATTTGAATTCTCAATGAAAATGTAAGCACACGCAGAGATCCAAAAGTGTATGAATTTAGGCCAGCCAACACGTGTTTCGCCCCATGGGCACGTAAGCCAGGGCTTTCTCAAGGCTGGGAGAGAAAAAAAGAGATGTCATAAGACTGAGGAAAAAGTGGAGACAATAGAAGTTTTGTTAGCATCGGTGAGAGGAAGCCAAAGTGACGTGCCAGGAAAATCCCGAGATAATTCCTAAGGAAAAGGCCCGATTGGCCCATGTGAATAATCATGCTATCTGAAAATGTGCTGCTCCAAGTACAGAAGTTTATCAAAGGCAAGAAAACAAAAAAACAAATAAGTGGCAAAACAGTACCAGGTAAGGAAAAGGTTTGGTGCATAGGAAAGGCCTGAACAAATACATATACATTGTTAATAATGGCAAAAATATTTTTTATATCTAGGGTGACTAGGGTATAGAAAGAGCGTGCTTTCAAAGAGTGACCTTGTTATTTTAAAAGAAAATTGTAAGTAAAGAAGGAAGATGTTACTATACATGCAGGAAAAAGAAAGAAGATAGAAAAAAGGGAGAGAGAGAAGAAGAAGACTAAGGAAAGGCTAAAAAAAGAGAAGAAAAAAGAGGGAGAGCAGACATACCAATTCAATTCATAATTGGTTCAGACGGCCAAATCATTAGTCGAAAATATCAGTCGTAATAGAGCAAAATATCCTGAAATATAAATATGTCTATATAACATCAAGTAACTGATATCAAAAAGTTATACACTGACTAGCAGTCAAGAAAAGTCTTTCCAACTAAAGATATCAAAGGAGAAGGTATTATAAGTGAACAAAGTACTGTCTGTATTGAATAGAGAATGTGCACAAATGTAGTTTGGAACTAGACTCAAAAGACAAATAATTGATGATGAAAAAGCAGCAGCAGCCATGTCAATAGAAAATCTCAAGAAAAACAATAGCAAAGAAACAAGCTAAGTTCCCTTGGTTATGCCTTATGAAGGACTAAAAACTATAAACTATAAAGAAACCACCCGTTTTATATGTTCTAGGGATAGTTAGACACATAACATTGGTAACATAATCCGCATACTTATGCCATTAAGTAATGACTATTAAATGAGGTCCAAATATTGAAATGAAAGGGGAAAAGCTCCCCCGCAATGAAACTCACCCGTTTTCTTTAGGTATAATGTCAGTCTTAATCGTCGCCTGTAGAAAACAATTAATAATACAGGCGGCGCATCGGATAATCGGCTCGCGTCTTTAAACGCGGCCGGCAAAGGAATGATCTCTTGTCCTGCCAGGCGGCACGCCGAGAGTCAGCTCGCGTTTTAAAACGCGGCCGGTAAACAGTAATCGTTTGTCCTGCCTCAATGTAAACTATCGGGCATGGACAGAGAAAAAGGACCAAGAGTGCTACCAGTATACTGGTGGCACTCAAGCTTCGAGGGCGTCATCTTGGTGATAACCAAAAAAGGAGCCATGTTACAATGGAGCAGTACAAATGATGATATCCTTAACGGTGGCTAAAGGGTGCAATCAGATTATTGCAACCCTATGTGTCAATAATTTCTTGAAAAAAAGGTAATTAGTTTTCTACAGGCGACGATTAAGACTGACATTATACCTAAAGAAAACGGGTGAGTTTCATTGCGGGGGAGCTTTTCCCCTTTCATTTCAATATTTGGCCCTCATTTCATAGTCATTACTTAATGGCATAAGTATGCGGATTATGTTACCAATGTTATGTGTCTAACTATCCCTAGAACATATAAAACGGGTGGTTTCTTTATAGTTTATAGTTTTCTTTAGAGTTTATAGTTTTTAGTCCTTCATAAGGCATAACCAAGGGAACTTAGTTTGTTTCTTTGCTATTGTTTTTCTTGAGATTTTCTATTGACATGGCTGCTGCTGCTTTTTCTTCCTCTCTTATTTGTCTTTTGAGTCTAGTTCCAAACTACATTTGTGCAAATTCTCTATTCAATACAGACAGTACTTTGTTCACTTATAATACCTTCTCCTTTGATATTTATATTTCAGGATATTTTGCTCTATTACGACTTATATTTTCGACTAATGATTTGGCCATCTGAACCAATTATGAATTGAATTGGTATGCCTGCTCTCCCTCTTTTTTCTTCTCTTTTTTTAGCCTTTCCTTAGTCTTCTTCTTCTCTCTCTCCCTTTTTTCTATCTTCTTTCTTTTTCCTGCATGTATAGTAACATCTTCCGTCTTTACTTACAATTTTCTTTTAAAATAACAAGGTCACTCTTCGAAAGCAACCTCTTTCTATACCCTAGTCACCCTTGATATAAAAAATCTTTTTGCCATTATTAGCAATATATATGTATTCGTTCAGGCCTTTCCTATGCACCAAACCTTTTCCTTACCTGGTACTGTTTTGCCACTTATTTGTTTTTTTGTTTTCTTGCCTTTGATAAACTTCTGGACTTGGAGAAGCACATTTTCAGATAGCATGATTATTCACATGGGCCAATCGGGCCTTTTCCTTAGGAATTATTTCAGGATTTTCCTGGCACGTCACTTTGGCTTCCTCTCACCGATGCTAACAAAACTTCACTTGTCTCCACTTTTTCCTCAGTCTTATGACATCTCTTTTTTTCTCCCCCAGCCTTGAGAAAGCCCTGGCTTACGTGCCCATGGGGCGAAACACGTGTTGGCTGGCCTAAATTCATACACTTTTGGATCTCTGCGTGTGCTTACATTTTCATTGAGAATTCAAATATTTTCCTAAAATAAACTTGGACTTGGAACAATCCTGATAATTCCTTTAGTCTTGTAGATAAACGCGATACGCCTTCAGATATTTGGATATCAAGAAATACATAATTGCATTTAAAAAGTGGGACCTCACATTTTTTTCCAAATGTAAAGAAAAAACTGTAAACAGTACATAGAGGTTGGCAAGCCACCGCTGAAAGCTTGAGCCAGATGCCTGGCTTTGACCCAGCTCGAGGTCTTCATGATGCCTCAGGTCCAAAATAAGCCGAGCTCTCATGTGGCATGTATCTCCTGCTGCACTCTAACCTCATGCACCAAGAATTATAGACAAACATGAACCTTTTATGTGAAACAGGAGAGAGAAAGAGAACCATCCAATGGATGAATTTCACAACATGAAACCAGAAAACCTGATATCAAGTCTGTCTTCCCTTCTTGACCAAATTGTGTGATCCATGGCAAAAATTTTATTTCTCTGTGCCTCCTTTTGCGTGTGCTGTACAAAAACATCTCTTTTGTTTGATTTAATGGACTAGAATGTTGCTCAATGCATAATAAGAGTCTAGGCCACTTACAGTATAGAGAGATGACAAATGAATTGCCTCTTTGTCCACTAATGACATTGTCAACACTGGGCCATGACGGTTTCTAAGTTCATATTTAAAAACTATCACTTTTAGTAAATGTCTCTTAATGCAATGATATCATCTGATGCCGTGAAATGAAACGCTTCAGCATGATAACGAAATACACGTTTTTGAGTTTTGAAGGAGAGTTTATCATATTTATACGTTTGTTGAACAAAGAACATGCTGAACATTTTCATGGCTCAAGACTGGTGCATAACCCAAGTCTTTGGATAGGCTGTCCCTGTTAATTTGTTGGCTCTCTCACTCCTACAATTACACTGCGGAAGTATATGTTTTTGTTTGCACAGCTACCTTCAGGGAGCCCTGGGTCCTCCTTCCTTTTAGGTTAGTGCAGCAAGAGAGAGGTGTGTGCCAGGATACCAATAATAGGGTGATACGTTGCAGGTGATACCTTTTACATTTTGATTCTCGACAATGAGGGTGCTCTCACGAAGCACAGTGGCAGGTTCACTTGATGGGAGGTCCCAGGCTGCTCAGGCACGTCCTATGTAACTAGCGTGGGCCTCAGGGATTGATCAAACTACATTCCCCAATCACCATGCGACGTACTGGAAGTCACATGATGATTGGCATGTTTGTTGGAGACCGTTATTGTCAGAGAAAGTTACATGTCCACATATTTATAGGCCTGTCAGAAAGGGAGGGGATATGACTTAATGACCAGAGCTGCAAATATGGAATTAGGTTCTTGGTCTTGGCTCAACATCCTGTGATTCTGTACAGTTGTGCAATAGCAACAAAAAAAAAAACAGAAAAAGAAAAAATGAGATAGGACTGCTCGCGCAAGGTGATGGCTGGCTCACGGGCTGTATGATTGAAGCTAGGAAACAAACCACCAGGCACCTCACTTCCCGCAAAATTACACGTAGCCACACTAGGCCAGTCCAGAGCAAGTGATAGCTGCTTAAATCAACCTTCAAAGGCTCAGATATGCAGGAGATGCCCTGTTAAGTTTGTTACGCCCCTTTACTGCACCTTAACAAGGTGATGGACATAGCTGAAGTGGATCTTGAATTACAGCACGTGTATGTATATAATGATTCAGGTGACCCTAGCAGTATAATATTGTAAAGATATGTACACACAGAAGGACCAGGTACAGGGATCCAGGTATTAGCAGTATTCTAACAAAGTGCTAATGCTGGCATGCCTTTCTATGATAGTACATAATGATTTAGGGTGCTGCACCACAGCAAGTTTGTAAAAGAAATATGTGCAAGGGAATAAGATTTTAGTAGCCCGTCACATCACTAGTGTTGCCGAATGCCAAGGCTGCCTAGGGTTGATTCCACCTCAGGTCTCTTTCTTTCACCACCCTGCACTTCCTGTCTTTTTATCTTACTCGTGCAGGTTTTTTTTCACCCTCTCCCCCTTTATCACTGTTTCCTTTTCTTTCCCTTACTCCTTTCATCTCCCATTCAACTGTCTCTCTTCCTCTGGTCGAAGTCTGATAATAACAAGCATTTGCAATGCAATAGGTCTCACATTTGCTTGAGTTAGAGCTATAGGCTTTGTAAATGCATAACTGGACTTTCCTTGCCACATTAATTGGTCAACACTGACACATAATTTGGTCCTTTCTGCCACATAATTCCAGTGGCCCTGCATATAACAACAGAACGTCCATTTAACTTCTTCCTCTGTATGCAGCAAAAAAATTAAATATTGTCATTATTTATTATATTTTTTTATATTATTATTTTTGGGTCCCCCGGTATCTTAACTGTAATGCTCAGAACAGCCCCTAGATGGCACCACTATAAACATAACATTTGTAAGAAACATGATCAGTAACCATATAGTTAGCCCCTAGAGAGCATAACCACATGAAAACAGAATGGCAGAACGTAATGCAGTGTAACCATATTCTTAGCCTCTAGACGGGGTAGTGCATTACACTTTTTCAGGACTTGCAGTCCTAGTAGAATAATATTACAAACAAAGCCCTTAAAACACAAACTACTCCCAGGTATAAAACACAAATTCCAGCCATGAGAGAACTTTAAAAGACACTGCCTGGTGGGATGGGTTATAATTTTGTTGTCCCGCAGCTTAGTGTGGGGACCAAGAGATGCCCTAGACAGAAAAAGTGTCTCATGCGGAACATTTTGGTGGTGGTCCCCTTGCCCTAGGACCACCACAAAGTGAGTTATGGATAACAATGTTTTGTAAAAGGAATGCCCCACAAAGCATTATGCGGCAGGTTTCTGAGCGTAGTGAATATTGTAGTATTTTGATTGTAATGCTCAGCACAGACCTTAGAGGACACGATAATAAAAATAGCATTTATAGGAAACATGGCCATGGAACCATATAGTCAGCCCCTAGATGGCATAATGACATGAAAACAGAATGGTAGAAAGTAATGCTGTGTAACCAGATATGTAACCACTAGAGGAAGTAGTGCCTCACACATTTTCAGGCCTAGTAGGCCTGCGTTGTTCGGAACGGTTTAGGGGGTGGTCCCATTGTGGTAGGACCACCACAGGCTGAGTTATGGACAAAAATGTTTTGAAAAAGAAATGCAGCGCAAAGCATTATTTGGCGAGTTTCCTGAGTGCAGAGAATATTGTACTATCGGCTCTCTTGCTGTGCTGGGAGAGCCTCATTGAGGATTTCTCTGTTTTTTGTTAAATGCTCCAGTTTGTATATTTTTCAGCTCCTAAACTTATGTGTTACTCGTGTCAGATCGAGGTTGTGCTATTTAAAACTTCACATAATCATGTAAAGCGCTCCTCCGATTGAATTTGCGCTATATTAAACTTCATGTCTGTAGGAAAGTACCCTCTTTTTGGCATGGTTACCCTAACTTTTTGCCTGCTATCAATGTGCTCAGACTGTTTTCACTGGGATCCTGCTAACCAGGACCCCAGTGATTGTGCTCTCTCCCTCCAAATTTGGTTACCTTGGACTTTTGCGCACTCCACAATTGGCATACTGGTGTCCCCTTATAAGTCCATATTATATGGTACTTAGGTACCCAGGGGATTGGGACACCAGGGATCTCCCATGGGCTGCAGCATGTATTATGCCACCCATGGGTGCCCATGCAAATTGTGTCTGCAGGCCTGCCATTCCAGCCTGCATGAAAAGGTGCGTGCACCCTTTCACCACAGGTCACTACACCAGGTCACTGTAAGTCACCCTGTGGTAGGCCCTTCCAGACCAAAAGGCAGGGTGCACGTCCCTGTGTGTGTAAGGGCAGCCCTGCATGATCAGAGGAGCCCCTATGAACTCCAGTTCCATTGCACTGGACTTTGTAAGTGTCGGAAAGCCAGTTTACCAGTGTACTTGATACAGGTCAGTACCTGTGTCCAGCTACATAATGGTAACTCCGAACCTGGACAAGTTTGGTATCAAACATGTCGGAATCATACCCCAACCCCTTTGCCAGAATTGGTTGTGTGATTCCATGCACTCTTGGGGCTCCTTAGAGGACCCCCCTGAATTGCTCCTACCAGTCTTCCAGGGTTTTCCAGGCAGCCTGTGTTGCTGCCACCCCTCAGACAGGTTTCTGCCCACCTGCTTCTTGACCACCTCAAGCAGGAGAAGGCAGAACAAAGAATTTCCTGTGGGAGAGGGATGCGACATCCTCTCCCTTGGAATTAGGTGTTACAAGGCTTGGGAGGGGTAGCCTCCCCAAGCCACCGGTTTGCTTTGAAGGCCACATTTGGTGCCGTCCTTGCATAAACTGGTTTGCACCAGTCCAGGGACCCCGGTCCCTGCTCTGGTGTGAAACTGGATAAAGAAAAGGGGAGTGACCACTCCCCTGTCCATCACCACCCCAGGGGTGGTGCCCAGAGCTTCTCCAGGTTGCCAATCGGTTCTGTCATCTTGAAACCAAGGTGTGCAGAGGCCCCCGGGAGCATCTGAATGGCCAGGTTAGGCAGGTGATGTCAGAGACCTCTCCTGATAGGTGGTCACCTTACGAGGTAACCAACCCCCCTATAGGGCTATTTAGGGACACCCTTGGAGGTGGGTCCCCGGATTTGACATGCAAGACTCTACCAGGACCCCTTTGCATTGTTTACTTCTGCTCCTGGCCACCAGAAGTGCAACTGGACACTTCAGGCACCAACAAGACTGTAACTCCTGGGACGACCTTGCCTTGCAACACTGTCTGGTTTCTTCCAGGCAAATGCAGCATTTTCTCAGCTGTGCATCCTCTGGGGTTGGCAAGACTTCAGCTACACCAGGAAATTAGAAGGAATCTCCTTTGGAGTGAAGTAGTCACTCCCCTGCCTCAGCAGGCACCTACAGCAATAACGACCAGCTGTGTGAATCTGCTGTCCTCTGGAACTGCATGGATCCTGCATCACAGGTGGTGGTTTTGAGTGGTCCCCTTGAACTTCTCTGCCTGCTGTCCAACTTGGGGAAACGGTGAGCCCTTTCCTCTCCTTGCAGAACAGCATCCCTTTGCACTACGACTCTTGCAGCAACCAAGGCTTGTTGACTCCTGTTCCAGGAGATCTTCAGGCTCCGAGTAGCCCTGGCCTCCAGCACTTCATCCTGCTAAGGACAGTCTCATCTCTGCTACTCCAGCGACGTTTGCCTCCTTCAGATGTGCAGACTGGGCTTCACTGCAACTTACTGTGCCTGCTGCAGTGGGTTGCCTGTCGGGGCTGCGACTGCTTCTGCTGGCTCTTCTGACTGCTGCCAGTCAGCCCGAACTACCCCCCAAAGAGTCGAGTCCCCTGGACCTTGCTGGTCCTCTTCAGCCTTGAAATTCTTCTTTAGCTTCTTCTTGCATTCGCAAAGGCTTGTGGCTGGTTCTCCTAAACCACTGACCATCTGCAACCCGACAACCGACAAGGGACGCCATCTGCACTACTCCAAGGACTCCTCTGCAGCTGCTGGGCTCCACAGCTGGTCTTCTTCTTCCCCTGTCGATCCAGATCTTCATCCACAGAAGGGTGGGTAGTGGCTCATGCCCAGACTGGACACTCCACCGTGGACTGGACTCTGTCCCCTTCTTTTGCAGGTCCTCTTCTTGTAGAATCCACCTTTGGTTTCCTCTGCTCCGGCCCTGTTATTGCACAATCCATTTTCTAAGTCCTCTTGTTAGTCCTTGGGAAGACCACATACTTATCTCTGCTCTCCTGGTCACCACTGGGGGTCACACAGGTACTCACCTCTTGGGGTCCTTAGTTCTTCCAGCTCCCCTCTAACTACTGTGGTGTTACTATAATAAAGTATCTTTATTTTTGTAACACTGTGTGGTTGTTTCCATGTATGATAAGTTATTGTGTTACTATTGCATAAGCTTTGCATGTTTCTTAGATAAATCTTGGCTGCTCGTCCACAGCTACCTCTAGAGAGCCCTGGCTTCCTAGACACTGCCTACATTCACTAATAGGGGTTGCCTGGACCTAGCATAAGGTGCCAACACCATAGATGTCCACCACACACCAGGCCAGCTTCCTACAACATCCTCACGTAAAGCACTCCTCCGATCTAGTTTGCGCTATATGAACTTTTTTTAAAAAAAAATATTAAATGAAAAAGAACTCCTCTCCAGCTTGCAGACTTTGTGTGCAGACACCACAAAGAAACAGCGGCATGCCTAAAACAAGGAAGAAACAACATAAGGCCACACAGCGCGAAGGGGCGAGGAAAAAGAAAAAAGTAGTGTGCCACACTAAGGTACATGGCTGATCGTGCAATATTCATTGTAACAGGGTCAGACTCCAAGGAGGTAACAACGCCTTGGACAACCGTAAAGCATTTACCAAGGAAATCAAGGGAATTTTGAAAGGCAGGCCAAGGAACCAGCGAAAGTGATGGGCGTGAGATGGACGTGTTGCAAGCCCACAGATGTAGATTACTAGGCTCACATTAAAAAGTTAGTCCTTGTCATCAAAAACGAGTCCTAGTGTCCTCGGCCAGAAGCCTCCGGCACAATTTAGGCCCTGAATACCACGGTCATTGCCTTGATACAGGAGTAACAGCGCTGTTCCCTGCACGTCGGTGGGTGGGAGAAAGGGGGAGGCTGGTAACAATGCTGCCTGGGGAGCTGCTTACAGTGAGGTGCCGGACACAAAAACCCGAGCTCCTCCCAGCGCTGCAGCTATTTCATTCTCTGAAAAAGTCACGAAATGGACATTTCGTCTTTTTGGTTTACTGTGGCAGCTGGTGTCAACGTGGTAGAAAGAAATAAATACAAAGCTCTGCAGCAATGCCATGAAAAATCCATGTTTCAAAACTAAATCGATAGTGAGACACAGCAAAAAAATTGACTTGCGCTTCATTTTTCTAGAAGTCCTGTGTGCACTCGGGGGGAGAGCAGGGCCCGAAGCTCTTAGAATCTCTCTCCTTCATGACACCTTGCGGGATCCCAGACCAGAGGCGCGTGTCCACTCGCCATGTCCTACAGGGAAACAGGCATTTCAGCCCACTGGAAACAGCTAGGCGCGTGCCAGGAAACCCGGAGGACAGCGGAGGAGGTGACTGAATACCGGGCATTGCAGCTGTGACACTCATTCTGCCGAGAGATAAAGCAGGCTGAACAGGAACCCTACTTGGAGAACAGTGGTACAGGACAGCCGAGCCTAGACGCTGAGCCCTTTTCATGCTCATTTACAATAACCAACAGTCAACTGAGATTGGCATGGGTTTTTACATTCTGAGTTTGAGTTAATACAGCCAATAATGTTACTGGCATTATGGCATTTACTACTGCCCCTGCCATCAACAAGGTTAGTGTTATTAAACACAATTATTAGTGTTACATCTTTATGTAGCACACCCGACCAACGTCTGGTCTTCAGGTGCGGTTAACTGATGCTAAGCAACACCCAACTCGATAGTCATTTCATCGGCCCAGGAAGGATGAAAAGTTGAGTGAACCTGCCCAGATTCGAACCTCTGACTTTCAGGTTACAAACAGATATGTACAATATGTGCATTAGTACACTGAGTTATCTGTGTCAATAATGTTTGTTTAATTACTGATCTCTCAGTCTGTAACACTAGTGTTGGTACAACTGACAGTTTTAGCTTTAATATGGTATGCAATACTGCGGTTATTGATCTGCTGCATAAGTAATATTACTGTTATTACGTTACTTAATATTACCATTACTATCTGTAATATTAATATTATTAGAGCGTACAATTTTAGCCTTGTCGCACCCAGTAAGGTTAGTGTTATTATAGCCATTTAGTAGAGTTATTCCAAACCTCAATGTCAACATTACTCCGATGTGTAATGTTAGTGTAATTATAGGCACTAATGTTAGGGTTTTTATTACAGTTGGGGATGTTCACATTTACACAGTTAGTAATGTTAGTATTATTGAAGTCTGTAATGTCATTGCATGCCACGCTGCTCATATTAATGCCGTTCACGACCTCACTGCTGTTATCATGGAGAATGGTCTCTGTTTCCCAGTCCTGTAACAATCGTGATGTTACAGATCATAATATGAGTTATTCTGGGCCGCAATGACTGTCTTAATACGGCCCTCACTAAGAACAGGCTTTTATTACAATTTGTGTTATTGATTTTAAGTGCAGTAAACAATATAGGGCATTTGGGATATACATTCGCACACCGTGTATAAATTGTTAGAACACATACTTGTCTCGCACAGAAACCAAATAATCAACATAAAACTGCTTCAAGTGTTTACCTGGCGAGGTTGGAATATATAATGTAAGGTTCCCACATCTATGCATGTTTATGTGGGCATCCCCTATTCCAATAAACTGTTGTTTCCTATACAGCGCATCTGTACATTCCCTGCTGAGTAATAACGTTTGTTAAGGTCCATAATAGCAGCGTTATTAAAAGCAATAATGTCACCCCATAATGTAAGTGGTATTTCCTCGTGGAATATTAGTGTTTTTACAATTCTCAAGACTTATATTAAGAAAGTGATTGCAATTACAGCCTATAATAGTATTGCAGTAATTACTATGTGGCATGGTAATGGCCTCGCAGACCATGATATTATTCCGCTCCATATTCGTGTTATTACAGCCCACAACATTAGTCTGATTATCGCCCATAATTAGTCTTATTAAAGAACACACATTTCCGTAAATGTTAATATTCGTATACTCCATGACTGTTATCACTGCCCGTCATGTTATTGCCATTGCAGCCGGTGATGTGTAACACTCCGGGAGTGCTATCAGCGTCTGCCGTGCTCCTGCAGGTACAGTCTGTGATGTTAATGGTCCTACACTCCATGCGTGCTATCACCGTCCGTCATGTTAATGCTATTACGGTTTGTAATGGAAGCGGTAATCCAGCTCTCAGTGTCAGAGTTGCTGCACTCCACAGGACAGACATTTCCAGAGTGGATTCCTCGGAGACAGAAGAAGAAATGAGACCAGCGTGATTAATGACTGCACTGGGAATAGCAACGAATCAGAAAGTGGGACTGGATACCTGAGCAGGACCAATGGGCCTGGGCGGGAGTCCTGGGCGAGTGGGGTGGGGGGCATCTCCTCTCTCCGAGGCTGTATTTGCTTAGTTATTCACCATCACACCCCTCATTAATATCCATTATTTCAGCTCCACAAGAGCACGTTTGAACACACTCGGTATAAATCCTTAAATATGTTTGTATTTCATTTTTCAATTTGAAATAGAAGGTCATTCAAGGTTTCTGAATAATGAATATGTCACAATATATTTCATAAGTAGTGCTGTTATCTAATTATACAGATAGAAGATTAATACAGAGTGTTCGTGGTGTGGGAAGCATATAGAGGAAGCTGCGCCTGGAGACCGCGTCTCCCTACAAGAAGCCGGAGCGCCTAGCATTCAACCCCAGAATCTGGGTCTCCAACCCCAGGATGGACTGTAACCCCAGAATCTGGAACCCCAGTGCAGACTGTAACCACAGAATCTGTCTCCATCCAACCCCAAGGCGGACTGTAACCACAGAATCTGGGTCTCCAACCCCAGGATGGACTGTAACCCCAGAATCTGGAACCCCAGGGCAGACTGTAACCACAGAATCTGTCTCCATCCAACCACAAGGCGGACTGTAACCACAGAATCTGGGTCTCCAACCCCAGGGTGGACTGTAACCCCAGAATCTGGGTCTCCAACCCCATACACAACAGTTTCAAACCACACACACCTCTGACTCGTCCAACACAGACCCCCCCACAATACCCCCCCAACCTACCAATCACCTGGGCTCCAACCACCTGACGAAGAAACTGAAAAAAAGATGAATTCCATCCACTCTGGCTCCCCCTCTGACCCCTGCCCCCATCGCATTTACAACAAAGCCAGCCCAACCATCGCCCCAGGGCTTCGCAACATAATCAACAGCTCATTCGACACTGCCCCCTTCCCAGACCCCTGGAAGCATGCAGAAGTCACTGCACTCCTAAAAAAGCCCAAAGCTGACCCTGACGACCTCTCCAACTACCCCCCCATCTTTCTCCTCCCTTTCCCCGCCAAGGTCGCTGAGAAACCATTGAACACCCGCCTGACCGACCTTCCTTGAGGAAAACAACACACTCAACCCCTCCCAGTCTGGGTTCCGCAAGAACCACAGCACGGAGACCGCCCTCATCGCATGTACTGACAACATCAGAACCAGAGTCGACAAGGGCAAGACCGTCGCACTCATCCTCCTGGACCTCTCTGCTGCCTTTGACGCTGCCTGCCACCACACACGCCTCCACAACACAGGGCTTCGACACAAAGCCCTAGACTGGCTCACCTCCTTCCTCACCGATAGAACCCAAAAAGTTCACCTCCCTCCCTTCCACTCCACAGCCACCAAAATCATCTGCGGAGTCCCCCAAGGGTCCTCCCTCAGCCCTACCCTTTTCAACATTTACATGACCCCACTTGCCAACATCCTCCGACCACACGGAATCACCATTATATCCTACGCTGACGGCACCCAACTCATTATCTTCCTCACCCGCAACCCCACCACCGCCAAAACCAACCTCCACACTGCACTCCTTGACACCGCCAAATGGAAGACAGCAAACCACCTCAAGCTCAACTCCAACAAAACCGAAATAATCATTTTCGGGCCCCAACAAAACCATATGGGACAACTCCTGGTGGCCCACCACCCTAGGCCCCTCACCTACCCCCGCAAACCATGCACACAACCTCGGCATCATCCTGGACCCCTCCCTCTCTATTACCCAGCAAATCAACGCCGTCACCTCCTCCTGTTTCCACACACTCCGCATGCTGCGAAAAACCTTAAAATGGATTCCCATAGAGACCAGAAAGACCGTCACCCACGCACTCAGCAGCAGGCTAGATTACGGAAACACCCTCTACGCCGGCATCAAACTCAAACTCCAGAGAATCCAGAACAAAGCCGCCCGCCTCATCCTGGGCCTCCCTCGCCATGAACACATCTCATCACACCTCAAATCCCTTCACTGGCTCCCCATCCACAAGAGGATCACCTTCAAAATCCTCATCCACGCACACAAATCCCTCCAAAACACAGGCCCAACCTACCTCAACGAAAGAGTGAACTTCCACACTCCCAATCGCCACCTCCGATCCGCCGACCTCGCACTTGCCACAGTCCCCCGCATCCTACGCGCCACCGCAGGAGGCAGATCCTTCTCCTACCTCGCCCCCAAGGCCTGGAACTCCCTCCCCACCAACCTCCGCAAGACCCAGGACCTCCTACTCTTCAGAAAGAACCTCAAGACATGGCTGTTCGAACAGTGACCCCCCTGGCCCCAGCGCCCATGAGACCCTCACGGGTGAGTAGGGCGCTCTATACATTTTCTTGATTGATTGATTGATTGAGGGCGGTCTGTAACCACAGAATCTGGGTCTCCAACCCCAGGGCGGATTGTAACCCCAGAATCTGGGTCTCCAACCCCAGCGTGGACTGTAACCACAGAATCTGGGTTACTAACCCCAGGATGGACTGTGATCACAGAATCTGGGTCTCCAACCCCAGGGCGGACTGTAACCCAAGAATCTGTCTCCAACCCCAGGATGGACTGTAACCCCAGAATCTGGGTCTCCAACCCCAGGGCGGACTGTAACCTCAGAATCTGTCTCCATCCCCAGGATGGACTGTAACCACAGAATCTGGGTCTCCAACCCCAGGATGGACTGTAACCCAAGAATCTGTCTCCAACCCCAGGATGAACTGAAACCACAGAATCTGGGTCTCCAACCCCAGGGCGGACTGTAACCCCAGGATCTGGGTCTCCAACCCCAAGGTGGACTGTAACCAGAGAATCTGTCTCCAACCCCAGGATGGACTGTAACCACAGAATCTGGGTCTCTAACCCCAGGATGGACTGTAATCACAGAATCTGGGTCTCCAACCCCAGGGTGGACTGTAACCACAGAATCTGGGTCTCCAACCCCAGGGCGGACTGCAACCCCAGAATCTGTCTCCAACCCCAGGATGGACTGTAACCCCAGAATCTGGGTCTCCAACCCCAGAGCAGACTGTAACCACAGAATCTGGGTCTCCAACCCCAGGGTGGACTGTAACCACAGAATCTGGGTCTCTAACCCCAGGATGGACTGTAAGAATCTGGGTCTCTATCCCCAGGATGGACTGTAACCACAGAATCTGGTCTCTAACCCCAGGATGGACTATAACCACAGAATCTGGGTGTCACAATCCAAGTAGGCATTACAACCACGCGTTTTGTGTCTTGCAATCCAAGGACAGACTACAACCACAGAATCTGTGTCTCCAAACCCAGGATGGACTGTAACCATAGAATCTAGTTGTCACAACTGAAGTATGCATTACAATCTTAAAATCTAGGTGTCACAACTCAAGTATGCACTGCAACCACAGAATCTGCATCTGAAATCACAGGACCAGTATATTGCAACCCCAGGATGGACTACAACCACAGCATTCAGGTGTCACAAGCCAAGAATGCACTGCATCTATAGAATGAGGGTCTCCTATCACAAGTATGCACTGCAACCACAGATTCTGTTTTTCACAACCCCAGGTTGGACTATAACCACAGAATCTGAGACTTGTAACCCCAGGAAGGACTGCAGCCACTGAATCTGGGTGTTGCAACTCAATTATGCACTGCAGCCACAGAACTGGGTCTCTCACCTCCAGGATGAACTGCAACCACAGAATCTAGGACTCACATTCCTGTAGCAACTTGAGCGCCAGAACCAGAAACCAGGAAGGGCTACACCCAGGGGAACTGAATCTCCCCCCGCCAAGATGCAGTTCTATTCCCAGTCACAGTTTGGAGTGCAGCCACAGGATCTGGGATCCAAATATCTGTACGGACTGAAACTGCAGGATTCAGGACCCCCATACCAGTATGATGGATCTGGGTCTCCTTGCCCCAGGATGGATTAGATTAATTGCAGCCATGGTAAGTAGTACTCCCAGAACCAAAATGAAATGCAACTACGTGAAACCCATCATGGATGCATGGAGGTTCTCAGAAACCTCCTTGATAGAGTGCAACCACAGAGTGTCGGTAATTCTTGGTGATTTGCAAACATATGACCTGGGGATCCCTTCCCCTAGGATGCCCAGTGAATCTGGTGCTCTTAGGGTGGACTGCAACTACAGGATCTTGAACTACCAGCCCTGGAATAGTCTGCACCCAGAGGATTAGGTGCTTCCAGCTCCAGGAAGAACTACAAGCAAATGAATTAAGGGTTCCCAGGCCGCATATGGAATTTAACCTTAAAATCTAAAGCTCTCAGGACCAGGAAAGACTGCAGCACAGGACCTGACAGTCTGAAGTGATGAGGCAAGCTACCCGCAATATCGCTGAAATCAGTGACTAGGAGGGAACTGCAATGAAAAGACCAAAGCTGTCCGGCATATGAAAGTGGTGGAAGAAGGTCTTCAGATTCAGACTCTATAGAGGAGCTATGCCCATTACAGCTGAGGCTCCCAATCACTGCATCCTAATGGAGGGTACCGACCAGAACTGGAGGAAATAGACTGTACCGGTAAGATCTGTAGCTCCTAGCCAAGAGACAGATGACCCAAAGATCACAGCCAACGTGACAAACTGCACCAAATGCAGGAGTACTGCTCTCGGAGCTAGGGATCCGAGCCAATGAGACAGATGCACCTGGAGAAGATGTGAATTCTGCCACAGGAGATAGATGTACAGTACCCACAGAAGCTGGTTCACCGTCAACAAGAGCAGATGCATCCCAAAGACTCTAGGTAACCACTTAAGAGACAGACAGGTCGCATGCAGAGAAAGTCAATCAATCAATCAATAATATTTAAAAGCGCGCTACTCACCCGTGAGGGTCTCAAGGCGCTAGGGGGAGGGGGTTACTGCTGCTCGAAGAGCCAGGTCTTGAGCTGCCTCCGGAATGCAAGGTGGTCCTGAGGTTGGCGGGGAGGGAGTTCCATGTCCTGGCCGCCAGGTAGGAGAAGGATTTCCCACCTGCCGTGGTGCGGCGGATGCGAGGGACGGTGGCGAGTGCGAGGCTGGCGGAGCGAAGTTGACGGGTGGGTGTGTAGAAACTGAGGCGACGGTTGAGGTATTCGGGTCCCTTGTTGTAGAGGGCTTTGTGTGCGTGGGTGAGGAGTCTGAAAGGTGATCCTTTTGTTGACGGGAAGCCAGTGCAGGCGTCTCAGGTGGGCGGAGATGTGGCTGTGGCGGGGTATGTCGAGGATGAGGCATGCGGAGGCGTTTTGTATTCGCTGAAGACGTTTCTGGAGTTTTTCGGTGGTTCCTGCGTATAGGGTGTTTCCGTAGTCCAAGCGGCTTGTGACGAGGGCGTGGGTCACAGTTTTTCTCGTGTCGGCGGGGATCCAGAGGAAGATCTTTTGGAGCATTCGGAGAGTGAGGAAGCAGGAAGACCAGACGGCGTTGACTTGTTTTGTCATGGTGAGAGGCGGGTCCAGGATGAATCCGAGGTTGCGTGCGTGGTCTGAGGGGGTTGGTGCGGTGCCCAGGGCCGAGGGCCACCAAGAATTGTCCCAGGCGGACGGGGAGTTTCTGAGGATGAGGACTTCCATTTTGTCCGAGTTCAGCTTCAGGCGGCTGAGTTTCATCCATTCTGCAACGTCTTTCATTCCATCCTGAAGGTTGGTCTTGGCAATGGTAGGGTCCTTGGTGAGGGAAAGTATCAGCTGGGTGTCGTCGGCGTAGGAGATGATGTTGATGTTGTGTTTGCGTGCGATGTCGGCGAGGGGGCTCATGTAGACATTGAAGAGAGTCGGGCTGAGCGAGGAGCCCTGTGGGACGCCGCAGATGATCTTGGTGGGGTCCGAGCGGAACGGTGGGAGGTAGACCCTTTGGGAGCGGTTAGAGAGGAAAGAGGTGATCCAGTTCAGGGCCTGTCCTTGGATACCGGTAGAGCGGAGGCGGGATGTTAGGGTGCTGTGGCAGACAGTGTCGAAGGCAGCCGAGAGGTCGAGGAGGATGAGGGCGGCTGTTTCTCCGTTGTCCAGCAGAGTTCTGATGTCATCGGTGACTGCGATGAGGGCGGTTTCCGTGCTGTGGTTGGCTCGGAATCCGGACTGGGAGGGGTCGAGTAGGTTGTTGTCTTCAAGGAATTTGGTCAGTTGCTTGTTGACGGTCTTTTCGATGACTTTGGCAGGGAAGGGGAGGAGCGAGATGGGTCGGAGGTTCTTCAGGTCGCTGGGGTCCGCCGTGGGTTTCTTCAGGAGAGCGTTGACTTCCGCGTGTTTCCAGCTCTCGGGGAAGGTGGCAGATGCAAACGAGCTGTTGATGATGGTCTGGAGATGGGGGGCGATGATGTCGTCAGCTTTGTTGAAGATGAAGTGGGGGCAGGGGTCCGAGGGGGTACCGGAGTGGATGGTGTTCATGGTAGTTTTGGTCTCTTCTGTGCTGATGTGTGTCCAGGCGTTGAGGGTGATGGCTGGGGCTGTGGGCTCTGAGGTGGTAGGCTGGGTCTGAGGACCGAAGCTGTTGTGTAGGTCGGTGATCTTTCGATGGAAGAAGGTAGCGAGGGAGTTGCAGAGTTCTTGCGGGGGGGTGATGGAGTTGAAGTTGGCGTTGGATTGGAGAGCTCTTTGACGATGTTGAAGAGTTCTTTGCTGGGTGCTAGCCCAGAATACCCACTGCTTCAGCTTTCAGGGCCTCCCTTTGCCAACCGGTGACCTTTAGCAATAGGTTTCCTGACAGACACCATCACCACCGAGCAGTTTGCACATTGTTCTTAAGTAAGGAGTTAACATCAGGTTACGCAACGATCTTGGAGGGTTGAGCAGCCCGACAGTTTTCTACAAGTTCCGGAGCGGTCTATGCCGGCTCTCTCACTGGTGCTCTGTAGCAGTATGTAAGTGTCTCCTTCCCTCTTTGCTTGCAGCAGAATAATATGTTTAATAACTGTAGAATGGCTTTAACCTGTTCTGTGCCTTGGACGAGATGATCTCGTCCAAGGCTACAGTTCCCCTGTGCCTTGGACGAGATCATCTCGTCCATGGCACAGGGGAACTTGGGGGCGCGCTAGCGCGCCCCCCGTGCACCCCCCTTCCCCCCCCAGGCGGGGATGGAAGGGGAAGACCTTCCCCTTCCACCCCCGCCCCCCCCACGGCAATCCGATGACGTCAGCGCGCGCTCAGCGCGCTGACGTCATCGAGTGTTGCCGGCGCGCTGGAAGCCATTTGCTTCCAGCGCGTCTTCGGAGCAGGAGCTCACAGGTGAGTCCTCTCCGTTTTTGGGGGGCGGGGGGTTTGAGAAAACAGACATGGGGGGAAAGGAAAGGGTTTTTCCTTTCCCCCTGTGTCTGTTTTCTCAAGATTCCTGCTCCACGATCGCGGGCAGGGCCCGCGATCGTGGAGCAGGAATCTCCACTAGCCACCAGGGATTTTCTGTTTGACTAAATTTGGGGGCGACCCCTTGGGCAAGGGTCGCCCCCCCCGGGGGCAATTTTTATTTGGATTTCGCCCCCCCCCCCTGGGGGCAGATCGGCCGTTTTTTCGGCGGATCTGCTCCCAGGGGGGGGGCGAAAACCACTAGACACCAGGGATGTATTGTTTTATGTTTGTTTTTGGGGGCGACCCCTTGGGCAAGGGTCGCCCCCCCCGGGGGCAATTTTTATTTGTATTTCGCCCCCCCCTGGGGGCAGATCGGCCGTTTTTTCGGCGGATCTGCCCCCAGGGGGGGGCGAAAACCACTAGACACCAGGGATATCGTTTTTTGTGTGTGTTTTTGGGGGCGACCCCTTGGGCAAGGGTCGCCCCCCCCCGGGGGCAATTTTTATTTGTATTTCGCCCCCCCCTGGGGGCAGATTCGCCGATTTTTCGGCGGATCTGCCCCCAGGGGGGGGCGAAAACCACTAGACACCAGGGATATATTTTTTTATGTTTGTTTTTGGGGGCGACCCCTTGGGCAAGGGTCGCCCCCCCCCGGGGCAATTTTTATTTGTATTTCGCCCCCCCCTGGGGGCAGATCGGCCGTTTTTTCGGCGGATCTGCCCCCAGGGGGGGGCGAAAACCACTAGACACCAGGGATATCGTTTTTTGTGTGTGTTTTTGGGGGCGACCCCTTGGGGAAGGGTCGCCCCCTGAAAGGGGGCACAGAGGTGTTGCCCATTTCTGCCCCCCTTGGGGTCCGATTGGCCAATTCTTTTACGCCCATCTACCCCGAGGGGGGCAGGATCCACTTAGGTACCAGGGACAACTTCTAAGTTCTTGGTGGTGGGGTGTTTGTCAACTGGCAAAGTATTTGTATTTGTGATTATAACAATTTATTTCTTCTTTTTCTTCTAGTTCAACGCTTTTGCTTCCTTTGCTGTGGATCTTTGAGGTTTTGGCAGTAGTTGTCCAGTGGTTTGCATAGTTGCATGTTTTAGGTAAGTGAACGCAATTTACTCCAAAGGAGTATTGTTGACATGTTTGTAGGTGGTGTACTAAATGCAGTATTGTGTGTTTGACATTGTCCTTAGATTTGAGCACAGTGGTGTTTGTGTTGTCATATGTCTAAATTGCTTTTTTCTTTTTTCTTTTTAGTGGGATATCATTGGTGATTGCAGAGTAGTTGCTTGGTGAGTAGCTATTTCAGGCAACTGTGTGGTATAGTTTTTTGTAGTACATAACTCTTTGTGATAAAGCTACACTTTGTTCATTACTTATTTTAGTGCTAGTTGTTGTTGGCAATCCATTTGTTGTTAGGATCATGGCTAGCCGCAAAGTGACCGCTCAGCAGGTTGTTCGCATGCTCTTTGAGTCGTCTTCAGACCATGATTACGACACTGACTCTGCATCTGAGGCAGAGGAGGAAGCAGGAGATTCTGGAAGTGAGTTTTCTGTCCAAGAGCATTCTTCTGATGAGGAAGCTACTCTCAGTGCAGATGAAGGGCCTGTGTTAGAGGAGGACATTGATGTGCCAAGAGTGCAGCAGCCTGGGGCTGCAGGGTTTCCCATTGGAAGACCTGACACCTGGATTGCCCCAAACATGGAGCAGCCACAGTTACCTGCATTTACTGGTCTCCCAGGGTGTAGAGTTAATACGGAAAACTTTCTGCCTGTCCAATTCTTTCACTTGTTTATGGACGATGTATTTTTGGAAGAGATTGTGGAGCAGACAAATGTGTATGCAGAGCAATATTTGCGGGACAACGCTGCCAGACTTAAGCCTCAGTCTAGAGCTACTCATTGGGTTCCCACATATCTGGAAGAGATGAAAAGGTTTTTAGGTTTGACTTTTTTGATGGGGTTGATCAGGAAGCCGTCACTGGCTTCTTATTGGTCTACTAGTCCCTTGATGGCAACTGCTATATTTCCTGCAACTATGACACGTAATCGGTATTTGCTTCTTCTTCGTATGCTGCATTTTGTAGACAATGCTTTAGCCTTGCCACGAGATCACCCTGATTGTGACCGCCTTTTTAAGATTAGGCCTGTCCTTGATCATTTTGTGATCGGTTTTCAGAGGTCTATGTTCCAGGCAAAGAGATAAGTGTGGACGAGTCTTTGGTCCTTTTCAAGGGGCGTTTAGTTTTTAAGCAGTACATCCCTAGTAAGAGGGCACGGTATGGGATTAAATTGTATCTGCTGTCAGAAAGCAGTACAGGATATGTTTATAATTTCCGGGTCTACACTGGTAGGGATTCCAGTATTGACCCTCCTGGTTGTCCGGCCACTTTTGGAGTTAGCGGAAAAATTGTGTGGGAACTTGCTAGACGGCTGTTTAACAAAGGTCACCATTTGTACGTAGATAATTTCTACACTGGAGTGCAGTTGTTCAAGGAGTTGTTTAGGGTGGACACTGTTGCTTGTGGCACAATCCGTTCTAACCGCAAAGGCTATCCAAGGGAGCTTGTCTGTAAAAAACTTGAGAGGGGACAGTGCAGTGCCTTGCGGAATAATGAGCTGTTAGCTATGAAATTTTCAGACAGGAGGGATGTGTACATGCTATCGACCATCCACGATGAGAGTACTTCCCCTGTGGCTGTTTGGGGTCAGGTTGCGGAAGTGCGCAAACCTGCGTGCATTTTGGACTACAATAGGCACATGGGTGGTGTTGATAGAGTAGATCAGAGGTTGGAACCTTACACTGCTCTTCGTAAGTCGTATGTGTGGTATAAAAAGTTGGCCCTACATTTATTTCATTTGGCAACTTTTAATGCCTTTATTGTATACAAGGATTGTTCACCTGAGTCAAGGATGACTTTTGTTAAATTTCAGGAGTCGGTGATAGAAAGCCTTATTGTGGTGGAACCGGCAAGAGTTCCTAGAGTAGAAGTGGTGGAGGATGTGGCTAGATTGAAAGATCGGCACTTTCCAGATCACATTCCTCCCACTCCCAAAAAAGACATGCCCACAAAGAAATGTAGAGTATGTGCCCGGAGATCAATCCGGAGGGAGAGCCGGATGTACTGCCCCGAATGCCCTTCAAAGCCTGGGCTGTGTGTGCCCAGCTGTTTTAGAAGTTACCACACAAGGAAAAACTTTTGGGAAATACCGTGAGCGTAAGCTGTCTGTTTTATATTTTCATATGTTTCACGGTTGGCATCTGTCGTGTATTTAGTTTGAGGTTTTGTGTTTGTAGTTTAGTGCCTATTTTATAATTAGTAGTTTATTTGTTGTTTATAAATTAAAAAAAGTGATTGCGGTGTGCGTGGGGTGGCGCTTGGCTGGCGGTGTGCGTGGGGTGGCGCTTGGCTGGCGGTGTGCGTGGGGTGGCGCTTGGCTGGCGGTGCCAGCCAAACGGCAGTCCACACTCCCATCAGCTGGTGTGATTCTTGTATCAGGCATGTGGGCGTATGTAAGTGATGGGCCCTTGAGTGGCGCGGTCTGTCGATGTGAGTGTTGTAATGTGCTGGGCCCGTGGCTGGCGGTGTGAATGGTCTTGTGCGTGTCATGTATGAAAGGTGTGTGAATGGACTGTAAAGCGGTTGGTGCCTTGTCGCGGCTTTACAGCTCACGAGCTGTGAGTCATTGGTTCACTTTTTTGCCTTTCAGTTATTAGCAGTGCATTTCATTTTTGTGAAATCTCTTGTTAATAAAATTTGATCCACTGAACCATCACTCACCCTCGTGCCAAATCCAACCAGTATGTGTTGTAAAAAATGACAAAACCTGCTCCGCTGTAATCAGGCGTCGCAGCACACCTGTGACACGCTAGGTGCCTCGGGTGGGACCCCGATGATGAAGCATGCCACCAACTTGGTTGGTGGGTGAGGGGTCTTCTTCACATAACCTAAGTGTGTTTCTTTTCACTATTTTAGTGTTTGGCACATCACGGACGTATGTGCACACATCAAAATGATATATTGCAAAAATACCTCTCCCTTCTATCTCTTCAGGTTTTGGGCCTTATTCTGTTGCAGGCACCTGGCCCACCCACACAAGTGAGGTATCATTTTTATCGGGAGACTTGGGGGAATGGTGGGTGGAAGGAAATTTGTGGCTCCTCTCAGATTCCAGAACTTTCTGCCACAGAAATGAGAGGAAAAGGTGTTTTTTTGGCCAAATTTTGAGGTTTGCAAAGGATTCTGGGTAACAAAACCTGGTCCGAGCCCCGCAAGTCACCCCTCCTTGGATTCCCCTAGGTCTCTAGTTTTCAGAAATGCACAGGTTTGGTAGGTTTCCCTAGGTGCCGGCTGAGCTACAGGCCAAAATCCACAGGTAGGCACTGTTTTCTTCAAAAATTTTGGTTGTGTCCACGTTGCGCTTTGGGGCGTTTCCTGTCGCGGGCGCTAGGCCTACCCACGCAAGTGAGGTATCATTTTTATCGGGAGACGTGGGGGAACGCTGGGTGGAAGGAAATTTGTGGCTCCTCTCAGATTCCAGAACTTTCTGCCACAGAAATGTGAGGAACATGTGTTTTTTTAGCCAATTTTTGAGGTTTGCAAAGGATTCTGGGTAACAGAACCAGGTCCGAGCCCCGCCAGTCACCCCTCCTTGGATTCCCCTAGGTCTCTAGTTTTCAGAAATGTACAGGTTTGGTAGGTTTCCCTAGGTGGCGGCTGAGCTAGAGGCCAAAATCTACAGGTAGTCACTTTGCTAAAAACAGCTCTGTTTTCTGTGATATGTCCACGTTGTGTTTTGGGGCATATCCTGTCGCGGGCGCTAGGCCTACCCACGCAAGTGAGGTATCATTTTTATCGGGAGACGTGGGGGAACGCTGGGTGGAAGGAAATTTGTGGCTCCTCTCAGATTCCAGAACTTTCTGCCACAGAAATGTGAGGAACGTGTTTTTTTAGCCAATTTTTTAGGTTTGCAAAGGATTCTGGGTAACAGAACCAGGTCCGAGCCCCGCCAGTCACCCCTCCTTGGATTCCCCTAGGTCTCTAGTTTTCAGAAATGTACAGGTTTGGTAGGTTTCCCTAGGTGGCGGCTGAGCTAGAGGCCAAAATCTACAGGTAGTCACTTTGCTAAAAACAGCTCTGTTTTCTGTGATATGTCCACGTTGTGTTTTGGGGCATATCCTGTCGCGGGCGCTAGGCCTACCCACGCAAGTGAGGTATCATTTTTATCGGGAGACGTGGGGGAACGCTGGGTGGAAGGAAATTTGTGGCTCCTCTCAGATTCCAGAACTTTCTGCCACAGAAATGTGAGGAACATGTGTTTTTTTAGCCAATTTTTTAGGTTTGCAAAGGATTCTGGGTAACAGAACCAGGTCCGAGCCCCGCCAGTCACCCCTCCTTGGATTCCCCTAGGTCTCTAGTTTTCAGAAATGTACAGGTTTGGTAGGTTTCCCTAGGTGGCGGCTGAGCTAGAGGCCAAAATCTACAGGTAGTCACTTTGCTAAAAACAGCTCTGTTTTCTGTGATATGTCCACGTTGTGTTTTGGGGCATATCTTGTCGCGGGCGCTAGGCCTACCCACGCAAGTGAGGTATCATTTTTATCGGGAGACGTGGGGGAACGCTGGGTGGAAGGAAATTTGTGGCTCCTCTCAGATTCCAGAACTTTCTGCAACAGAAATGTGAGGAACATGTGTTTTTTTAGCCAATTTTTTAGGTTTGCAAAGGATTCTGGGTAACAGAACCAGGTCCGAGCCCCGCCAGTCACCCCACCTTGGATTCCCCATGGTCTCTAGTTTTCAGAAATGTACAGGTTTGGTAGGTTTCCCTAGGTGGCGGCTGAGCTAGAGGCCAAAATCTACAGGTAGTCACTTTGCTAAAAACAGCTCTGTTTTCTGTGATATGTCCACGTTGTGTTTTGGGGCATATCCTGTCGCGGGCGCTAGGCCTACCCACGCAAGTGAGGTATCATTTTTATCGGGAGACGTGGGGGAACGCTGGGTGGAAGGAAATTTGTGGCTCCTCTCAGATTCCAGAACTTTCTGCCACAGAAATGTGAGGAACATGTGTTTTTTTAGCCAATTTTTTAGGTTTGCAAAGGATTCTGGGTAACAGAACCAGGTCCGAGCCCCGCCAGTCACCCCTCCTTGGATTCCCCTAGGTCTCTAGTTTTCAGAAATGTACAGGTTTGGTAGGTTTCCCTAGGTGGCGGCTGAGCTAGAGGCCAAAATCTACAGGTAGTCACTTTGCTAAAAACAGCTCTGTTTTCTGTGATATGTCCACGTTGTGTTTTGGGGCATATCTTGTCGCGGGCGCTAGGCCTACCCACGCAAGTGAGGTATCATTTTTATCGGGAGACGTGGGGGAACGCTGGGTGGAAGGAAATTTGTGGCTCCTCTCAGATTCCAGAACTTTCTGCAACAGAAATGTGAGGAACATGTGTTTTTTTAGCCAATTTTTTAGGTTTGCAAAGGATTCTGGGTAACAGAACCAGGTCCGAGCCCCGCCAGTCACCCCACCTTGGATTCCCCATGGTCTCTAGTTTTCAGAAATGTACAGGTTTGGTAGGTTTCCCTAGGTGGCGGCTGAGCTAGAGGCCAAAATCTACAGGTAGTCACTTTGCTAAAAACAGCTCTGTTTTCTGTGATATGTCCACGTTGTGTTTTGGGGCATATCCTGTCGCGGGCGCTAGGCCTACCCATGCAAGTGAGGTATCATTTTTATCGGGAGACGTGGGGGAACGCTGGGTGGAAGGAAATTTGTGGCTCCTCTCAGATTCCAGAACTTTCTGCCACAGAAATGTGAGGAACATGTGTTTTTTTAGCCAATTTTTGAGGTTTGCAAAGGATTCTGGGTAACAGAACCAGGTCCGAGCCCCGCCAGTCACCCCTCCTTGGATTCCCCTAGGTCTCTAGTTTTCAGAAATGTACAGGTTTGGTAGGTTTCCCTAGGTGGCGGCTGAGCTAGAGGCCAAAATCTACAGGTAGTCACTTTGCTAAAAACAGCTCTGTTTTCTGTGATATGTCCACGTTGTGTTTTGGGGCATATCCTGTCGCGGGCGCTAGGCCTACCCACGCAAGTGAGGTATCATTTTTATCGGGAGACGTGGGGGAACGCTGGGTGGAAGGAAATTTGTGGCTCCTCTCAGATTCCAGAACTTTCTGCCACAGAAATGTGAGGAACATGTGTTTTTTTAGCCAATTTTTTAGGTTTGCAAAGGATTCTGGGTAACAGAACCAGGTCCGAGCCCCGCCAGTCACCCCTCCTTGGATTCCCCTAGGTCTCTAGTTTTCAGAAATGTACAGGTTTGGTAGGTTTCCCTAGGTGGCGGCTGAGCTAGAGGCCAAAATCTACAGGTAGTCACTTTGCTAAAAACAGCTCTGTTTTCTGTGATATGTCCACGTTGTGTTTTGGGGCATATCTTGTCGCGGGCGCTAGGCCTACCCACGCAAGTGAGGTATCATTTTTATCGGGAGACGTGGGGGAACGCTGGGTGGAAGGAAATTTGTGGCTCCTCTCAGATTCCAGAACTTTCTGCAACAGAAATGTGAGGAACATGTGTTTTTTTAGCCAATTTTTTAGGTTTGCAAAGGATTCTGGGTAACAGAACCAGGTCCGAGCCCCGCCAGTCACCCCACCTTGGATTCCCCTAGGTCTCTAGTTTTCAGAAATGTACAGGTTTGGTAGGTTTCCCTAGGTGGCGGCTGAGCTAGAGGCCAAAATCTACAGGTAGTCACTTTGCTAAAAACAGCTCTGTTTTCTGTGATATGTCCACGTTGTGTTTTGGGGCATATCCTGTCGCGGGCGCTAGGCCTACCCACGCAAGTGAGGTATCATTTTTATCGGGAGACGTGGGGGAACGCTGGGTGGAAGGAAATTTGTGGCTCCTCTCAGATTCCAGAACTTTCTGCCACAGAAATGTGAGGAACATGTGTTTTTTTAGCCAATTTTTTAGGTTTGCAAAGGATTCTCGGTAACAGAACCAGGTCCGAGCCCCGCCAGTCACCCCTCCTTGGATTCCCCTAGGTCTCTAGTTTTCAGAAATGTACAGGTTTGGTAGGTTTCCCTAGGTGGCGGCTGAGCTAGAGGCCAAAATCTACAGGTAGTCACTTTGCTAAAAACAGCTCTGTTTTCTGTGATATGTCCACGTTGTGTTTTGGGGCATATCCTGTCGCGGGCGCTAGGCCTACCCACACAAGTGAGGTATCGTTTTTATCGGGAGACGTGGGGGAACGCTGGGTGGAAGGAAATTTGTGGCTCCTCTCAGATTCCAGAACTTTCTGCCACAGAAATGTGTGGAACATGTGTTTTTTTAGCTAAATTTTGAGGTTTGCAAAGGATTCTGGGTAACAGAACCTGGTCCGAGCTACACAAGTCACCCCTCCTTGGATTCCCCTAGGTCTCTAGTTTTCAGAAATGCACAGGTTTGGTAGGTTTCCCTAGGTGGCGGCTGAGCTAGAGGCCAAAATCTACAGGTAGTCACTTTGCTAAAAACAGCTCTGTTTTCTGTGATGTGTCCACGTTGTGTTTTGGGGCATATCCTGTTGCGGGCGCTAGGCCTACCCACACAAGTGAGGTACCATTTTTATCGGGAGACTTGGGGGAACATAGATTAGCAAAACAAGTACTATTGCCCCTTGTCTTTCTCTACATTTTTTCCTTCCAAATATAGGAGTGTGTGTAAAAAAGA